>NW_026294584.1:104393869-104481369 GCF_007827085.1 Peromyscus californicus insignis | reverse complement strand
AAGTGGACGCAACTGCCTAGAGCAATACTTTCCAGAACATTCCACCATATAGGCATGCCCAGCATCTCTCCTGCCCATTACCAAAGTTGCTACCAACTAAACAAGCAAGGAATGGCTTGTGAACACTTTCATTTTCATAACTTCAGACAACTATGATTGGTGAATAGCTCCTAGAGCTGTCAAGCCAGGCCTGGGCTCAGCAACCTGCAAAACAGTGGCTGTGAAGCATGAGGACCTGAGTTTGGTCCCCAGGATCCACAAGAAAACCAGATGTGGGGCTGGAGAGAGAGCTCAGTGGTTAAGAGCACTGACTGTTCTTCCAGAGAACCTGGGCTTGGTTCCCAGCACCCACATGGTGGCTCCCAATCGCCTGTAACTCCAGTTCCAGGGACCCAACGCCCTCTTCTGCCCTCCATGGGCACAGTACACACATGGTACACATACATATAAGCAGGCAAACACTCATACACATAGAATAAAAGGAATCTTTTTTTTTTAAAAAGACAACCTATCAAAAGCAATAGTTTGCATAAAACTTAAACAGCTAAAGACACTAGAGAAGGGAGAGGCTGGTTCTCACGAGCAGCTGAGAATAAAAAATGCCCGGAAAAGGAAGAAACCTAAGACAGCCAAACATCTAACGTGAGCAGAGCTTCAGAGCTTGGTGAAGAGGCGCAAAGTTGGAGAAGACGGTCAAGCCTCGAGCAGTGAGAAGATGTCAGTCTTCTCCCAATCAAAATCCTAATTGAATTTTTGATAAAAAAAAATGGTAAAGACCCAATGAACGTGACAAAAGTTTTCAAAACATGAACAGATTCATCAACAAGAGAGAGCAAGTAGAGGAGCCGGAAAAAGGACCATGAACATCAGGTTAGTAGCTGGTAAAGATGCCAAGAAACCTGGGGGAAATGATGGGTACTTTAGCAAATGGGATAGGGGAGACGTGGGAAAAATAAAGCTAAATCTCTCATAGTTAAAAAAAATCTTGAAGCATTAAAATTCAAATGTCAGAAATGAATCTAAAAATGTAATAGAAGAAAACGTGGGTGATTTTTTTTTTTTATCTCGGTGTGAAAAAAGTCTTTCTAAGCATGACATAAAACCCAGAAGCCAGAATGGAAAAGACTGGCAGATTTGACTATGGAAAAGTGCAAGCCTTCAGGTCAGCAAAACACCCATTCAAAGAGATAAAAGACATATAAGACTACAACTGGACTCAAAGGTCAACTTTCCCTAAGAGGAAACAACAAAAACAACAACTTGGGGGTCACTGAGGGAAAAAAATCACAACACAATAGAAAAATGGAGAAGGTGAAAAGGTGGGGGGCTTTACCAGAGAAGACCACAGGCTTCTACCACCCCAAAACCAGACACAAGAAGTGAACCAAAATCACCATGAATGGGAAAAAAAATACAAGTGAAGTCAAAACTACAAAACTCACCTCCCCACTGGGGAACCATGACCAAATGGAGTGCTCCCAGAAGGCTTCCCTGTGAACGTCTGATGACAGCTACTGTCACGTCGCTTCCGATGCCTTTTCCTGACAGTTTTGCATCTAGGATTTTATCGCCTTCCATTCAAAGTCCTCATAACTGTATGCGGAGAGCAGGGTGCCGTGACACACACCCCCCCCCTTGTAATACATTTGCACACACACAAAGGTCAGGCGGCACCTGGATAACCCGCAGTGTGCATGCCCAAAGAAGACGAGAACACGCTGGTAACTCAGGCTGTGGTGGGGCAGTGTGTGACTTCCTGTGCTCACCTGCAGGGCCATCCCTTTCATCGTGCCGGGGATCTTCGCTGTCATCATTCTCTTCCATACTCTCCTGCCCTTGGGAGCCACTCCAGCTGTGATGGTTGGAATGAGAAATGGCCCCCTTACTCTGACGTATTTGAATGCTTGGTCCCTGGCTGGTTCTTTTGGGGGGGAATTATGGAACCTTTAGGAGGTGGCACAATGCTGGAGGAGGTATGCTGTGTCACTGCTGCCAGGCCTTGGGAGTCTAGAGCCTCCCCGTTTCCAGTTCAGCCTCTCTGCTCTCCGTGGGTTGTTGAACATGTGATTTCTCAGCTTCCTGCTCTGTGGTCTCCGTCAGGACTCCCCCGCCATTTTGGACTTTCTCTGGAACTGTAAGCCGAAATAAGCTTTTCCATAGTTGCCTTGGTCACAGTGTTTCACGACGACGACAGGAAGTAACTGACACCGGCCTTCCTCTTATGCTCTGCGCTGTATAATCCTAGTCAATTCTTGGGCATCTTAGGGCTTCCCAGTCTGAGTACCCCAGGTTTAAGTTGCACTTTGCTGTCCCTGCCATTGCCTGCATCTGGTTGTTCTTGTGGCTGGCTGGCTTTACAACAGGTAGTTTGTCCCTCTCCCCCAATGCCCTGGCATTGTCCTAATAGTACCCATCATAACTTAGGTTTTTGATTTTTATTTTGTTTTTTGAGACAGGATCCCATGTAGCCCAGGCTGGCTTTGAACTTGCTATGTAGCTGGAGATAACCTCGAACTTCTGATCGTCCTGTCTCTGCTCCTGGGTACTAGAATTACAGGCATGCGCTACCAACTTACTCCTTTGTCTGGCTGCTCACTTTTGCCCTAGTTCAACCCCCATGAGGGCTAAAGCCGTGTCTGACTTGCCACTCCCAGGCCGACCTTCCCTCACAAAAGAGCCTCTTTTTCTCACTCCTCCTTCTCTAGGACATACTTATCCCTGCTGCCTTCAGCCTCTGTTCCTGGAGGCCCTGACACTGTGGAGACAGACAAGTAGATCCCTGGCCCTCACTGGCCAGCCAGCGTAGTCAAATTGGAGCTCTCCAGATCCAATGTCTCAAAAAAAAAAATCAGATGGAGAGCCACTTCAGAAGACATCTGGCATCAACCATTGATCTCTGGCCCCTACATATGTGCACCACACACACACACACACACACACACACACACACACACACACACACATACACACACACAAGCCTGGAACATCTGCCAAGAAGATCAGTGCTACAGAGAAACCATGGCCCTGATGGAAGCCACAGATAACAGAGTGAAACTGCTGATGGATGTTTGAGAGACTTCTCCACACCAGCCCCATGCATCAGGGCACCTAACTCAAGTAGAATCTGGTATGCGGTAGATCGTTCCAGCTGGAAAACACCTCTGGGTTGTAGCTAGAGTTTTCCTGCCTGGCCCACGGTCAGGGCAAATCTCTCTCACCCGCCAGTCCCACAGCTGCTCAGACCCGACCAAGTAAACACAGAGACTTATATTGCTTACAAACTGTATGGCCGTGGCAGGCTTCTTGCTAACTGTTCTTACAGCTTAAATTAATCCATTTCTATTAATCTATACCTTGCCACGTGGCTCGTGGCTTACAGGCATCTTCACATGCTGTTTGTCATCGTGGCGGCTGGCAGTGTCTCTCTGACTCAGCCTTCCACTTCCCAGCTTTATTCTCCTCCTTGTCCCGCCTACACTTCCTGCCTAGCCAATGGCCAATCAGTGTTTTATTTATTGACTAATCAGCAACACATTTGCCATACAGAACATCCCACAGCACTGGGTCCTCGAGCTGAGATGAAAAAGTGCTGTGAGGACTAAGAAGGTAGCCTGGGTACTATATGCATGTGAGCTGGGTGGCTATTGCCTCCCAACACACACACAGAAGGGTTCCTTAAAGATGCTGGTCTTTCCTGCTACCTCTCCAGGACCCGAATGTCATACCTGATAACAGTTGACTGTAGTAGAGTTTCCATACTGCTTACAATCCCTGGGGGAATGATGTCACAGTTTGCCTGATGCCCTGCTATAGTGTGCTAATCAAGGCCCTGTTTCAGTCTCCTAAGGGATCTCCCCAAAGCATGTGCTTTGGTCTTGGAATGTACAACCCATGTCCTGTGACTGACCCACATAGCCATGTCAGGCCTGGCCCTATTTCCTACAGAGGCAGCTCTGTATTGTAGCAGTCATAGAGGCTGTCATTGCTCCAGCACAGCTCAGCCACACCTCCTCAGTGCCTGCTTCCTCCCTCTGGCCACGAGCTTGCCCCTAGGCTCTGCCAGAGCATCCCTGCCTATACCACACCAGAAATGCTGAAGGTCCCTGGCTCCCTGACTCGGAACCCATGGAAGCCCTGTTGGAAGACCCCATGTCCTGGCCCCCTCCACTGTGCATGGATTGGCTGCACCTCTTCCTCTCCAGTCAGGGCATGAGGAAGCCGAGGCCAGGCACCCGGGACTTGCCTCACTGACAGCCATGCCTAAGCCGCTCACCACCCCACCCAGAAGGTGTGAGCAGATTTCTCACCGTCTGCCACTGCTCATTGTTGGAGGGAAGCACCAACCCCCAGCATTTGTTTGAAGGAAATTAGATCCTCACCTCCCCACTAATGAAGCCGGGCTGTGCAAACAGGGAGGCGAGGCAGCAGGCTGCTTGTCTCTCTGGCGGGTGGTGGCCCAGAAGTTGGCGCCCCAGGTGTCTCCCAGCATGCACGCCTGACAGGAACAACCCACACCAAGCTGGCTCACAGCTTCCCAGGTGACACATCTTAGTGGGTGTGGATCCCAGCCCAGAGTTCCGAGCAGCAACCTTCTTGGCAGTGCTCAGGGTGGAGAGTACCCCAGGCTCAGGACTGGCCTAGGTCTCTCCCCACCACAGGCACCCAGGCTCACGCATGCCTCCTCTTGCTCTATACCTGCTGCAGAGCCACTGTGGGCACATGGATCTTTAAAAATTCTTTTTAACTGAGATATAACTCCCTAACATAACACTTGCCATTTTAAAACGGACATATCAGCAGTTTCTAAAACATTCACCTCTTTTAATCACTCCCAAAGAAACCTTGTATCTTTAAGTCGTTGCCATGCCACTCTGTGGTTGTTATTTTCTTTGGGGGGCACCAACCCAAATAAGCTCCCAAATAAGATAGGGCAACTTATTATTAATTACGAATGCTCCACCTTAGCTTAGGCTTGTCCACTAGCTCTTTTAACTTAACTTATTCTGTATCTATTCATCTGCATTTTTCCTGGGGCTTTTTACCTTTCTTTCATTCTGTGTGTCCTACTTTCCTGCTTCCTCTGTGTCTGTCTGTCTGGCCCCTGGCATCTCTTTTCTTTCTTCCCCCAACCTAAATTTCTCCCCCTACTTACTCCTCCCTCCCGCGATTGTCCATTCAACTTTTTATTAGACCAGTCAGGTGCCTTAGGAGGGCAAGGTAAAACAGCAACGCATCTTCACATAGTTAAACAAATGTAACACATCTTCACATAGTTAAACAAATGTAAGACATCTTCACATTGTTAAATATTCTGCAACATAAACAATTGCAACACATTTTTATATAAACAAATGCAACACATCTTTGCATGTTAAACAAATACTCCACAACACCACTCCCCCAGCTCCTGGCAGTCACTAACCCACTGTCCTCCTCTGCTGCCCCACCAACAGAGTCACATAATGCCTGGTCTCTCCTGACCAGCTTTCCACACAACACAATGTTTTTAAACTCAATCCTTACGGAAACATGTTCTTCAGTCCTCTGCGTGGCTGAGCAATATTCCACTGGATGTGTGAGCCACACTTGGCTTGTCCCTACTTCTGGTTATTAGGAATAATGCCTCCACAAATATTCATAGACTGATCTGTGGGGACATGTCATACCTAGAGCTGGGCTGTGATGCTCCTCAAGCTTGCATTTTGAGAAATCATGGGCCCACTTTCCAAAGTAGCCCACTTATCTGATGCCTGACTTCAGCATCTCTGAATTTGACTTAACCTTGCTACTTCCTGAATCCCATCCTGGGATTTCGGCGTGCATTTCTCTGATGGCCAATGGTGTTGAGAATTTTCTTTCTCCTGTGCTTACTGGCCATGTCAGTACGTAAGTGTCATCTTTGAAGAAATGAAGATATCTGTTTTGGACTGGGCAGCTTGTCTTTTTTTTTTTTTTTTTTTTTTTTAATGTTGTAGGAGTTTGATGTATATTCTGGATAGCAGGCCAGAAAGTGTGTTCCTGGCCTGTGAGGCACCTTCTCACCTTTCTGTGCAAAATGGATTGCTACATTTGGTAAAATTCAGTTTATTCATTCTTAAGCCAGGCAGGGTGGCACACGTTTTTAACCCCAGCATCCAGGAGGCAGAAGCAGCAGATCTCTGTGGGTTCAAGGCCAGCCTGTCCCACAAAGCAAGTTCCAAGACAGCCAGGGCTACACAGGGAGACCTTATCTCAAAGAAAATCACTCTTTCTAGATTGCTGTGGTTTGGTGGCCTGCTGTGGGATGGTCTGTATGTCAAATGTGTTGCTGTTTGGTCAATAAATAAAACACTGATTGGCCAGTAGCCAGATAGGAAGTATAGGCGGGACTAACAGAGAGGAAAATTGAGAGAACAGGAAGGAGTGGGAGAGACACTGCCAGCCGCCGCCATGACTAGCAGCATGTGAAGATGCCGGTAAGCCACGAGCCACGTGGCAAGGTATAGATTTATAGAAATGGATTAATATAAGATATAAGAACAGTTAGCCGGGCGGTGGTGGCGCACGCCTTTAATCCCAGCACTCGGGAGGCAGAGCCAGGCGGATCTCTGTGAGTTCGAGGCCAGCCTGGACTACCAAGTGAGTTCCAGGAAAGGCGCAAAGCTACACAGAGAAACCCTGTCTCGAAAAACCAAAAAAAAAAAAAAAAAAAAAAGCTCAAAAAAAAAAAAAAAGATATAAGAACAGTTAGCAAGAAGCCTGCCACGGCCATACAGTTTGTAAGCAATATAAGTCTCTGTGTTTACTTGGTTGGGTCTGAGCGGCTGTGGGACTGGCGGGTGACAGAGATTTGTCCTGACTGTGGGCCAGGCAGGAAAACTGTAGCTACAGTGGCCTTCCTAAGAACCCTCAGAAATGTGGACTCACCACAGGACTCACCCAGGAGGTGACAGGCTTTATCTCTCAGAACCTTCAGTTTTTGACCCATTTAGACTCACCTGTTGCACATGCTGTGAGGCAGGGGTACAAGTTCATTCTTTCATGTGACGATACACAGATCTTCAGCACCATATGTTCAAAAAAAACCATTTTTACATTGACTGGTGTGTTGCAAGAATTCCTTCTGTGGGGAAGATGTGAATCACACTAGCGCCTTCCTCCTAAATGTCAAACCAAAGTACTAAACCAGAGTTCCCCCTAGTGGGGGAGTCACACCAGGGTTAGCTTATAGAGCCTGGGTGAAGGGTCATAGGCAGGAACATGGGTGGCCCTAAAGCAGCCATGCTGGCAAGTCTTCACTCCCAGCACAGACATGACTTCCCCATAGCCACATAGTGACGCCCCCTCCCCTAGTTGTCCCCAGCACATAGACTCTAACACCTTCCTGGACCTCAAAGCCTCATGCAATTAGGGCAGAATCGCTTACAAATGACTGAGAGAGGCGCCAGGATGCTCAGGTGAGGGTCCCATGGCATTCTCAGCTCCCTCCTTCTGTGAGGACATGTCAGCAGCCACCAAGCCCAGCTGGGATTGTCTTTTGCAAACAGCACAGCTGGTCTTAGGATGATGGTGGCAGTTTGGCTCTGAGGACAGTGTTATACAAATGGTCACCCTGGTTAGAAATCAATTGACCTTCAATTACTGCTAGACTCTCTATTTTATTTTGCTTTTGTTTGTGGGAATTGGAACACAAGACCTCATGTATTTGGCAGGCTCTCAACCCCTGAACTAGATTCCCATTCTCTTTTTGTGTTTTGAAATGGGTTATCTCTAAATTGCTTAGATTAGCCTTGAAGTTGTAATCCTCCTGCCTCAGCCTCCTAAACATTGGGCCTGGTGCCATGGGTCTGCAATTCCAGCTACTGAATTGCTGGATAATTCTGTGTCCTTTTACAGTAGCTCAAAGTAGCCTCCTGGGTCCTGTTCTTTTGAAGCACAGCTTGTGCATCCTAAACACTAGAAAGTTCTCTGCTTCCACATTATCCATCTTCCCTCCCTGATCCCTGATCCCTTTGTGTTCAGAAATGGCTGTGAGAATGGCCTGAATTCTAGCCAGGATCATGGTGGACATCAACAGGGAGCTTCAGGGACAGGGTGCAGGAGACATGAGGAAAGAGATTCAAGATGTGTCAGGGCAAATCATATGTGAAACTAGGAAATGACATTGTTGTTTCAGGAAGGAGTTGAGTCCCTCATCAAAATTAGATGTTTCAAGGACAGGAAAAATGAATTGACCAAACATACACATGACCAAGGACTGCTTCTAGAATATTGAGTCTTGTGACTCAAAAAAAAAGATAAACACCCCAATAAAAATAGACAATAAATAAAAATAGCCAGGCAGTGGTGGCACACACCTTCAATCCCAGCACTCAGGAGGCAGAGGCAAGAGGATCTCTGTGAGTTTAAGGTCAGCCTGCTCTATAGAGCAAGTTCCAGGACAACCAAGGACAGCTAAGGCTACACAGAGAAACCCTGTCTTGAACCCCCCTCCAAAAAAAAAGCAAAGGAAAGCTGGGCATGGTAGTGCAGGCCTGTAATGCCATCCACACAAGAAACTAAGGCAGGAGGATTATGAATTCAAGGCCTGCCTGTACTACAGAGCCTGTTTGAGGTCATCACGGACAACTTAGTGAGACCCTGTCACAAAATAAAACATGGGTGGGATATAGCTCAGTGATAAGTGTGTTTGCCTAGTGTGTGTAAGGTCCTGGATTCAATCTCCAGTAGTGAAAAACAAAAACAAAAACAAAAAACCAAGAGTTCAAGAGAAGTTCAAAGAAAGGTGTTGGGTTGGGGGTTGGGGGGAAGCCTGTGAATGATGCATGGGTCATTAGTGTCACCAAGTCACTTAAGGAACATTCGTCCCATATATACCACCTAGCTGATACATCCCAGTGTAAAACCTCACAGAACGCTGCTGAAGACACAGGCTCCTGAAACCTCTTGGGCTGGGCTAGGGGTGTCTTTGGAAACACCAGAATGACCTCTAAAGGCATGCACACATTCACCACACCAATAGTGTCCTGCTCCTCAGTGAGGAACCCAAACCCATGTAGCCTAAGACCTGTTTGCAGACATTCAGAGAAATCGGCTCCTGACAGACCCAGGTGGAAACAGTACACTAGGAATCAGTAGCTTGGCCACACGGGAAAGGAACAGATCTGAGTATACAGACCTGTGGGGAGGGCATTCGTGCTCTGGGGAGGATGCCAGACTCCAAAGGGAAGTCAAGCTGACCAGACAGAAGTTGCCTCAGTGTCCAGGGAAGGTTTGGAGCTTTGGGACAGCAGTGTATCAATCATCTGGTGGCCACCCTGGCTGTGCTCATTTGTCAAAAGGCGGAGAACCGTAAAAGCAGAGGGGAGAACTCAGCTGTAACAGGTGGACCTCACCAACCTGACCTTAAAACACCCAGGTAAGGCTGAGGCTGTGGCCTAGCCTGGGGTACTGCAGACAGACGCAGCATGGACTGACATGGGCCCTGGGAAGTATGAGGAATGCACTGTGGCTGGCAGTTTAAACTTGACTTTTTTTAAGAGGCAGTATTATGCTAAGTGGAGGAAACCAAGCACAGAAGCCATGTGCTGCATGACTCCCAAGGCAAGCTGTAATGAGGACAGTATCTGGGGTACTGGGCTGGAGGTAGCAGACAGGATTAACTGCAAAGGGGTAGGAGGTTGGTTTTGCAGTGGGGGGAGGGAGGGGCCCGTGATTGCCGTGACAGCCACCTCACTGTAGTTATTTGTCAAAACCCATTGAACTATGTGCTTAGAGTGGTAAATTTTACTGTATGTAAATTCTACTCCAATTATGTAAATTAGACACCCCTGACTTTTGCAAAAGTCAGCTGAGTGAAAGAGAATTGTTAGATAAACAATCACACAGGTGATGTGCAGAGATGGCGGAGGAGGGACCGGGACAAGGGACACAGGTACTGATTGAGCTTTTCTGAGAGAGGAAAGTCCCTGACGGTGGGTAGACACCTGTTCTCTTCCGCCCCATCTACAAGATTGCATGTGTTGGTATCTGTCCTGGATACAACGAGAACTCCCTCGATTCAGGAAGCAGGCATTCTATCTACAAGGTATTACTGCCAGGTGCTGTGAGGCCAACAGGTTGGAGATGCCAGCCTGCAGCAGGGTGGGGTGACAAGGACCCTTCCTGTGCTCTCTGGGAAGGGGTGGTGAGGGTCACCAGTAGAATAACTTTGGGGCTCTGGAGTTGCAGTTGCCCAGGGTATTTGTCCTGACCCTGGAGTGATCAGGGTGCAGAGCCCCAGAGGGTCAAAGTACACAGAGGAAGAGTTTGGCTTACTCTAAAGACATACTGGCAAGAGTGTTTCCTGTCTCTGGGACCTGGGAGGGTCAGCAAGTCCCCTTGACACAAAAGCACCAGAAATAGTAAGCTAAACACAGGCTTCCTTTGGGCTGTAATGAACTCATGCCATAAAAGGAACTTAGCAGAGGCAGAGAGCTAAAGAAAACTGTCACAGGGACTGTGACAGGGTGACTCTGTAGTAGAACACTTGCTTTGCAGGAATGAGGCCCAGGATTCCATTCCTAGTCCTGGAAAAGGTAAACATTCCGCCACTCTGGAATGCATGCAGTGTTGACCTGGAGTGGGTCTCTGTCCAAGCCTGATGTAGGGCACAGGGTAGTTAGTGATGGATGAAGAGACATCCATTGCCAAAGGAAGTCACTCACACCTGTGTTGACATCCATCTCACAGGCTCCCCCAGAAGCTGAAAGGCCTATCTTTCTCATCTCCACCCCTTCAAGGCCCTCCATGGTCTTTGACATTTCTCCCTCCTCAGTACAGCTCTGCAGAGGGCTCCTGTGTCTGGGGCTCTCCCCACCTCTGTTGCCTCCCCATCCCTCACAGTGAGCAAGGCCACTGCCATGTCACCTTTAGACCTACAAGGCCCCGGCATCATTTGCTATGATGGACAGCTTCACATGCCAGGAGCCGCTGGGGATTAGGTGGGTGGGAGAGAGTGTGAGAATAGAGTCAAGCCAGACATACAAGACACAGCCACTGTCCTCCATTGGGCCCCACACTCACTGGGCACTTGCTGGCAGGATAGAAGATGATAATGGTGGGGGACAGACGGGGTAAAACCAGACAGGAAACAGGCTTCTAGCTGCCTAGGACAGTGGCAGGCATGGGATGGCTCAATGCATTTGGGAGCATTGGGCTTCTGCACTGGGTCGTGCTGACACCTTTACAGATTTGGGTCCTGCTTTAAGGTGGCATGTCCCAGAATGGAGCAGATTCTCCCTGGTGGCTGGGGAAGGGGGTAGTCCTCAAGGCCTCTCTGCTTAATCTTCCCTGCATGAAGTTCTTTTCCAAGGACCTTTCTCATCTACCCATTGTATTCCATGCCCCCCCAGCCCCCGCCAAACTGTTTGCTACACCAGCTCATGCATCAGCTGGGGTCCTATTCATTCTGATACGGTAGGAGTGGGTCTTGTTCCCTGAGACCCCACGTTTCCCTCCCAGTTTCCCTCCAGTTGAAGCTGGTTAGTGATAGGACTGCACAAGCCGAGTCTGCACCCAGAACTCTCCCTTTTGTGCAAACCCCACAATCCTAGTGATCCCAGAAGAGGATACCCTGGATCATTCTATTCATAGGATTTGCTGACTTGGATAGCAGAGGCTGGGGTGCAGGTGGTGAGGCTGGCCAGCATGGGCACTGTGCCAGCATCAATTCTGTTCATGTCCATGATGGTGAAACCAGGCTGAGCAAAGGAGACCAAGATCATTTCTTTGAAGCTGCTAGAGAATGTCCAGGGCTTGCAATAGCCTAGCCAGGCCTCTCTGTCTACCCCCTCCCACTTGAAAGCGGCAGGAGGCCTGTACCCTGTGTGTGGTCACCTAGCTGCCTCTCCTGCTTGGTGGGGGTTCTGGGGACTTGTGGGCTCTGAATCCTAAGCTCTCAGCAAGGGCTGAGGGGGGTGGCCTTGGGCAATGCCAGCCAGGGACCTGGCACAGCAGCTCCCAGCCCTCGAGTGGCTCCACTCTCTGAGTCTGGCCATTAGCTCTCTCTGGGCACCAGGAAGCTGCCACTCTCCCTGCCTGGCTTTTAGTCCAGCACAATTAGGACCCATTATTTCTGCCGTGTTGATTCTTGAGAAATCATTTTAAATTGTCGTCCTTTCTCTATGCTTTGGAAAAAGAACGCAGCAAAGAAGATGAAAACAGAAAAGCGTGCCCACACCCCCCGCCTGGCTCCCTATGCCCCCCTCGGTTTCCCCATTTCTCCTGACCTGTTCCCTTGGCAACCAGCAACTGGCTGCTGCAGTATTCAAAGAGAATCTCACAACCACACATCAATGAACGCAGGGGATGCTTCCAGCTGCCTGAGATGAGAGGATGGACAGACAGACACCCAGCCACCCCAAGAAGACATGCAGACAGACAGCCATGAGCAGAGAGAGAAAAAGACAGAGAAGAGGAGGAAAGAGCCAGCATGAAGAGACAAAGAGACCCCCAGGATGCCAGGGTGGCTAGTCAGAGTGAAGCAGAGACAGGCAGCCAGCACAGAAAGAGACCCAGAGAGACAGCAGAGACAGACAGGGCATGGAAGGAAAGGAGAGAAAGAGGGAGCTTGGGACAGGGCATAGCTAGAGTGGAGGCTGATGCCCCAGGCTGAGGTCCTGGCCACCTGCTTCCCTCCTCCTTCCCCTCCTCCTTCCCCTCCCCCCTCCTCTCTTCCCCTCCCCCCTCCTCTCTTCCCCCTGCTCCCAGGCAGACTTCTCTCACTGGGTTGTACCTCTCTCTCTCCCTCCCTCCCTCCCTCCCTCCCTCCCTTCTGCCACTCTGCCCCTCTGACAAGGATTGGTTTCCTTCTGAAGTGGACAGAGCCCACGTCAGACATATCCTCCTGACACCATCCTGTCCCTTTCTAAAAGTGAGACTAACTCTGCTTCTGGGGTGCTATTCCAAAACTTCCAGCACAGTGAGACCTGTCTATACAAAGCAGTTCTGGGCAGGCCAGGGGTCCTTCAAGGATGAGCCCAAGCTCAAGGCACCTCTATGGCTCCACATGGGAAGGAAAGGGCCTCAGCCGAGAGCTCAGCCCTGGCCACCTCTCACACCCTGGCTCTCCTCCTGACCCATCTTGCCTCGTCACCCCACCTGTCCCCAGAGTCCTGGGCTCCTTACATCTGCCTGAAGAAGGCTAGAGAAGGGATCCAAAAAGAAAAATGCTGAGGTCAGAGGTCAGAGTCAGGGCAAAGGTCATGGGTCACCCTCAGAGACAGTATGACAGGCCAAGCAGGAAACCCCCAGCACCTCTGCTGTGGATGGATCACCATGGGCAGCACAGAGCTTCCCCAGGCCTGAATGCCAGCAGAAAGCTGCAGCCCAGAGTGGCCGCGTCCAGCAGAGAGTGTTGGCTATGAGGATAGTGATGGCAGAAAGGACCAGAACCAAACCCAACCTCCCAACAGAAGAGTCACACAGGGAACAAGGGGGCAATGCAGGCTGGAAGGAGCCTGGAGCATGGCTAGAATGGAGGAACCTCCTAGGTGCTGGGGGAGCCTAAGGAATGCCCCCTCCTGGGTATTGAAAGAGCCTAGGGGATGACACCCTCCCCTGCTGGACCATGGAGGAGCCTGGGGTTCATTCTCCTGGGTGCTGGGGAAGCCTGAGAGATACCTCCTCTTGCATGTGGATAGGTACAGGCTCAGCAGGACAAACCATGCCAGGCTTTGAAGAGGAGCTGAAACATGGACTTTTAATGCCCACTCCAAGTTTAATTATTGATGGCCAGTTCCATTTTTAAACAGCTGTAGGCAGAATGAGATTCCAGAAGCTAAATTGCAGCCTGTAGTGCTTGCCTATGGGTCAGTAAAGGGTGAGGTGCAGGATCTTAGTCTATCAGAAGGGGGCACCCTTGTCAGGGCTGTGGGGGGATGGGGAGGGGCCCCTCCGAAGCCAAGCTGCCAAGTTTTACCCCTCCCTGTCCAGGCCGCTGGTGTGGTACAGACCTGACAGCTCCCCAGGTTGCTGAGCTGAAGACCTCAGTGTGACTGGGGAGGACTGGCAAAGGACTTCAGGTAGCCAGGAAAGAACCTCAGTGAGGCCCCTGTGCATGGTGTCCCACAGGAAGTATCGGTGTGCAGGTCTTATGATCTCTTCTCACAGCCGGCAAAGTGTCACAGGCCTACAGCCTCTGAGGTACTCTCAACCCTTGACTGCTAGATAGCAAGCTTGAGCCTCTCCCAAGAGAATATCCAGGGGCTGCCCTGAGGCCACCAGGGAGAGTCTGCTGAGGCTCCCTTTTCCACAAGGATCTGCAGGTTGGCCACAGGATGGGACCTCAGGCTAGCTGTCTGAAGCACAGCCTCTAGGGTCAGGCCTGGGGACACCAGCAGGTACCCTGCTAGGTTAACAGAGCCTACGCCCTGTCAGTCACAGCCCGAGCCCATGGCCTCAGCTGTCAGGTCAGGATTCAGGAAGGCTGCAGTCCCTTCAGGGGTCATGGTGGAGGTGCCCCAGGGTGGCCAGGCCTGCAGAACTGAGGGAGGCGCCCACCATCCTGCTCAGCCTCTTTGCAGCTTCAGCCTGCCCCCACCAACCCTGCCTTCAAATCAATTCCCCATGGCCTCAGGTAGTTGATGTTCTGTCACTTGTAACCAGATATATCACCCTGAACCTACTGGCTCAGAAGCTCTGGATTCTTAACAAGGTCCCCAGGTGATTCATGCCAAGCCTCGCTTACGTACAACTGATGTTCAGGACTGCCAATTAAGGGGCTGTGCCGCTGGCCCCACATCTTTGCGAGGAATCTCAGTCTGAATTCCTTCAGGCCTCACACACACACACACACACACACACACACACACACACACACACACACCCGTGTGGGCATCCCACATGCTCTCCCATCCCTGTGACCCACAGTGGGACAGGAAGGGACCTGAACCCCCACCCACCCCAGATCAGCCAGAGACCAGGAGGCTCCAGAAGCCCCAGGTCCTTTCCAGAAAGGCGATTGGCACAGAATGGGGGACAGGACTGCGTCACAGGGGTAGCACGGAGAACAAGGGGTGGGATCCTATTCCAGGAACTGCCAGTCGCTCTACAGACTGTGCCAGGCCTCCACTTTAGGTGCAACTTCTGTGGTGGAGTCCCTTCTGGAAGGTTCAGTATATATGGACGTGGGAGGACGCAAACACAAAGGCCACGTCAGCTTCCTCTCAAATGTCTTGTGGTTGAAAACATGAGCTTTTCTTTGACCTTCCTTCCTCCTCATTAGAAATAGAGATGTGATGGTTGGAGCTGGAGTAGCCTTCTGGGTCAGTGAAGGTTACTCCACAAATTGAGAGACACAGCTGGAGGGCTGTGGAGCCACCAAGGAATCAGAACTGACTATCTCTGGGCTTTGTCTACAAAAGGGAGGGTGGGTGGTGGGTGAAGGTGCTGGATAGTAAACTAACGTGCAAGCAAGTGATAACTTCATATGTAATAATAAAGTAAACGGTGGCAGCCCACTGAATACTAAAATGGAGTGAGGGGAAAGTCCATTTCCAGATAGGGTCTGAGAGGAACTCAGTGCAGAAGTGACACCTAAATGCTGCCCTAAATAAATGAAGCCACTGAGGGGGACGTAGGAGCACTGCCTCAGTGAGATGTGGAGAGACACATCGGCCGTAAACATGATTGGTTGGAGCCCCATCAGTGCTTGCCGATGTCAGAAGACACCAACAGGAAATGATCACACAGGGCATAGAACAGGGAAGGTATTTACATGGACCTCTGAGAAAGGAGTTCCAGCTGAGGAGAAAGACCAAAGCAGGAAGGAAAGACGCTGCTCGGTGTAGAGTGGACAAGTGTGTGTGTGTGTGTGTGTGTGTGTGTGTGTGTGTGTGTGTGTGTGTGTGTGTGTACGCACAGCTTGCTGAGTCCATGTAGTGATGGATGTGCCTATACATGTGCTTAGGGCTGACCACATGGGATTGGGTAACTTGTCAGGAGGCTCGTGCCTGGAGAAGACTGAGTCTCCCATTCTCCTCAGCCATCTGTAGCTCTTCATCTAGAGGTAGAGCTTTGTGAGATTTCCCCCATCCTTACACAGTTGGTAGAAGGTAAATTGGTTGGCAGTTTTGGAAGAGATTTGCATGTCTAAAGTCAAGCACATAGCGCCTCTGACCAAGTGGTCCTCTTCCAGGTCTGTACCCCATTGAGATCCTGGGAACAGCTGCAAGAAGAGACATACACTCAAACTCACCAAGGCACTATGGACACTCCAAATACAGAAGTACCCCACTACTGGTGACACCAGGAGAGGTAGAATTGCACACTGGAAGCCAGGACCTTCAGAGTACCACTAGCACACAGGCCTCTGCCCCTCTCATCCCTTCCAGACTCTGGCTTTGTGGGTAGAGTGACCTGATCAGGGGTGGGTGGTGGGACCAGTCAGCAGAGGGATGAATGCAAAGTTGTGGGGCTATTTGTAGGGAGGTCAAAGGGGTTCTGAGGGAGAAGGCTGTGACAGACCAGTCCTTAGTCATAAATCTGCAATCAATTTCATGCCACCCAATGCCTAGTGTCAGACAGAGTGTCCCACAGGAGGAGCAACAAAGGCAGAACAGAAAGGCAGGCGGCTGAGAAACATGACCCCAGCTAGACTCATTCCTGTTGCCACAAAAACTCCCCATGAGGTGGGGAAGTGCTCACCATTGCCTAATGCACCTAACCATAGGGAACACTGGCCTCCAACGCTGAGGCATCCATTCCAAAGCTCATGTCCGTGACACCCTGTCACCTAGGCTGTGTGCTGGCTTGTTGTCTGCCAATGTGGCATAAGCCAGCGTTATCTGGGAAGAGGGAACCTCAGTTGAGACCATGCCTCTATCAGACTGGCCAATGGGCAAGTCTGTGGGGGCATTTTCTTGATTAACAACTGATATGGGAGGGTCCAGCCCACTGTGAGGAGTGCCACCTCTGGGTGGATGGTCCTGAGTTGTGTAAGAAAGCAGATTGAGCAAGCTATGAAGAGCAAGCTAGCAAGCAGTGTTCCTCCATGGTCTCTGCATCAGTTCCTGCCTCCAGTTTCCTGCCTCCAGGCTCCTGCCTCCAGGTTCCTGCCCTGAATTCCTTGGATAATGGACTACACCTGTAAGATAAAAATAAACCCTTTCCTCCCCAGTTCCTCTTGGTCATAGCATTTCTCACAGCAGTGGAAGGCAGTCCAATACCAGCTGCTTCATAGTGGAGGGGAAAGATGGACATTTCCAGCCTCATTACATCCAATACGATGAAAAATGTATAAAACTGACCCAAACATGCTGCTGAGCAAAATAAAATACGAACAGAACAGATCCATTAGTCCAGTCAGAGAGTAAGATCTCAACACAACCTCAGAGCACAGGAATGCAAGGCTGGCTTGAGTGAGGGGCTCAACGTGTCCATAGACTAAAGAGAACTCTCAAGACACCCCAACTTTTACAAGTAAATTGAATAAAATTCAAGATGTAGCCCTGGTTGGTATTTATTATTATTATTAAAAGAAACTTTCGGCTTCAGCCCATGGTTGCTCAGCTCTATTGCTTTAGGCCTGTGTCAGCATAGTGTGCCATGGTGGAGGAAGCCTGCTCACCTCATAGAGACTAGAGGCTAAAATAGAGGAAGGGGCTAGGGTCTCAGGATCCCCTTCAAAGGCACACCTCTATGAGCCTCCCAATAGGCTCCACCCCTTAGAGGTTCCATCACCTCCCATTAGTGCCATGGACTGAAACTACACCTTCAATACATGAGCCTCTGCAGCACCAGCTTCCTTTACAGACTTGCTACCCTGCCTTCCAAGTTGGAGTCCATCTGTTCCCATCCTGAGATCTACAGTGAGCCCCTTGTCTCCCTTTCTTCCCCTGACGACGCTAATTCTCTCCCTTCCATATCTGTGTGCTGGCTACACCTCCTCGGTGGTCATCTCTCACTGAGTGCTGGTCCTGTCACTGCCAGTACTCTATCAGGGTCCGGTGGTCCACACACAGATGTGCATGTTGGTGTCTGAGCTTTGCCCGTTGGTGGATTCTGCCTTTGTTTACCATGGCTGTGAGAAACAGGCCAGAGTGTTCCACAAGGTCTCTCCAAAAGTTTGCTTTCTGGGCCCTGGGACCTTCATGGCCCTCAGTCTACCCACCATCAAGGCCAGTCAACTGCTTCTGTCCCCAGCAAAATGCCACATCTCCCCTCAACACGTGGCAGGTGTCTGCTGATGGCCCCGCCCAGTCCCCTGACAGTGACCCCAGCCCTGCCTTGTGTTCAGGAGTCTGCCCTCACATTGTTTGCTGGTCCAGTCCCTCTGCACACTGGAGCCCTGAAGCTGGGCTTTGCTTAGAATGCATGGTGTGACAGTTTTGCAGAGCTGTTCGAGATTCATGAAAGAGAACAAGAGAGACAAAGAGAAAGAGGCCGGCCCGTGCCGTTCCTAGGGATGGGATTGGGGGGGGGGGGGAGTACACTTAATCTGCCATCTGTGTCTTTTTTTTTAATTTGAATATAAAAATAGATTGTGACAGTTGATAATAAATGATAAGTGGAGAATAAGATTAAGACCAAAAAAAAAAAAAAAAAGCAGAAAAGTGGCAAAAAGAAGGGGCAGAGATTTGGGCACAAGCAGCTGTAAGATTCCTGGTGGCCTGGGTGAAGAGTGGGGCCAGGTTGTGAACACTCAAAACATTTGTAAAATCCCAGGCTTCCTAGTGCTCCCCTGGGTGCTCCCCCTGGGTGCTCCCCCTGGTGCTCCCCTGGTACTTCCCCCCATTGCTCCCCCTGGTGCCCCCCAGCCACTCATCCCACTGAAGAAAGGCAGAAGCATCAAATTTCACAAGTGCAGCTGGTTTTACTGCAGCAAACACCTAAGGGGCCGTGAACTTGAAAAGATGAAAGGTTTATTCGGCTCCCAGCGTTGGAGGTTTCAGATCACTGCTGGGTGATTCTGTTGCTGTTGGGGGCATAGAGAGGCAGCTTGGTGACAGTGGCAGAGGAAGCTGCTCACCTAACGGTGGTTGGGAAACAAAACCAAAGGAAGGGTCTCAATATCCCCTCCCAAAGTACTTCCTCCCACCAAGCCCTATTTTTGTATTGGCTCTGCTACCTTCCATAGCACCACGGGCTGGGGAGCCACATCTCCAACACAAGGACCTTTGGGGGACACTTCCAATCCAAACCATAGTGACAGGGGACGTCATTTTCCCTATGGGTGAACCAAAGCCAGCTGTCAGGGTCACACCCCATAGACACTGACTGTAGCGGTGCCCACAGCAAGCAGAGAACCAGCCTGAGGCCCAGCATGCAGAGAAGTCCACTCCAGCATGCTGTCCAAGACCTTCTCACGCTGGTCTTTCCCAGACCAGTGCTTACAGGGCCACCTAGAGGGTCATTTGAAAAACCATCTACATGGTCACTTGGCCTTGCTGTCTGACCTCTGGCAAGGGAAAACTGGCCTGCACAGCTAGCAGACATGATGTCCATTGACCGCCTGTGATCACCAGGCCTGGAACACCCAGGACCAGACGAAAAGTTGTGGATTCTGCTGAGGGACAAGGCCAGCTCCCCGGGAGCAGCCCTTGATGCAGGTGCTGGAAATTCCCCAGTCAGCCTTTCCCTCGATACTGCTTTCCAACACAGGGCTTGAGCAGTTGATTGAATCTTTAAGCACAGGGGCTGTGGGCGGGACAAGACCTAGGTCCCATCATGGACCCCAAGGAGGTGCTGCAGCTTGAAACACTAGGTGACCACCTCTTCCTCTACACATGTTCTCTCTCTGCATGCATTATCTCCCCATGGATCTGCCAGCTCGGAGAGGACAGGGTCAAATCATCTTCACGGTGCAAGCATAGACATGGAGAGGGGTTAGTGATATATCCTGGGTTTCTGGCTACAGCTCTGTGGGGCTAAGCTCTGTGACCCGTGCCAGCCCCTCAGCACTCATAGCTCCCTCTGAGAGCAGGAGTGGCTGTGAGGGAAGGAGGCTTAGTGGGCACAGTGGCCCTGCTCCCCAGGGACTGGTGCTTAAACGATACTGTGGCCCTGAGGTTCTCTATGGAGGCAGAATTTGTGGCTTCCAAGATGGAGGATGAATGCTCTGAGTCTGTCTAGCTTCCAGCTAGCTCACCTGGAAACCTGGACTTCATCTTCCTCCTTACATTAAGACTGCTTTCCGTGGACAGCTGTTCCGCTCACCTATGACACCTGACACCTGCTCCCCTTACAAATGATGGTAATAAGGAGCAGTAAAGGACTGTCACCTGACAGCCCCCTCAGGAGAGACGAGAAAGGAACAGATGTAGGGGAGGGATTCCGGGATGAGGAGTGGGGAGCAGAGAGGCCAAGATGGAGGAGAGCCAGCATTAAGGAGACACCTCTTCTGCCAGGGCCCCAGAGTGGAGTGCTAGGAAGAGGCCTGGAGGGAAAGTCCTGGGTAGCGGGGATTCAGGCTAAGTCTGGAAAGCCAGACTCAGGACTTGACTGTGGCCTGGGGCAACCAGGAGGGGCTGGGACAGTCAGGTTCACGTTTGAGGAAGGCCATCTGCCTGCTGAGGACAGAGTGAGGTGTCAGGAGAGAGCTTCAATCCCCAAGAGGGAAGCAGGACTAATGTGGAACTTCCCAGCATCCTGTAGCTTTCTAGAAAGAACTGTTCTGTCAGGATCTGTCAGAGGGAGCCAGGAGTGAGCAGGACTCTGAACGGAGGGTCTGTGGGTTGAGCCTCATCCAGTCCCCAAACCAATGTGATAACTGTCAGTCCATCTTGCTCTCCCCAGCTACTCTAGGAGACCTGACTCCAATGACCACAACGCCAAGGAACCAGCTCTGGGGAGGGGACCTACAGGCAAAGGTATGCTAGGAAGGATCCCTGGGCCACAAATACCCTGCTGCCTACAGTCACCCGGAGGACAGGTCCCCTTCTACGTGGAGCTAGGCATCCAGGGTGGGTCCTGCAAATTGGGCAGGGATCGAATTGTTGCCATGGATATACTAGATCGGACTGTTATTCCATCTTTCTCAGGGAAGCTGGGGTAGGTGAAGCCATCTTCAGGGTGGGTATAGGACCAGACCTGGTCAGTCAGTGATCTAATCAGAATTATTGAGCATTACTGAGCCAGCCAGGATCATCTCTGGGGGCTTTGGTCAGCACTGTTGGGAAGGAGGTGGCTCTTTGGGAGAGGATGGCCAACCTTGGGAAGAAGAGGCAGGGCCCCGCGTGACCTTTCTGCCACTGCTTTGGGAAGCAGTGTCCCAAGTCACAGAAAGCCCAGCAGAGAGAAGAGAGCGTGCTGGTGGCCTTGACAGAGCACATGGGTCCAGCCATGCCAGAAGTCTACCTTGGATCTTTTAGTTTTATGAGCCAATGCATCCTTTTGACTTGCTAAGCCAAACAGAGAACAGAGAAATTACACCTGAAAAGCAATGGAAAAACCTCTTGGTCCTCAGAGTGCCTCCTGGGGATGCCCTGTCTCTATTTGGAAGAAATATTGAGGAGTAGTAGAGCTTGAAGGTGAGACTCCAAAGGACCTGGCTATGGGAAAATGCTAGAAAATAAAACAAAACAAAAAAGGGTATTCCCAATTTCATCCAGAGAGGACAGGGTAATGCTCATCTAAGGATGGACACCTAGGGCCTGCTGCCTCCCATCTGTGAGTGTAGGCTGCTGGTATGTGATTTGGACAGTGTGTCCAGTGTGTGACCACAGGATGGCAAGGCAGCCATCCTAGATGGTGACACAGGTGAAGGAGTTTCCTGGCTTCTCCTTCTGCCACAGCTGGAAGGTTCACAGCCCTCTCGGGCTCCCTGCAGCCCCCTAACCACCCCCAGTCCTCCCAGCCTCCAACATTCCCCCTAAGTCTGTGAAGCATGCCCACCCCCTCTATCCTTCAGCCCCCAGGCAGCCCTTCCCCAAACCCCATGTACCCTCCACCCACGTTCCCAAACCCCCCTCATGCAGCTCACCCAGGTTCCCGCTCCCGGCAGTCCCCACAGCCTCCCACATCTCTCAACAGTCCAGTGCTGACCTGCAGTGTCAGTGAGGACTCAGAATCCTGTGAACTGTAAGTTCTTAGGGTGCAGAGATGCCCAAGTCGGAGTCACCCATGATGGGGACCTGAGAGCCGTCTGAACACTTGGTGCCATGGAGGTAAATAACCATGGACCAGTTGGGATGCTGAGATGTCACCCAGGAAAGAGCTCTGAGTGGGTAAGACTCCAAAGCCAGGCTGGGAGCCATGTGCCACTCTGGAACAGGTGACTCCATCCTCAGAGCGAAGAGACAGACTGTCCTAAACAGGAACAAATGCAAAGCCCTCTGAGATCCCAAAATTCACTTGTATAACTAAGGGATGCAGAAAGCCCAGCCCTATAGCCATCCACTTAAATAAAAAATAATCCAGACTCTAGCCAGCCATAGGCTGGTGGTAAAAAAAAAAACCCAACCTTAAGACAACATCATAAGACAGACATGTAGAGGCAGGAGGGAGGTGGCAATTCCAGTCAGGCTGCTACCCTGACTTAGGTTAGTGTGAAGGCCTGAGAGAGCCCACATCAGCTCACCACTTCTTAGGTCCCCACCAGGGCCTCAAAGTGGGCTCAAAGGGGGTCTGTGAAGTTCTTTTCTTAGCCCACCCCATGTGGTATCAGGAGAGTGGGCCCTGTAAAAGGAGGCTCAGAGGAGAGCTGGCCAGGAGCCAGGAAACTTCTCCCCGGCCTCGTCAGCTGTGTAATTGGGCTAATTCCGCAGTATTTGGGCTCCGGGGCCTTTGTTTCCCTTTGCGGGTAACTCCTGTTTGGAACACGTGCTACTCCTTTTGTGAGCACTAAACCCAGTCCTCTCTGATAATGTACATGAATGTGTTTCTGATGGATGTGTTCCAGGGCCTTTGTTGCCTCAATTAAGGGATAATGAACAAGAATTGTTTGTATTTGTAAAACAGCCCAACCATTTCCCGCTTTCCCATTGGCGGGACCATGCGTCTTAATTAAGCACAAAGACTTCTCACTCCATCCAAAGGCTGCAATGCAGGATGGAGGCGCTAGGGAGGAAAGGGCCTCTGGTGAGGTTTGGAGTCCCTCTGGAGTCTGTGGCCAGCAGGAGGAGCCAAGGGTCAGTGTAGCCATGGGCAGAACAACAACCAGGTTACCACCCTGGACTGGGTCACCAGCTCTGAAACCCCAGCCTGAGCATCATCTGAAACCTGAGCACAGAGGACTCCCGTGATGGTGGCAGCCACCCCTGCAAGAAGGCAGCAGGAACCAGGCTAGAGAGCAGCGCGAGGCTGAGAAGAGCCCTCTGCTGGGTCTGCCCAGCTGTCAAACGGCACCAAGGTTTCCTTGGGAGCTGTACTCACCACCCAGTTAGGAGAGAGGTCTCGAGAGAAGGTCTTGTGAGCCTCCACAGCCAGGTCCTTCAGAAGCTGGTCCGACCAAAGGGCCCTGACCTAACCCCTGGGTGGCCCACTAAGTGACCGGATGCCCCAGAATGAATGTTGTCACAGGGACCCCTGGGGGAATGTCCCCAGCCTGGTTCTCTGGGAACTCCACAGTAGGTTTTTTTTTCCCTTTGGGTGGGAATTCCCTGAACCTGGGGGCTCCAAGTTCACAAGGTGGCTTGTCTCACACCTTGGGGCTCATACAGAATCCACCTAGACTGTCTTTCAGTAGGCTTTCCTAAGTGTGGGCACTCCCCCCCCACCCACATGGGACCCTCACCCACCTTTGTCACCTTCCCACCTCACCCAACAGCGGGGGACCTTCACTTCCTGCCTCATCTATGTGCTGGGGCGTCTGGGAGTCATTTATTAGGGACCAGTTCCCATGATAAGAAATGAATGGACAGGATTGAGCAGAAAGACAACAGCCAGGGGGAAACTGAGGCACCTCGGCCAGCCCAGAGCAAGTGCAGGGAGCACTGCCCACCAAAGTCCTGAGTTTATGAAAACCTTCTGCCTTTCTCCTAGAAGGCAATTGCCACAGCTCAGCCTGAGGGAGTTAATGGCTGCTGGTGCTCGCCAGCTCCTCAGCTACTGCCAGGCACTGTGTGGACAGGAAGACACCTGACACACTGACATCCCCTGCCAGCTCGGAGCCTTTGGGAGCACCTTACAGAGCAGAGCCCAGCTGAGCACAGGCTATCTGACCCCCATACTGTTCTTCTGTTAGCTGGGGTGCCTTTGTGGCAATGAAACCATGGGGTGTAAACAGGTCAGATGATGAGGGAGGTAAGGGGTCTCCTGGCCCCTGACCCTTAGCAGATTAACCTCATCCACACTCTAACCCAAGGTGGGGCCAGTCTGCCTGCTGCTACCACCACCCCCAACCCTTCCATGAGAAGTTATGGTCTTCAAGTGGCAGGTGCAGAAGGTGCCTGGGTTGTCATGACAACAAATGAGGTCAGCACTCAAGCTGTACTTAGATCCCTCCCACAAGGCCTTGGGGTGTGAAGGTGGGCTCCACTCCTCTAGGTCAGGCCCCAGCCGCTGGTTAACATGGTGACTGGGACTTGTTAGGAGCTGCCACAGTGGCTCCCTCAACACAGCTCTGTGACGAGCAGGTGAGTTTCCTGGCAGGCTGCTCTGTGGCTTGGAGCCATCCCCTGCTTTCTGGGCACTGAACCCTTGATCTCCGGGGTTCCCAAGGACCAACTCATTGAATGACCCTAAGAAGGTTGCCCAATGTCTCTCTTGGCTCCTCTTTTTGTAATATTTTCTCGATACAAGATCTCACTGTGCAACTCAAGCTGTCCTCAAACTTGCAGTGATCCTCCTGCCTCTGCTTCCAAAGGGCTGAGATTATAAGCATGAGCCTGGCTCCCCTCAGTCCATCTTAAGGCAGTTTGCAAGCAAATCTTGGACCTTGCCTGCTATCCTGTCCTCTGTTGCTCCCCTGGTTTCCTGTCCCTGCCCCTCCATACCTCCATAGAGGGCACTGTGACCTGGTCCCATGTCACCATGCCCTCATACCTGGGAACAATGTTTACCTACATCACAGGCCCTTTTCATGCCCGGGAAGGGCACTTGGGGTCCTCCCAACCAAGGAATCTCTACAAGCCAGCAGGTGTCAGTTGCTGCCAGCTCTCCTAAACCCTCTGCTCATTTGCCTTGCTTATACTGCCTCAGTCTGCCTCCTCCCCACCAGCCTCACCTGCTTCCCTCTGGCTCCCAGAGCAGTGAATGATAGGCTTGCAGTCTAGTCTCCCCTGTTGAGGAATATTTGTACACTGTGTGAAGATGTGTTGCTGTAATTAGTATAATAAAAGGCTGCACAGCCAATAGCTAAGCAGGAGAGGATAAGTGGGATGTCTGGGGAGAGAAAGGAAGAGGAAAAGGAATCTAGGTGTGCCAGGAGTTGCCAGTCAGATACGGAGGAAGCAGGATGGACAGTACAGAGGTGAGGTAACAAGCCTCATGGAAGAACGTAGATTTGAAAATATGGGTTAATGTAAGTTATAAGAACTAGTTAGGAACAAGTCGAAGCTAAGGCCGAGCTTTTATAATTAATAATAAGTTTCTATGTTGTTATTTGCAGGTGGTGGTCCCAATAAAAAAGTACTACTACATATAGTGTCCAATATAGAGACTCAAATATCCAACACAGGGCCCGATAAAGCTAAGAAAAGTTCTGGACAAGGAGCCAGACATGTCTTCCTAGTCCTGCAGTCTCTCAGGTGGGCCTGTGTTTGGCATACAGAGGTGTGGCTACCAGCTGCTCCATGCAGGCCTGAGCCAGTCACCAGCACAGAACCATGCAGTAGAGAGACTGTCCCTTTAAGATGACTCACGTGGTCAGGGGATGTTGCAGTGGTGCAGAAAGCCAGGTCCAGACACAGACAACCTCTAAAAAGGTATAGTATATGCCTAAAAGGTGCTTAGGTGATGAAAAAATGGGTATAAACAGTCATAGAAAAAAAACTAAATAGTTGAAAAATAATAAAGTCTTTAGAGTATAAAGTAATACAAGAAAATAAGCCATGTAAGGATGGGAAATATAACACAAGGAGTTTGGACCTTATATGGTACTTTGTTAATTTTGAATTTTCTGAATGCTAATGAACAGAGGACAGCAGCTGCTGAGACATTGGATTGTGGAAGGGACTGCTGAATTAAACCAGCTTATATACTTTAGGGATGTCTTGGCTTCAGAATGGAAGTTGGAAAATGTGTTGCACTGAGGGAGAGGTTGCACTTTTATTTCCACAGAAAACAAAAAGCTATGGATTCCTTCCAAGTTAATAAAGATCAGATTTTATTGGAGGATACTTCCTGAAGATCTTGGCTACAGACATGAAGGAGGAACCAAGGAAAGACTATAGGACAAGTGACGTGTATGCTGATCCCTCTGCATGGTAACAGCTCTGAGGCTGAATGAGGCATGATAAATCTTGTTGGCTACAGAGTTCTCATGACTTATTATTACATGCCATCCTTTCATATGGATGGATAGAGATTTCTATTACAGTTTGGTTATATAGTCCAAATTGACTTATAATGTTGACAGATGCCTTTTACCTGCTCAAACATAAAACAAAAAGTCATCTGTAGTTGACTTCTGCACACTGCAATTCTATACTTGTGTTAATACAGGTATATATGTTACTTTTAAAAGTTTGTGTGTTTTCAGAGCAAGAAGACCAGACACCAATGAAGACAATTAGCCCAGGTGATCCAGCCTCTCAGAATGCCTCTGTTGCAGTTTCCTCAAAATTCTGCATCCAGAACAACTTCAAAGCTGCTAGTTGAGATGGTCCAGCCTCACAGACTACTCCAGCCAGGACTTCAGATAAGCTCTACACTTTCCTACCACATAGAGACAAAAAAATAACACAGTTGGTTCTCCCAAGACTTGACCATTATCCCCATTTTCTCAGGGTCCCCTGAAGATGCTGTCACACCCAGACAATAGAAAACAGTCTAAAGAACATGATGCTCACATTCCCAAGAGATAGAGTGGGAGGTTTTTGGTCATTCAGTGGATGCTTGTCATTGTTTAGGGGGGTTGGTTGCAAGTTGTTATTGGTCATGGTCAGGGAGAAAAATAAACAAAGGAGGTTAGATTCAGGGATCTTTCTCTAAAAAGATAAAAAAAAGGGGGGGGATATAGAAATGATAGGATAAAATGGTAGATTATTGAATCTACTTTTATACTGAAAAAGCAACTGAGAGTTGTAGCAGGAATCTTAGAGAGTCTTATTAATAAAATCACACCCGGGGCTAGTTATTGGGGTGAAATGCTGGATGGTCAAAGAGACAGAACAAGCCACAGCTAACCTCACCTGGCCAACTTCTCAGTTGGTCTTGTTTCCTCAGACTGGAAGCCTCTGTGTCCTCATATCTGAATGGCTCTCAGCTGAACTGTGCTGCTAGAAGCCTGAAAGCTTAACTAGCCAAATGCTTCTAGTTTCTGGTCCTCACATGTTATATACCTTTCTGCTTTCTACCACCACTCCCTGGGACTAAAGACTCGCTTTCTGGGATTAAAGGTGTGTGTCACCATGCCTGGCCATTTCCAATGTGGCCTTGAACTCACAGAGATCCAGAGGGATTTCTACCTCTGGAGTGCTAGGATTAAAGGTGTGAGTGCCACCATTTTCTAGCCTTTGTATCTAGTGGCTGTTCTGTCTCTGACCCCAGATAAGTTTATTAGGGTGCACAATATTTTAGGGAACATAATACCACCACATGAGTCTTAAATATTTTACATTGGTATGAATTTTTGTAAATTGATACAAATTTAAGGCTATTTTTGTTATACTGTATTACATGTTTCTATTCTTGTTTAAGGTATTGTACCTATGCAGTTCATTTAAAAATGTAAAGTTTGAGTCCTTGAAAGCTCTTTAGGATAATAAAGAAAGACAGGTTAGTAGTTTGTCATCTACAAGAATCAAACTTATAGTCATGTTAACCATGTTTTCAAAGTCTAACAGAGATATATTTCAGATATATGGTCTTCAAACACTTCAGAAACCTACAGAATATAGCATTTAATATGTTTTAATAACATAAGGCTTTTCATAACAGTAAGACATGTCTGCTCCTGGCAACACCAATTTACTTCAAAAAAAGGTGATGGGCTTGAAGAACCTTCATATGGAGTTTGCTTTCAATGCTGCAGAGCTAGCCATTTGGGAAAGAAACTGGCCTTGCCTCAACTGCTGAGAATGTGCTGTCCAAATTGGATAAACAGGACACAAAAGAAGGCGACTGCCGAACTTTGCCAAGACAAGGTAGGACAGTCCTTCAAAAATACCTGCTTCATGAGAAAGTCTACCAGATATTAGAGTATTTTCTCTGAAATTGCCAAATACAAATGGACTGGACATTGTAAATGTAATTCTTACCTGATAATTGTTCTTATCATATATAGTTTTACTATGTTAGAGTTAAAACCCTTCCTTTTTATTTAGACAAAAATGGGGGAATGTTGCAGAATATTGGTACACTGTGTGAAGATGTATTGCTGTGATTGGTGTAATAAAAAGCTGAACAGCAAATAGCTAAGCAGGAGAAAAACAAAGAGGAAAAGGAATTGAGACACAGAGGGAGTCGCCTGCCAAACACAGAGGAAGCAGGATGGACAGTACAGACATGGGGTAGCGAGCCTCGTGGAAGAATGTAAATTAAAAAGTATGCATTAATTTAAGTTATAAGAACTAGTTAGGACCAAGCCTAAGCTAAGGCTGAGCTTTCATAATTAATAATAAGTATCTGTGTTGTTATTTGCAGGCCAGTGGTCCCAACAAAAAAGTACTACTACACTCCCTGCCTGCAGTGGCTGCCTCAGAGGTTGGCAAAGGCCCTGCCACCAAAACAAGTTGAGTTGACACGTTCCTTGCACTCCTCAATTGGCGGCACACACACACACACACACACACACACACACACACACACACACACACACACACACAAACACACACACTGCCCCAGACAGGCAGTTACCACTTGGAGACACCACTGGGGAGGGAGGAAAGAGCAGAGCTTGGACATTTCACATGGGGTCTCCACACATACCCCCATGGAGACCATTGTTCCCACTTAAAAACATCGGAGCTTATGAAAGTGTCAGCTAACCTCTATGACAATCCAGGCCTCACAGCAAAGCACTGGGGGGAGGCAGTGTATGTATGGAGAGGAGTGGCATCCTCTGGACCCCACTGTGAACCTCTCTATGTGTGACCTCTAGGTCTAACTCAGTGCCTAGAGAACAAAGCCATCAGGGTCAGTGTTGTTGCCTTGACCAAGCAGAGCAATCTCCAAGCTGAGACTGGCGCCAGCACCAGACTAACCCTGGATTCTGCCTGACCAAGCCATCTGACTCTCCTTCTTGTCTACCCCTTCCTCAACCTCCCCTTCCCCCATCTGACTCTATCACAGGTGCTGCATTTCCCAGGATGCCTTGCCATCCACCCCCCTGGTAGGTCTGTCCAGTGGAGGCTCTGACGAAGGCTAAAGGGAGAACAGCCAGGGTACCCTTAGCCCTGTGGGCTTCCAGCCACCTTTTGGGCAGTGGCCTACGTCCCCCGTAACTCCAGCTCCCACTAAACTGAACCCCCTTACATGGTCCCAGCTCTCTCCAAGAAGCCTCTGTCTTGGTATGGGATGCTGCCGGGTGCCCTGGTCTCTGCACTCTGGTGACACTATGTAAGGTGGGAGCTAATCCCTGTCATGCTTCCCTACTCATCTAGCACCAGCTGGTGAGGAGTCCCTGGTGTTAAAGTCCTGCTGTGGGGCAGACACAGAGTGAATTCTGAGTGGGAGAACTCTAGACCATCCCCCTGCAGCAGAAAGCAAGAGGTGGGGCAAGAAGTGTAGAGTGGCCACCAGCCCCCACTGGGATCTGCCACGCTCTCACCTGCCACAGTCTGATGCCTTCTCCGTGTGATCTCTTGTCAGGGTTCATCAGGGCACAGAGCCAGCTGGTGGTCAGAAAAGACAGGGTGCTCACTGTCCGTGTACCCACATCCTGCTGGCAGACCCAGATCCTCCCTGGGGCTGCAGACCGCGATAGCCCGTGCTGGATTCTCCAGCTGCCCAGACCTTCCCAGCGGACACTGGGGAACATTCGGCCAGGCTCTGTCTGGCCCCTGGGAGAGGCAGCAGTTGGCAGTCAGAAATGAGCTCCCAAGAAGCCTCTGCAAAGGCAGCCATGTGCACATGGGCCCTGGAGATCTTGTTCATACTGTCCTCTGCAGATGCAACCACGTCACCCTGGGGATGTGCCACCAGCACTGTGCAGCAGAGGAAAGGGACACTGTCAACGAGCCAGAGGACCCCAAGTGGTATAGACCTCAGAGGGATCCTGAAGGATCTAGTGAAGCAGGCTCTGGAGGGCAGAGCCTCCCTAGGGACAGCAGCTTCCACTTCTGGTCCCTTAGGTCTTATTGAGTTGCTCTAATGGTCCAGCGTGGAATATCATCCCCAAGGGAAATATACACATGGGAAACAAGGGCAACTGGAAATAAGGTTCCACTTTGTTTAGGAGCCAGAGCTTCCGACAGACGTTTCTCTAGTCTCTCCCTCTGAGTGGGGCATAGACCAAGCTGCCCCTAGGGGAAACCCCTGGAAGCTGCAACATGCTGCCCTCCCTGTGTTACCAGTAGATGGGACCTGGGCCAGGTGTTTCCAGGTTCTTCACCTCTTATTCAAGGAACTGGAATTAGGTTTGCACAGTTTGCAGAAGTAGCAAAGACACTTTATTCAAAGGAATGCAGAAGACAGGTCAGAAAGATTGGCAGCAGGCTGCATGAGTGAGGGTGCTCCAGTGCCCTAATTATTATTTGGGGCTTCATTTTATGGGGTTCAAGAGAATGAGGATTTGGCTAATAGGGGGATAATTGGGTGGTTCTCTATTTTGACTGACAGATAGAAGTTACATAATCATTTCCTCCACTGAGAGTATCCTTTCCCATAATGCATCTGATTTTAATCTTATACATGCCTAATTGTGTATAGTCACCAGATGGTAAATAAGGGATCTGTAGGCTGGAGAGATGGCTCAGAGCTTAGAAGCATGTGCTGCTCTTCCAGAGAACCCAAGTTCAGTTTCCAACCCTCACATAAGGCAGCTCACAGCTGCTTGTCACTCTGGCTCCAGGGGACCTGGTCCTCTCTTCTGGCCTCCATGGGCACTGCACTAGAATGCTTATGTAAAGACACACACATAATTTTTAAAATAATAAAATGCAATATTTTTTAAAACAGGATTTGCCCTTATTGCTTGTGGACCCCAAACAAGTCTAGACCAGATTAACCTATTGCTCATAGTTCCCAGTTTATAGTCACGGTCAAGGGTCACTTGCTTGTCCTTAGTCAGTGACCTTGGGCCCCAGCCCCTTGCTATGGAGGCTGACAGCTGCATTGACACACCAAGAGCTCTGTGCCTTGGCTCCTAGAGAGTGGGCCGATCCTCCTGCAGCCGTCTGGGGTGGGCACCAGTGGTCCATCCTGTCTCACACAGCAACATGCTCACAGCCAGTATGGATGGAGATAGGAGCTTATCTACCCAAACACTACCCCCCACACTGGCTGGGGGCCTCTGAGGCTCAGAGCCAGGCTCTCTGGGACAGCTCCAATCCTTCTCTGGGACTGAGCCTCCTCTTACCTGGCTCTTCGCTTCAAGATGGACAGTTACTTCCAGCCAGGCTGGGTGTTTCAGGTGGCCCCTCTCCACTTGTCCCTGACACACTGAATATTCTCCCTCTCCCTGGTATCCCACCACACCACAGCTACACTCAGGCCCTGGCTTACAGCATCTATGCAGAAAGAACCTCCTGTGTTCCAGACACAGGGCCAGATCTGGAGCATACAGCAGTGACCAGTAGACATCCCGCCCTCGAATGTGGGTGGCAACATGGAAGGGCTCTGAGATACGAGGGACAGCACTTCAACTCTCCTAGGCTTTTAAACGATGTCGCTCAGTATCCCTCCCCTTCTTTCTGTGACAAGCATCCTGCAAGTGGGGAAGCCCAGAATTGGCTAGGTCAGCTGGCCAATGAGGAAAAGGAAGCAGGCCCTCACTTCCCACTCTTCTGTCCACAGTGTATCGACTTTGCTCCTCTGTCTAACTCTACCCTCAGTGGCAAAATGGCTTCCACTGTTCCAGACATCATATACAGAAATAAAAGGGAGGGTTTTTTTTTTAACCCCCTTCCAACCTCTTTATTTTTATTTTTTATTTTGAGATAGGGTCTCACTAAGTTGCCCAGGCTAGCCTTGGATTCGCTCTATATGTAGCCCAGGCAGACCTTGAATTTTCACTCCTCCTGCCTCAGCCTATAGTAGCTCAGATGATAAGTGTGCACCCCCAGGCCTGGCCTGATTCCTTTTGAAGATATCCATCTGAGGATTAAAACCTCCTCCAAGCCAGGTGTGGTGGTGCATGCCTTTAACCACAGCACTCGGGAATGTACAGGCAGGTGGATCTAAGAGCTTTAATCCAGCCAGGTCTACATAGGGCAGCCAGGGACAGCTACACAGTGTGTCTTAGTTAGGGTTTCTATTGCTGTGATAAAACACTATGACCAAAAGCAAGATGGAGACAAAAGGATTTACTTGGCTTACACTTCCACATCGCTGTTCATCATTGAAGGAAGTCAGGACAGGAACTCAAACAGGGCAGGAAGCTGGAGGCAGGAGCTGATGCAGAGACCATGGAGGTGTGCTGCATACTGGCTTGCTACTCACTGGCTTGCTCAGCCTACTTTCTTTCTTCTTTTTTTTTTCTTTCATTTTTCTTTGTTAAGAAATTTTCTACTCACTCCACATACTATCCACAGATTCCCCCCTCCTCCCTCCTCCCAACCCCCAGTCCTCTTTCTCAAGCCACCCTGCATCCCCACATCCCCCAAATCGAGGTCTCCCATGGGGAGTCAGCAGAGCCCAGCACACTGAGCCTAGGAAGGTCCAAGCCCCTTCCCACTGCACCAAGGCTGTGCAAGGTGTCACACCACAGGCACTGTGTTCCAGAAGCCTGCCCATAGACCAGGGACAGATCTTGATCCCCCTGCCTGGGTGCCCCCCTAACAGTTCAAGCCAAACAACCGTCTTCCATATCCAGAGGGCCTAGTCCAGTCCCATGGGGGCTTCACAGCCACCAGTCCACAGTTCATGGGCTTCCACTAGTGTGGCCGGTCATCTCTGCACGTCCTCCCATCATGATCTCTACATCCCTCACCTGCAGTATCTCTCCTCTCATCAATTGGATTCCCAGAGCTCAGCCTGGTGCCTGGCCGTGGATCTCTATATCTGCCCCCATCAGTCACTGAACAAAGGCTCTATGATGACAGCTAGGTTATTTGCTAGGCTGGTCACTAGAGTAGACCGGTCCAGGCACCCTCTGGACCACTGCCAGCAGACCAAGGTGGGGTCAACCTTGTGGATTCCTGAGAGCCCCAAAAGAAAGCATCTTCAACAAATGGTATAGCCTACTTTCTTATAGAACCCAGGACCACCAGCCCAGGGATGGCACCACCCACAATGGGCTGGGCCCTCCCCCATCTACAGCTGGAGCTTATGGAGGCATTTTCTCAATTGAGGTTCCCTCCCTTCAGATAACTCTAGCTTGTGTCAAGTTGACATAAGACTAGCAAGCAGAGACCATCTCTCAATGACACTGCCTGGAGGGCCAGGACCCAGAGGTGGAATGGCCCAGAGACCTAGGGTAGAACCAAACACAACTGGCAAAAAAAATCAATGAAATTGTTCCTAATGATACTCTGCTACACTCATAGATTGGTACCTAGCTCAATTGTCGTCAGCAAGGCTTCACCCAGCAAATGATGGAAACAGATGCAGAGACCCACAGCCAAACATTAGGCAGAGCTCAGGGAATCCTGCAGAAGAAAGGAAGGAAGGATTGTATGAGCCAGAGGGGTCAAGGACACCACAAGAAAACCCATAAAAGCATCTAACCTGGGCTCATAGGGGCTCACAGAGACTGAATCAACAACCAGGGAACCTGCATGGGACTGACCTAGACCCTCTGTATATATTTTACAGTTGTGTAGCTTGGTCTTCTTTTGGGGCTAACAGTGAGAGCAGGGGCTGTCTCTGACTCTGTTACCTGCTTTTGGGACCCTTTCTTCCTACTGGTTGCCTTGTCCAGCTTTAATAGGAGAGGAGGTGCCTAGTCTCACTGCAACTTGGTATACCATGACTGACTGATATCCACAGGAGGCCCTCCTTTTTCTAAAGAGAAAGGAGGAAGAGGAATGGATGGAAAGAAGGAAGGTAGTGGGAATAGGAGAAGAGGAGGGAAGAGAAACTGTGATCCAGATATAAAAACAAATACATACATACATACATACATACATACATATACAAAAAACAAACAAAAACCCCCTCCTTCCACCTGATACAGGGAACCTGTGAAAACCTCACTAATGTCACAGCTAATGGTGACAATAATTGTCGCCAACACTTTCTTGCAAGAGGATCCCCTCTCACTGTTTCTTTCAAACACTGTCACCAGGCAACAAAACACCGGTGAGTGTGGTGGCTCCCAGGGAGGCTAAGGCAGGAGTATTGCCATGAGTTTGTGGCTAGCCTTGGCTGCATGGTGAACTCCAGGCCAGCAGAGCACTTTCTTCCCAATAGAAGAATCAATAATAAAAAGCAAAGCAGCCATCCGTGGTGGGCACACCTGTGATGCCAGCCCTGGAAGGCTTGACCCAGGAGAGGCCTGAGTGTGAGGCTGGCCTGGCCTACATAGCAAAACTGTGTGTGTGTGTGTGTGTGTGTGTGTGTGTGTGTGTGTGTGTGTGTGTAAAAGAGAGACAGAAGGACAGAGATAGTTGACAGACAAAGACAAAAATACACACAGAGAGAAAGGTAATGTGAAAGAGAGTGGCAGGAACAAAGACAGGGACTAGATTTACTATAAAATAGACAACATGACCAAAATACCAAATACATGGTGCATAATTATAGGAAAGTAGAAAGCAGAAATAAAAGCTGTACAGACTGAAAGGCCTCACACTGTAGAGAGGTCCTGAGAATTTAAAGCAGAGGGGGAAGTCAGGCAGGTGCTTGATGGGACGTAGATGAGAGACAGTAGGTGCAGAGCAGGAGAATTTGTGATGGACAGGGATGAACAATTTGAAGTTAGTAGTACCATTTGGGGGCGGGCCTTCCTGGCATAGTGGCACATGCCTTTGATCCCAGCAATTCAGGAGGCAGAGGTAAATGGATCTCTGTGAGTTTGAGGACAGCTTGGTCTATATGGTGAGTTCCTGACTAGCCAGATGATGTAGTAAGACCCAGTTACAAAAAACTAAAGCACAAATTGGTGTTGACATAGCTTAGTGGGTAAAGGCACTTGCTGACCAGCCTGACGAGTTCTTTCCCTGTAACCCATATGGTGGAAGGAGAGAACCAAGTCTTGCAAGTTGTCCTCTGACCTCCACACATGTGGCACAGCACACCCACACCCACATGGATACACACACACACACACACACACACACACACACACACACAAATAAGTGAATGAGTGAACGGAGAGAGTGATTTGAAAAGTAGAATTTACAGATTGGAGAGATGGCTCTGAGATTAAGAGCCCTGACTGCTCTTGAAGAAGACCCGGGTTCAGCACCCACATGGCAGTTCACAAATGTCTATATCATCAGTTCCAGGAGATCTGACATGCCCCTCTGGCTTCTGCCTGCACCAGGCACACATGTGGTGCACGTACACAAATGCAAGCAAATATTTATACGCATGAAATAAAAATAAATAAATCTTTAAAGGAAATTACCATCTAAGCGTGGTGGCCCAGGACTGTAACCCCAGAGCTTGAGAGGCTGTAGCAGGAGAATCACCGAAAGTACAAGGACAGCCTGAGCCACATTGTGAAACCTCGAGTCACAACAAACAAACAAAAGAACCACTTAAAATAATGTCAAGTTATGAAACACAATAAAAATTTGCATGCTGAAAACCTCACAGCTACTAAGAAATCAAAGACGTAAATGAACAGAAAGTTACATTACAACCTTGGGCAGGAAGGCTGGGAAGGATTAAAACATCCATTCTCCCCTAAGCAATCGATGCCTTCGAGGCTGCTCTCACCAGGGCCCTGGTGTGCTCTTTGTAGGAACTGGCACCCCGATTCCAAAACTGACAGGTGGGGGTAATGGCACTGAGACAGCTGGAGGGAGTCTACAGAAGGAAGAACAAAGAGGATCCCAGCACAGGCTCCCCATAAAGCCTCCGTGGTGAAGGGTGGCGTCGTACAGAGACTCATTGATCTGGGGGCCAGAACAGAGCCCAAAATAGACCCAAGCGTTTATGGGCCATCGATCCTTTACCAAGGTGCAAAGGAAATTCAGTGGAGAAAGGCGTCTTCCAGAAAATGGGGCTAGAACAATTGAGCAATGGCGAGTTTAAGGAGGAGGGAGAAGGAGGAGGAAAGGGAGGAGAGGGGGGAGGCGAGGAAGGAGCAGAGGGAGGAGAATAAATTCAAACTGTGGTTTTCTTGGTTTGTTTGATTTGGTTTGGTTTTTTTGTTTGTTTGTTTGTTTGTTTGTTTGTTTCATTTTATCTTGTCTTGTCTTGCCCTGCACTACAGCCCAGGCTGACTGCAGACTCACTTGTAGCAATCCTCCTGCCTCCATCTCCCAAACACCATGATGACAGGCCTGACCCACCACGCCTGGCTACAAGCTAGGCACGTAAAAAAATTAACACAAAGTCTTCACAGCGCACACCCTGAAGAACATAACTACCCAAAGAAAATGTAAGCACCCATCTCAGACCCCAGGTCTGGAGTGTCTGAAGAACTCTCAAAGCTTGGGCATAAGAAAACAAACCTAATTCTAAAATGAACACAAGGAAAAGAAAACATGAAAACAAGCCAGGTGTCGTGGCACACCCTCGAGCCCAGCACTCAGGAGGTAGAAGCAGGAAGCTAGGAGTTCAAGGCCAACCTCAGCTACAGAAGAACTTGTTTCAAAAAAAACAAAACAAATAGCAAGCCAGAAATAAATAAAATAACTGGTATAGGCACAAGACTGAAACATAAAAACAAAAGAAGACACCGCAAATCAGACACACCTGAGAGAGGACACGCAGGTTACAATGGCTGAAAACCGAAACCGGCTACTGAGCCCCCGTGGAGCAACTAAGCCTCTTCTACACCTAACCAGGAGGCACAGGCTAGGACTCTGCTTGAGAAAATGACTTGGCAGCACTCAGCAAGTTAGACATACATGGTGGCCGGGCAATTCTGCTCCAGCCACTCTAGCACTCAGCAGATGGGGAGACCGTGAGGACAGTGGAGCCCAGGGAGATCCAGGGTGATGTGCTGTCCAGTGTCTCAGTGTCCTGCTGACAGGCAGCTAAATGCTGTTGTCAAAACTCACCAACCAAGCCGTGCTCCAGGAGGTGAACTGGACCTTAGCAAAATACAGACAAGGAAAGTAAGATGAAGACATGTCCTGGACACACCCCAGCAGCACCCTACCCCACATCTGGACACAGGGCTGGTGTGTTTGCTAAAGCATTCTTGGTAAGAGTAGTTTGGCTGCCTGGCTTAGTTTAGCCCATCAGAACTTGCTGGAGTGGGAGGTGAGGAGGAGATTTGTGTGCATGCACACACCCGCACTCACACACACACGCAGTCTTATTTGGAGGACAGGTGGCAGAGGCCCACCCAAGCCAGGTTGGTGGGTCAGGTGTGACAGAGCACACAGATAGGTCACCTGAGATGCTCAGGTGCACACGCACTGTGGGAAGACAGTAGTGATGTCAGGGTCAGACCTGGGAGCAGAGGAGGTCAGGGAATCTTCTCTCGGGAGGTGATGTGGATCACAGATCCCAGAGTCAGACACATCCAACTCCACAAAGAGCAGATAGAACGTGGAGAGCAAAAAGAAGGCCCTGCAGCCTGCAGCCTCCTGTGAGCAGAATGTGAGTGGAGCCCCAGGGCTGCTGGGTGGCTCTTGTGGCAGAACCTAGGCCAGCCACAGGAGACACTACGTCCAGGAGGACAGGATTCCAGCCACCAGAAGAGGATCCCAGTTGCACGGAGAATGGAGAGGAGGAAAAACAGGGGACATGGTGAAAAGATAAAGGGGGGGGGGGTTGAGAGGGTTGAAGCCTTGGAATGGAAAGAGAAGCTCCAGATTCCCTGCCTGGGGGTATCAGGGAATCAACTTCCCTGGAAGACCCCTGTCACACTTAACTCAGGGACAGAGGAGGAAGCTCGGTATCCAAGGCTCTGAACACCCAGGATACGAACACTCGCCCTTTACAGGACACTGCTGTAACTGGGACATCCTAAGGACAGCTCACTCAGCCCCTGGAGGATGTGCTTCATCTTACAGGTGCATGAATGGACGAGATGGCGGGGACTCCCCCCCGCCCCCCGCCCCGTCATACATTGAGTGAGTAACAGAGACTGAGTCCAAGTCTATAGCCTGGCAGAGCTGAGTCCTTGCCAAATGTGAAGGGTTTTGGTTTATTAGTTAGTTTTGCTTCTTCCCCCATGTTTTTATTTTTATTTCCACTCTGCAAAGGCTCTATAGGCACGGATCCCCAGCAATCCTCCAACAGCCAGCCTACCCCCACAGCTGTCCAAGCTGCTTTGGCCCAGGGTCCCCTCAGGAGTCCACAGACACATCTCCGCAGTCGGGCGCAGTATTTCCAAGTGGCAGAATTAATAGGGCAATTCCCCCGTGCAGAACTGAGCTGGCTTCTATGCTAAATTAGCATAGATAAATATTTTTGAGAGAAGAGGAAAAATAATGCATTTTGCAATAAGGCTGGAGGGCAGCCCCTCGCGGCCCCGTCCCCTGAACTTGGACGGAATGAATTTGCACCTGGCGTAATTGAAGGCGCCATGGTCCCCTGTGCCTGGGAGCGGGACCTAGCCAAGCGGATAAATTCCCTCCACTTGTGCAGAGCTAACGGTTGTCAAGAGGCTGAGCCCAGGGGAAGACGGGGGAGGGGCAGGCAGGGCTGGAGAAGCAGGTGGATGAGTGAAGACAAAGACTGCAGGGCACACACATCAGCACACATGCAGCAAACGCACGCGCGCACTCGCGCAACACGCACGTACACCGCACACAAAGGCTACACCTGACCTGCACCGGACTCGCCCTACATAAGGGCTGACGGAGCCTTGTATGATCTGTTACCTGCCCCAGTCAGCTGCCAGGGGAGGGGTGTGATGCCCACACTCTGTCCACAGCTCCATGGAAACTATGAAGCTCTGGGAATTCATCAGCGAATGGTCCTCGGGCCCAGACTCACAATATGGGCCTCCCCTGTGGCCATCCCTGCCCCTGCTGTCTATCTTGCCAGTCATTGTCTCAGTCTTGTTCAAGTCTGTCCTGTGAGTTGTCATGAATCTCCCTATCAGTCTCCCTGCCTGGAGGGTCTCCCCGAAATGCCCTTCAGTCTATAAAACAGTTGCCACACAAACATGAGGACCTGAGTTCTGATCCTCAACACACACGTAAAAAGTTGGGTATGGTGATGCATGCCTGTAATCTCAGTGCTGGAGACAGAAAGATCTCTTGAGCTTGATGGCTAATCAGTGAGGTCTGGCTTCAGTGAGAACCCTTGTGTTAAAGTACAAGGTGGAGAGTGTAGAGGAAGACACACACACACACACACACACACACACACACAAAACCACACACTGCAAGACCTGAAGAGATGGCTCAGCAGTTAAGAGCACCAGTTGCTCTTCTAGAAGGCTCAGGTTCAATTCCCAGCACCCACCTGGTAGCTCACAACTATCTGTAGCTCCAACCCCATGACATCCAACACCCTCTTTGGGCCTCCAAGGGTACCAGGCACATATATGGTGCATGGACACATACAAGCAAAGCCCTCACACAGCAAATATGACAGGATTTTTAAGTCGGCTATAAACAGCCCTGCCCTCTACTTCTTCAAACCTGGCTATCCTGAACCCCAGAACCTCTGGGTTTCTGGGTACCGCCTGGCATCAGAGTGTGGCTGGGAACCTGCTGATGGGCTAGGTCACTTTGGACTAGTTGAGCATATTTTAGTCACCACCCTGGAAGGAAAACTTGGATCTCGGGAACATCCTCAACCCCCACGCCCAGGTAATAGCCAGTTCTGGTGGAGAGATACCTTAGAGGCCAAGACAACGCTCCCCCTCCCTTTCTAACCACAGCCCCATAATTCCAGCCCTGCTGGGAGGCAGATAAAGGGTAACTGACTCCAACCAAAAATGATAGAGCTGGGCCACAGACAGGACTGCCAGAGACCTGAGAGGAGCATCCACCCCAGAGGCTGGCCTTACCCAGGGTCCCAGAAACAGCAGGGTGTGGAGTGTGGTGTGGGGGCTGTGACTGGACCCAAAAACAGTACCACCATGTTTGTGAGGACACAGCACAACCAGCCACGGGGACCCTCCCAGGGAACAGGCACCTGTGGGACTGCACCAGCCTCTCCGTTCTTGCTCCAGGGACCAGGTTTATCCAGGCCACAGGCCCTGCCTGGGAAATGTCTTTCCTCCAAGGCTGAGCTCTCTGTGACCTTCACTCTCAATAGACAAAAGTTGATGAGAATTCTTCATGATCCCTCCTAATGCACCCTGCAAGCCTCTTCCCTGTTCCCAGACAGACCATTGGATGAAAACAGCCTCGAGGTCAGGGAAGGAGAGACCGAGAGCCAGTGTGGGAGGCCGCAGATGTGCTGAGATCCAGTCTCTTCCCTCAGGACAAGGATCTGTGAGACTAGCAGGGGCCTCTGCCGTGAGTCACAGTCTACCCAGCAGGCCACTCACTAGGTGACTCTGGCATTGAGAGCCTTAAGACTCCAAGGTTTCTCAGCTATGTCAGGGCATAAGACTACACTTGGGAAGACTTTGCCACTGAGCACAATGTCTAAGGAGGGCTCTGGGCCACAGGGACTCCGGAAAGCTGAAGTTCAGAAAGGCTCTCCAGTGACTTGGACTGCTGAGAGACAGAGCTGGGCCTTCTTGCCCAAATCATCCACATCCACCTCCTGGAGTCATGGGAGAGACCAAGGGGCCGGCGTGGATGGCTCTCGGGGCTGGGCCCCTCTACAGCAGACAGTGGCAGCTGTGTGTGGACAAACCTCAGGCCCTCTGCCGCTGAGTCTCCAGCTAACCAGTCAGGAGCCTGTATCTCAGCCAGGACTTACAGTGACACACACTCAGAGGCCCGGATGTCCATGCTATGCACAGCCTCAGCCACTTCCTCTGCCAGCCTGCCGTTGGTATTCCCTCCCCTCCCACCCTGCTTCTCCCAGCAATCCCTCTGGGTGCAGTTGTGGCTGGCCGATCAGGTTTCGGAAGGGTGCTACCGCTGCACATGCACTGTGTGCCCCAGGCCACCGTACTGTTTCCTCCGGGTGCCTACCCATTGGCATTCAGGAAGCCTGGTCCAAACCCAGATGCATGGATGTGCTTTGAGATCTTGGTTTCTGTAAGCCTCTGCTTTGCCTCTGCAGTGGGCACCAAGGGCAGCTGGGAAACTCAGAGGTGTGCACAGTGCCGTGGTATACATGAGTGAAGAAAGGCAAGAAAGGGTTACGTGCCTGCCGTCCTAGAGGAGTGTGGGTTAGAAGAGGTGGGAAGGATTTCAGGAGCCACAGGAAAAACAAAACTGAGCAAATCAGGGGCAGGACCAGCCTGTGTGCGACAAGAACAGCAGCATCCATCGCCCAGGTGCGTGTGGTGACATGGGACTCGGGAGGCAAAGGAAGGGCTTGGGGCCCAGTGAGCAGGCAGCGCTCCATCGGGGCCACTCCTGTGGCGCCTCCAGAGTTTCCTAACTGTGTGGGGCTGGGTCCTTCAAGAGTTGAGGGAAGCTGGGCAGTGCCCAGTTGGGATATCTCAGGAGACCACCTTGGAGGGAGGGGCCAGGGAGAGAGGGCAGGCATCCCACCAGAGCTCCCCCTGCTACTGAGCCAGGAGGCTGCTAGATCCACCCCAGACAGTCAGCAGAAGAAAGTTAATTTGGGGTCCATAGTAAGCAGGCTTCCTAAAGCCATGGTTAAAGGGCTTCTGGCCATGCAGAGCTCACCGGCATCAGGACCCCAGGACCCTCCAGCTCACATCTGGCCTCATTGTGATTCCCATATCCAGTTCACAGGCGAGATGGGGGAGAAAGGCAAGTAGTGTCCCCAGCACACACACACACACACACACACACACACACACACACACACACACACACACACACCCGCAGGCTGCTAAGGAAATTGGCCTCTTGACACCAGCACAACGGGGTGGTACAAACAGCAACGCCCCTGCCCCTACTTCTCAACATTCCCCACCCCACTGTCTAAGAAGGTCAGCTCAAGGCTCGGTAAAGGTAGGTGACAGGCGGTGTTTTGAGTCCTGGTGAAACCTGGTGCAGAGCTCCTGAGCCGAGTGTAGACCTGGTTCCTCACAGGGTCCAACCTCCAGGCCAGATGAGGACAGGAACACCTGAGACCAAAAACAACAGTTAAGTCCATCTGAAAGAACCTCCCCCAAGTCTCCCATATATCAACTAAAATTAAGACCAACACAGGACTGAGGCCTCAAACATGACAGAACCCTTCTTTGGAGGAGTTCAAAGAATGGAGAAGTCCCAGGCACACAGTCAAAGGCAATTCCATTATGGGGTACACATGAACTACAATGAAGGCTAGTGAGGGCTTCCTGGAAGTGACAGAGCCCCCATTGCCTCCTGAGGGAGGCCTGGCCCTGGCCTCACCATCCAGAGAAACCAAGGGCAATGACTCCCTCTCTCAAAAGAAACTCTCCTGATTGGAGAGAACAGCAGGACGTGTCAGTGAGCTCTTGCCACATAAGGAGTTACCCTAAGTCTTGCAACTGTTCTTGTTTGTTTGTTTGTTTGTTTGTTTGTTTTTCGAGATAGAGTTTCTCTGTGTAACAGCCCTGGCTGTCCTGGAACTCTCTATGTAGACCAGTTTGACCTTAAACTCACAGAGACCCTCCTGTCTCTGCCTCCCGAGTGCCGGGATTAAAGACATACACCAACCACCACACTCGGCTTCAGTAACTTAAATCAGTACAATTCATTGTTTTTTTTTTTCTCATCCTGTGAGTTGCCAGGATGGTTCTTCTGGCTTCTTGTTCTTTTGCTGGTTCTTCTGCTGGGCCATCCTGCTCTTGCCACAGAGTTCACAGCTACTGCAGTCCCTCTGACCTTGGGCTAAAATCCCAGATCAGGCTCCAGGCTGCACTCTGGTGGGTGGGGACAGCTGGTCAGGGCTTCTCAGGATGCCAAGCAGGCTGGAGCTGCAGCTGCCATGCCTTCCCAGTCTCTGTCGCTGCAGCTGCACCGCCTCCGCCCTCAGGCTGACAGGACCATGGGAAGCCAGGGACAAGAACACACAATTCAATCTCCCAAATCAACCCATCCTGCAAAGGGAAAAAGCAAAACAAAGAGTCTAAGCTAAGGCTGACCTTCTGTTTACATTTTCCTTGGCAACTAAAAAATAATTGCTGGTCTGCAAGGCCCTCCCCTCCCCCACCCTGCCTCATCCAGGGATGACACAGGAATCTTGAACCCCATTACGTGGTTACTATGGTGTCAGCCTGAAATTGTGAATCTCAGAGGCTGCCAGCAGTGCATGGAGGCATGGAGCCAGGGCAGCGTCTCAGCTGAGGCTGGTTCCCGGGGGGCCTAGCCAGTTAACAGCAGGAAAACCGTGCTGGCAAGAGCAGGGCCCTGAGAGATACAGTCAGAGCAGGTGCAGGACCAGACCCGAGTCTGAGGCCCCTCACAGTCCCTGAGACTTACACTGTCCCAGCCGCACTCTCTTCCTCCACCCTGTGGCCACCAGGACTGAATCCCTGCTCAGCCCTGCAGAAGGAATTGCTCAGGCCCAGCCCTTCCTCATTTCCCCACTAAAGTCTGGAGCCTTGGTGCTCACCCAGGGGACCTGCAGAGGTACTTTGGGTACCACCCTCCACTCCTCCAACCCCTCAGAGAATTATGGGCCAATCCTGCCAGACTCATCCTGATGTGTTTCTGCGTAAGATCCCTCCTCCCTCCTCCACAGCCATACCCTGGTTCCATCCCCACCTCTAGACAGTGACCCTAGTCCCTGCTCTGACCTTGACCCTCACATTCTTCTCATGACCATACCCGGGGGAAATCTGAAGAAGAAACCAGATCTTGTCCCTGTTCGTCTCACTGAGAGCTTTCGAGTAGCCACCGTGCCTGCTCGGCTCTGACCTTATTCGTGCGGCCAATCATGCCACCCCAGTCGTCTTGGCCTTCACAACTGCTCCCAGAGTTGGCCGGCTTGCTCCTGCCCCAGGACCTTTTGAACTGGTCATTTTTGCTGCTGGGACCACTTCCCAAGTCACCACCGAGGTCTCGGGGGTTGCTTGTTTGTTCACTGCTAAAGTCTTCCTGCTTCAAAGAGCACAAGCATGGAGAGTGCTGAATGAATGAATGAATGAATGAATGAATAAATGACAAATGAACAAACTATTTCCTGTTTTCTGGTCCCCATATTCTCTGTCTCTACCATTAGGATCTAGCCTATCAGAAGAGGGAAACAGAGGCCTCCTAAGAAAACCCCAGTCCCCAAACCTGTTCGTTCAACCCACACTGAGCTGGACCCATGATGCATGAACTTACATTCACTAACACATAACAGTGGAGAGATTGAACACAGGGTCCAGGGGTCCCAGCCAAAGGTCACCTTTTTTTAAAGATGCAATAGAAATTCTCCATGAAAGTGCCCACCTGGGTTGTTTTTATTTCTCCTCTTTTCTTTCTGTCTCCCTTTCCCTATTAGGCTGTCCTCTTAGCTCTGTTTGGGGATAGAGCTGTTCATAATTTTTTCCCTCTCATCCTCATTCAGTGTGGACTACCAGCCAGTCTTCCTGGCTGTGGACTGAGGCGGGACGTTGAGGCAGGAAACCACCCTACATGGTTTACAGCTCTCCAAGGTCTACCTTCCCCCAAGACTGTCCAGCAGGACCCCACAGCTGTCCACAGGAACAGATCCAGCATGCCAGGTCCGCCCAGGCCTCCCTCTCGGCCCTCAGCAAGTGAGCTATGAGGAAGGCGCCAAAGGAACACGGCACTTCCCAAGTCGCTGGTCATCCACCCGGCAGGGCTGGGGTGCCTCAGGGAAGACTTCCACTTTGCGCAGACCCGTTTCTTCTGAAAAGCGTCTTGATTGCCTGTGACGTTCAGATTTACTGGCAGAATTTGGTGCTTTGTGCTTCCCTGTGTTTCAACGAACGGTGCGTCCAGAAGGCCCCTTCATTCTCATGGCTAGTGTGTGTTTCCTTGCTCAAATATGCCAGTTTTGTTCAGTTTATCAGTTGTTTTCAAAGCATTATCTTTCATTTTTATAGCAAGAGCCCACCATTGTTTTTATTCTATTTCATTAATTTCTGCTCCCTTTCTACATTAATTTCTTCCATCGTCTTTCTCTGGCTTTATTTTGATGTTTATTTCCTTGCTTATTGAGGTAAAAGCTGAGTTCTTTCCAATCTCTCCTCTTTCTAATGACGGCATTTACAGCTATTCATTTTCCTCTAAGTACTGCAGCTTGGGTGGTATCCTGGGGGCTTTTATGGAAAGCCTTTATTGTAGCTCATTTCTAAATTGTTGATAATTCCATTTTGATTTATTGTTTCACTCACATTATTTAGATTTGTTTTTAAATTTCCAAGTGGCTAGATTTAGGGATAGCGTCCTCTCGTTCATTTCCAGTTTTATTTCCATTGTGTCTGAAAAATGTGACTGGCGTGATCTTTTTAATATTTAAAAAAATTGGTTTTAAGAATCAAAGGTAGTATAAAAATATTTTCCCCATAAAATAGTCCATCAGTTCCAAAGTGCAAAGAATCAAACATAAGAGTTCTTCGGCGATTACGCTCATTCTCTCTGGCTTCATTGTCCTGTTCGCTTGGAGGCAACCTTTGTGAACAGTTCAGAGGGTTTGTTTCAATTCTGTTTTTTAAATTTACATATACATTTATGCATTCAACCTTAGAGCTTTTTTTTTTAATTGCTTCTATTTCACGGTCTTATTGGAGAACTCTTGCTCTCTGTTACTTAGAGCCTTCCTTTTTCCCCAAATAAACACTTCTTTATGTTCAGACAGATGCCGGCATTGATTTGTCAGGCTCAGAACTAGTCTCTCATTCAGAGTAGTCAATTTTTCATCCCTAAATCAGAAGACCTGGGGCTGTCAGCTTTATAAAACAAACAAAAACAAAAACAACAAAACAAAATCTTCCAGCTACAGGCTGGAAGTTCAAACAAAGGTCTCTGTGGCTACACATCGTAATGGGAAGGAGTGTAAAGTCCGTCCATGAGGGGGTCTCCAACTCTCTAAAAATTGGCTGGGATTTGATCATGGGACCCCATTCGGTTGATCTAATCTAATCGTGCCCCCAAACCCCACCTCTAAACATGGTAGGTAGCCTGTTAGGTTCCCAGCTGCTCACACCATCCAGTGTAACATTTTGAACAGTCAAATCCCTCAGGGGCTCCCAGAGACAAGGCGTATTGCTGATCACCTTCAGGTTGTTCTAATTTTGATGTATTTTTTAAGACTTATTTTCGTTTGTGTGTATGTCTGTGTATATGTCACATGTATGCAGTACCAGCAGAGGCGAGAAGAGGGCAATGGGTTCCCCCTGGAGCTGGAGCTACAGGTGGCTGTGACCCACCAGACATGGGTACTTGGATTCTAACCTGGGTCCTAGCAGCAAACACTCTTAACTGCTGAGCCACCTCTCCCATCCTCTACATAATTTCTAACTAGAGTTGTTCAGAGGAGTTTTCTCAAACTTAAAGGATGTATAAATTTGAGAATGGGAGAAAATTGAAAATACCCCTCCTTCCTTGACAAATGAGGCAAAAATATTTAAAAAGGAAGAAACTGGTGTTGTTTCACATTAAGCATTTTCTAAAAGCTTAAATAAGGTTTTAATAAATTACATGTACAGTAAAATCAAAAGATTAGCAGGTTGGAATGAAAGCGCATTAGCCCAGGGCTTAAAGCTCAACCTATGATTGTAACTCTGTCTACTATGTTAACAGGCTAAAAAGAAACTCACGTGATCATTTACATAGATACCCCCAAGGAGGTGGTTGATAAAATTTGACATTCATTTATGACTTGTAAATCTGTTCTAGGTACAGAAAGGGGATTTCTTAATTCAATAGATCTGCCTGTAGCAAACCCAACAGTGAAACCTGAGCTGTGTCCCCAGGATTGATAGGAAGGAAGCAGGAGCTCACCTCCTCCCACTGCTGGGCCTGGAAGATGCCAGGAAAAGCCAGCAGGAATCCCTTATCCAGCAATCTGTGGTTTCAGGATCCTGCTTTCAACTGTGGTCTGAAATCATCAATGAAAATTATCCATAAATAGACAATTCATCAGTTTTATATTGACACAATCCTAAGAAGAAGCATGAAATGTCTCACTGCCTAAACATAAATCCATGCTGTATACACTACCTTCCCGTTAGCTATCTCTGTTGTCAGGTGGACAGATTCTGTGTCACTATTGGTATTCAAGTAGCCCCTTATTCTACTCTAATAATGACCCCTGGGCTCAAAAGACATGATGGTGACAACTTTTTAAACAGAATTTGTGTGGTATGTTTCTCAAAGTTCTCCAAAAGTCATGTGGCCCCAGCCTGTGGCAATGTGGGAGGTGTTGGAGCCTAGAGGAAGGAAAAGAGATGGATAAGGGCTGCCCTTAAAGGGACTGTTAGGGCCCAGTCCCTCCTTTCTTTTGATTGCTTCCTGGCTCCCATGGGTGAGCAGCGTTCTCTGCCACAGGCTCCCTCCATGATGCACACCCATTCGAACTACAGGCAGAGCCGTGGACAGAGAGCAGGTACTGAATGAAACCTGTGAGCCAAACCAGATCTTTCCTCCTTTTTATTTGCTTGCTTCAGGGGTGTGTTGTCACAGCATAGAGTACAAACTCACACTTGTGTGTGGCTATAACTGTCCTGATTCTGAGAAACCTCTGTTCATCTTCTCCTGCCTGGTTTGTCAGCCAAAACATCACACTGCTGCACACAGAGAGCAGGAGGGTACGTGGTTCAGTACTGTGCTCAGTGTTAGGCATCAACCCAGGACTTAGAATGCAGCCCCCATGGGCTGGGAGTGTGGCTACAAAGAGGGCCCCATCCCTCAGAATGGAGGCAGGTCTGGTGACCCAAGGTCACACCCTGGACAGCAAGGCTGTCTTCAGACCTCACAGAGGAAATGGTAACAAACTGTTGGTGTTTACAAAGATACAGCTGCCTCCCAGATACAAAGTCTAGAACAAGTCAGAACTCAGCATGTGACCAAAGAGGAAATACTGGGGGCAGCGGCGGGGGTTGGGGGGTAGCCCAGTCATAGTAGCTACTAAAGCTAGGAAGTGATTAGTAACAATGGAAGATCTATCCCCAACACAGACAAAAAAACTAGTAGAGAAAACTAGAGGACTCTTGAGCCAAGGATCAGTTCTCCCCTAAGGAATCTGTAATTCAGCGCAAACAAGATGTGGTGCTGGCTGCTGGCTTGGTGCCCAAAACCCAGCTCCAGGTTCCACAGCACAGAAAGGGAGGTTGGTAGATCTGAGGAGTGGCTGGAAGCTGTGAGTTAGAAGGTGACCTTATGGGGCTGGAGAGATGAATCAGTAGTTAAGAACACTGGCTGTTCTTCCAGAGGACCCGGGTTCAATTCCCAGCACCCACATGGCAACTCATAACTGTCTGTAACTCCAAGATCTGACACCTTCACACAGACATACATGCAGGCAAAACACCAATGCACATAAAATAAAAATAAATAAAGGTGATCTCATTCTGATGCGACTATGTGTGCAGTGCACAGGTGTGCATGCATGGTGTGCATACACGTGTGTCTATATGTGTGTGCTACATGTGTGTGCATACATGTGTATATGCACATGTGTCTAAGCATGTATGTATGATGTGTGTGTGCCTGAACGTTACATGTGTATACATGTATGTGTATGTATATGCGTGTGTGGTGCCTGCGTGTGCCTGTGTGTACATGTCTTACACCCATGTGCTCATATATTGTTTCTATGCATAAATGTTTGTGTGTATGTGTGTGTGCATGTGTAGTGCATATATGTGCCTTGTGTGTCTTATATGTATGTCTATACATGTGCCCATATATTGTTTCTATACATGAATGTTTGTGTGTGTATGTATGTGCATGTGTGATTCATGTGTCTTTATGTGTGTTACATGTGTGAGTATACATGTGTATGTGAATATGTCCATATATTGTGTCTATGCATATGTTCACACTGGTATGCATGTATACGTGTATGCCATTTATACAATGTCATGTGTGTGTTCATATGTATGTGTGCATATGTATATGTGTTGTATGTGTGTGCATGGGGGAAAGAAAGAGGATGACCACCTGAAGAGAGGAGCAGTCAGCCTGTGAGTAGTTGGGCGAATGCTGTTTAGTGAGCTCCTTTCTCCTGGGACTGCTGCCAATCAGTCACCTCGATGAGTTAGGAATGATCACTGAGCTAGTCCAGGCAGAACAACCTGGCTCTTGGCCAAGCAGGTCACTAGAGGACAGGCTGGTCCCAACATGCCCCTGCCTCCTGTCGCCACATCTGAGGGAGCAGACCATAGTAGAAGATGGGTGTAAACCTCGGCTTTTCAGAGGCTTGGACTAGCACCTCACAGGTCACCTGACGCTCTGGAACACACTACCCAAGACCTGGGCCTAAAGGAGCAGTTTTCTGGGTGTGTGGGTGCAGCTCGGAGGTGAGGCATGCACCTGGCATCTTCAAAGCCTGGATTTCATCCCCAGCACTCAGGTCCATCAGTCTATCAGCAAACACTAAGGGTTACCCTAGCCCCTGTGGTTGTGTGGGCCCTGGGCTTGACTGGGGACTTTCACTGGGATCCCTCACACAGTCACATTTGGAAGATGGTGGGGGCCACGGGTGGCATTGATAGCTACAGCCTTGCTGTTCACAGTACTTCCATGTGGTCTCTGTGGGAGGACCACTTTACCCATCAGAGAGGCTCTGATGGTGGCCATCTTGGAGCCCCAGAACACAGGAAACACTAAGTTCCCTGTGTCCCAGCAGAAGTGTCACCCTGCAAGTCCTGTGGACCAAAAAAAAACAAAAAAACAAAAACCAACCAAACAAACAAAAAACCTGTGGAAGCAGATGAGGTTGGCCCAGCCTCAGGTGTCCAGCCCAGCCCCTGGGTGTGAAGCAGCAGGAACAAAGGCTGTCTCAGCTCCTCCACCCTCTGCAGCTCCAGGCTTCCCATCTCAGCTCCTCCACCCTCTGCAGCTCCTCCACCCTCTGCAGCTCCTCCATCCTCTGCAGCTCCTCCACCCCCTGCAGCTCCAGGCTCCCCATCCCAGCTCCTCCACCCTCTGCAGCTCCTCCACCCTCTGCAGCTCCTCCACCCTCTGCAGCTCCAGGCTCCCCATCCCAGCTCCTCCACCCTCTGCAGCTCCTCCACCCTCTGCAGCTCCTCCACCCTCTGCAGCTCCTCCACCCTCTGCAGCTCCAGGCTCCCCATCTCAGCTCCTCCACCCTCTGCAGTTCCTCCACCCTCTGCAGCTCCAGGCTCCCCATCTCAGCTCCTCCACCCTCTGCAGCTCCTCCACCCTCTGCAGCTCCAGGCTCCCCATCCCAGCTCCTCCACCCTCTGCAGCTCCTCCACCCTCTGCAGCTCCTCCACCCTCTGCAGCTCCTCCACCCTCTGCAGCTCCTCCACCCTCTGCAGCTCCTCCACCCTCTGCAGCTCCTCCACCCTCTGCAGCTCCTCCACCCTCTGCAGCTCCAGGCTCCCCATCTCAGCTCCTCCACCCTCTGCAGTTCCTCCACCCTCTGCAGCTCCAGGCTCCCCATCCCAGCTCCTCTACCCTCTGTAGCTCCAGGCTCCCTGGTACTGCCTTTCCCCCCTCAGAGCGCATGTTTCTGTGGAAGTATAAGCTGTCATTGTACTGAACAGGAGTGTCCATTGGCAAGCATATAAGCATGGTGGGGTGAAATACCCCAGTTCCAGGTCAGAGGAAACCCTGACCCAGCTCTGGACAGGCATCCTAGTCCTCAATGATGGCAGAGGTGGACCCCAGCCTCTCTGGCTTCACATCTGGTAAGTTGACCACCAGTTTCATCAGTGGTCCTCAGAGCCCAAGCTAAGGAGTCTGATCTTCAGACTTTCCAAATACTATGAGCTGACTCAAGCTTTTTCCTTCATAAAGTTAGCCTGCCTCTGGTGTGTCATTATAGCAATGAAAAAAATGGGCTAGTGAGTGACAAAAATATAGTAAGAAGGTCTTTTCTTTTCTATGTAGTTCTTTCTAACCTAGAATTCCACTATGTAGACCAGGCTGGCCTTGAACTTACAGAGATCCACCAGCCTCAACCTCCTGAGTGCTGGGATTAAAGGTGCATGCCACCACACTAGTATGGTGGTTTGAAAGAAAATGGCCCCCAAAGGGAGTGGCACTATTGGGAGGTGTGGTCTTGTTGGAGTAGGGGTGGTCTTGTTGGAGGAAGTGTGTCACTGTAGAGGCAGGTTTTGAGGTCTCATATATCCTCAAGATACTGCCCAGTGTCTCAGACCACTTCCTGTTGCCTACAAGATGTAGAACTCTCAGCTCCTTCTCCAGCACCATGTCTGCCTGCACGCTGCCTTGCTTCCCACCATGATGATAATGGACTGAACCTCTGAACTGTAAACCACCACCTCAATTAAATGTTTTCCTTTATAAGAGTTGCTGTGGTCATGGTGTCTCTTCACAGCATTAGAAACCCTAATGAAGACACCTAGCTATTTAAAAGTAAAGAAAATATGATAAGAAGGAAGTGGAAAAGGCTGGGGAGTGGGCTGGATGGATGGACCAGCAGATGTGGGTGGATACCTACAGCTCACGTTTGACTACCTGAGTTTGATGCCCAGAACCCAGGTAAGGGAGAAGAAAAGGACTGATTCCATCGAGTTGCCCTCTGACCTCCACACATGCGTTCTGTCCCAAGCACCCCACCCCCACAAGTGTCATGCATATGCACAATAACAAATAAATTTATTAAAAAGAAGTAGACCCTAATATAACCCAGATTAAATATAAATGAGACAGTTTAAGAAAAAGACATACCATCTTCGAAAGTTTCAAAACAGAAAGGAATCTAGCAGTCGGGATTCCAGAGAGGTGAAAATAAAAGGGGGTGCAAATCAGGAACAAAAGGAAGTCTAGCAACTTCAGTGTCAGAGGGAAAAGATGAGATCCGAAGCAAATCTGTTGTAAGGGACAAGAGTGAGTCAGCTTAGTTGCAAAAAAAAAAAAAAGAACAGTGGAAGGAGAATACATCTTGTTAATAGCGAGGCTAAGTTCCCAAGCAGAGCTGTGGGATGCCCAGCAGCTGAGGAACTGGGGAGGAAAATGGGGACTCAGAGGGTGTGCTGAAGATTGTTGCAGCGAGGCAAGAGCGGAAACTCCCACAGCGAGCGAGCGAGTGAGCGAGCGAGCGAGCGGAAGCACCCGGTGCGGTATTTATATTCATGAGGATGTCCATCTGACAGGCTCGGGAGTGTCTTCCCTGGGCTCACATGAGACTTTCACAAGACCGCCCATGTGTGAAAGAGCACAGGAAGTCTGCCCAAATCAAACAGAGTCAGCAGGGCAGAAACCCACGTCTACGTCACAGGGGCAGAGTCAGATCCACAAGCGGAGGGGCTCTTCAAGCATCCTCACGGGTCTGGAGAAGATACAAAGTTACGTTAACAAAGGCAGAGTGTAAAGAGGAACTAAGCACCTGTGGAAATGAATGAACGAACTCAAACTAAATTGATATCACCAGCAACATGAAAGCTGAATGAACAGATATATTCCAGGCAAAAAACAAAATTGGGGCAATACAAATTAGGAACCTGATTATATCGGTAACCATTAAAGAAGTTTAGAGGGTGGTCAAAGGCTTGTTTTCCAGATATTTTACGAATGAGCTCCACCAAATTCTCAAGAAAAAGGTCTAAACAGCAGGTTACATTGCTTCAGAAACTAAGGAAAGAGAGGAAGCCACTGGAGGTGGGTGTGTATGAAGCTAGAATAATGTTGAAAACACCCCATGTCACACCACTTATGAATAAAGAAGCAGAGAAGAGCGCTTGGGGACTGGGATAGGAAGTCTCCATGTTCAGCGGGACCGGAATCTGAGGTACCTAGGAGACACATCTCTAGGTGAGTCTATGGGGACATGTCCAGAGGGCATTAATTGGGAGGAAAGACCCACCTAATGAAGGACAACAGCATCCTGTAGGCTAGTGTCCCACTATGAACAAAAAGGAAAAATGGAGGAAGCCAGCTAAACACTAGCATTCACATCTTTCTGCTGCCTGACTGTAGATACAGTGTGACCAGCCACCTCACACCGCTGCCGCCATGATTTCCTCACCAGGATGGACCACACCCTTAAACCAGGAGCCAAGCAAACGCTCCTGCTTAAGTTGCTTTTGAAGGTATTTTTTTTTTAATTTTATGTATGTGGGTGTTTGTCTGCATGTATGTCTGTACACCATGTGTTAGCCTAGTGTGTGCAGAGGCCAGAAGAGGGTGTCAGATCCCCTGTGACTGGAATTACAGAGATAGTGATCCACCATGTGGGTGCTGGGAATCAAGCCCACGTTCTACCAGTGCCCTTAACTGTTGAGCCATCCTGCCATCTCTTTCTACTACACTTACTTATTTGTGTGCACGTGTTTGTGCGTGTGCCATGGAGGTCAGGGGACAGCTTGAAGGAGTGAGTTCTCTCCTTCTACCACATGGGTCCTAGAAACTGAACTCATATCATCAGGCTTGCTGGCAAGTGCCTCTACCCACTGAGCCATCTCACCTGTCAAGTGTCTTGTCACAACCAAGAGAAAACTAGCCAAATAGGAATTGCTCCCACAGTGTGGTAAAAACTCGCATGTCTCATGATTCAGTTATGTAAAAGTTAGAGTGGACTGATGTGTGGTGGAAGGAACCAGCGGGGAAGCCACCTTCTGAGTGAGCTAAAGGGCTGGAGGTTCCTGGGCCTGGATGACCCCTACAGGGCATGCACCTGTCTTGTCCCAACTCTCCTGTATGAAGTAACAACCCCCCAACTCCCTGGATATGTAATATACCCAATACAGTCGGTGAGAAATAAAAAGTGAAAGAATGGGTTAATAAGAAACTTACCCCCAAAATATCTACCAGATATTTCCAGGTAGAATTTTCTACCTGGAAAAATCCAGGGAATGTCTTACCCAACCCAGAATGCCATGCACTAGTGTTCCACACGGTAGAAGGGACTGTCCTCACTGTGTCCAAACCCCAGTCCCTTCCCTCCTATGTCAGACACAGTGTCTGCACCAACTTGGAATGCTTGTCCATGTACATCTGCTCAACACAATCCCAGAGACAGGATGAGGAAACAGGGTCAGAGCTGGGTTGGGAATCTATGGTAAGATGCTTGCCCAGCACCCAGCCCTGGGTTCCATCACCAGCACAGAAAAATATAGATATATAGATATAGGTATAATATGGTAAAGGAAACAGGCTCATTACATGGAGCAAAATAAAGCTAAGTCCTTACCTGTGGCCTGGCACCGGGAGGAACTTCTGGCCTGAGTGCATGACCGTTTGCTGAGGTGACCCAACCCATGAAAGATCAAGGGGCCAGTGAGATGCCTCTGTGATTTTACTAGTCAGGGTTTCCTGAAATAATAAATCAGCAGAATGAATATATATGAAAAGGGGATTTGTTAGAATGCCTTACATCCTAAGGTCAGAGTAGTCCAACAATGGCTGACTCACACCCAAGAGGCCAGGAACCCAGTAGATGCTCAGTCCACGAACCACTTAGCAGTCCCTATCTGGTGCCAAAGGCCTGGAGGTACTGGCTTTTGATCCATGTGCTGCTCAGTTTTTTATCTATTTGATGCAAGCTAAGGGTCAGCTGGAAAAAGGAAGTCTCCACTGTCTCCATCAGATTGGCTATTTTCTTGATTAGTGATTGATGTGGGAGGGCCCATGGGTGGTGGTGCCACCCCTGGGCAGGTGGATCTGAACGGTAAAAGAAAATAGACTGAACATGGCATAATGGCACACACCTTTAATCCCAGCACTCAGTAGGCAGAGGCAGGCAGATCTCTGAGTCTGAGGCCAGCCTGGCCTCCATAGTGAGTTCCAGGACAGCCAGAGCTATACAATGAAACCTTGTCTCAAAGAAAAAAGCAAGTTAACTGAGCAAGCCATGGGGATCAAGCCAGTAAACAGCACCCCTCCATGGTCTGCTTCAGTTCCTGCCTCCATGCTCTTTCCTTGCTTGAGTTCCTGCCCTGACTTCTTTTTGTAATGGGCTATGAGCTATAAGATGAAATAAAGCCTTTGGCTGTGTTCAGGTACTCTCTCTCCCTCTCCCTCCCTCCCTCCCTCTCTCTCTCTCTCTCTCTCTCTCTCTCACACACACACACACACACACACACACACACACACACACACACACACACACAAACACATACACACAAATAAACATTGTTGTTTGTTTGCTTGTTTGTTTGTTTTTAAGGGAAAGACCAAGACAGCCATAAAGGACACTTATTTGTGATCTCAGGGTAGGAGTCTTAACAAGACAGTAATGCAGAAAGCGTTAAGTGGGAAATAGATTGGACATTTCAAAACAAAGGAAATCTGTCCCATAAAGACATCATGGCCTGTGCTCCTGGTCCGAGCTACTCAGCCACTGAGGGAGGCCAGTGGGAGGCACTCTTGATCCCAGGGGAATCCAACCTGGTAGACAGAATAAAACCCTATTTCAAAAAAAAAAAAAATGTTTTCTTAGTAATTAAAAACCACACCTAGCCAATCTGCAGCAGGCCAGATGGGAGGAGCTAACTTCAGCAAACTGACCTGGAAGTGATCTCTTGAGAAGGGGTGGAGTGAGGCAGCCATGGCAAAGGAAGCCTGGAGAGTACTTGAGAGATAGTAGCAGTCAGAAAACCATGTGTCATTGCCCACCACAGCAATTACAATAAGATAAATAATTCCCCTGACTCCCTGGAACAGGCAGAGATGCAGGAGCTGAAGCCCTTGTCTTCAGTGGTATTGAAACCTGGTGCTGTGGTTCCCAGTGCAGGAGCTGAGGCCCACAGGAGAGCAGCGGCAGAGACGCTTGTGGAACATCGTCCATCTGAAGATTCTGAAGCAGTGCCAGCGCTAAAGCTGCCGGGAGCCACGTGATAGATCGTGGAAAGTTCTCTGGACCAACCTTAAAACATTGGATGATTGAGATGAACTCCATTGCACTTGACACAAGACCAGGCTGAATATTTTATAAAGATAAATAGCTACACAAAGACACTTATCAAGCCAATGAGTATATGCCCAGACCGTGGGCACGAGGAGGGAGAAAATTAATACAAAAGAAGAAAAGGCATGGTAAGAATGACGGCAACGGCCACGATGTGGAGAGAGATCATAAGCTCAACACTTGCCTCTGGGGCCCTGTAAATAAATAATTAACTCAGTGTGAGTCCCTTGTGTCCAATAAATAAACAGCATCATTAATGAGTTAATTCAGTGTAAGAGCAATCCACACCCCAGGGGGACCTCACTGAAGACTTGCACACACAGGTCCCTTACATTTGTGTAGGGTACAAAATAACCCAGGATTTAAAAAGATGCTAAGAATGTCAGCAAATAGCATAGAAAACACACAGTGTGATGGACTCACGGGAGCCTTGAACATGTGGATGCTGGCCATCAGCTTCACAGTGGGCACAGCAGTCAACTCTGTTTATGGCTCCTTAAAAGTGGGGTAGAGCTCAGAGGGAGAGCACTGGCCTGGCACACATGAGACCCTAGGCTCCATCCCCAGTAACATCAACCAACCAACCAATCAATCAATATGATAAAGTTGGCACAAACTGAGAAAATTCAGAGTAGGAAAGACCCCTTTCCTTTTTGGTGACTTAAAATGAATATTTCAAAGTCAGGCATTACGGTTTTGACAGGTAACTCCAGCACTTGGCAGAGGTGGGAGGAGTTTAAGGCCAGCCTGAGCTACATAAGACTTCAACTAATGACGATGATGATCTTTAAAATTAATTTAAAAGAAAAAGAAGGAAAATTCTGCATAGGAAAATATGCCATCAGCAGCTTTCTGGCACAAATAGCAGATAGCAAAGAAATATTCAAAACGTCTATTGCAGGATTGACACACCACAGAAGGAGCTGGAGCAGCAATAAGAAAAGACAGCCTGATGCCGGGCATGGTGGTGCTCGCCTTTAATCCCAGCACTCAGGAGGCAGAGGCAGGCAGATCTCTGAGTCTGAAGCCAGTCTGGTATACAGAGAGAGTTCCAGAATAGCCAAGGCTACACAGAGAATTCCTGTCTCAAGAGAGAGGGGGGGGGGAGGGAGGGAGGGAGGGAGGGAGGGAGGGAGGAAGGAAGGAAGGAAGGAAGGAAGGAAGGAAGGAAGGAAGGAAGGAAGAAAGACAGCCCTAAACAGGAACACACAGACAGCTGGAAACATGGGAATCAGCTCTAACTACAAAACCACAGTTAGGACAGAGAGCACCTGATTCTAAGTGATTCCTGGTTCTGCCCTTTGGATCAACGCAATTACCTGGATCTATCTGGCCTTGGAGAGGCTGCAGAAAGCCTCGTCCTCTCCTGAAGGTTGAGACGAGTGTATCTGCTTGGAAATTCTACACATTCTTACAATATTTTACACTTGCGGCTAATTTTCAAGCATACGATGAATATGTATATTTTTTTCTATTTACAAAAATAAAGTCTGCTCACTTTAGAAAGTGCAGAAATTCATAAAAATATTCTACAAGTGACTGTTGCACCACCAGGCTGGAGAGATGGCTCCGTGGTTGGAAGCACTGGCCGCTCTTGCAGAGGACCCGAACCATGCCCGGAACCTACACGTCAGCTCATAACCACCCGTATCTCCAGTTCCAGGAGACCCGACACTCTCTCCCGGTCTCCAAGGACACTGCCCATACACAGTACATAGACAAAATGCAGGCAAAACACCCATTGACGTAAAATAAATAAATAAAAGGACAAAAAAATCATTCCACCCTCATGCCGCCCACGGTAAACACCAGGTTGCTTCTGTACATGACTCCCAGACCTGCTCTATGGATGTTTACTCATCCCCTACAGGAGACTGTGAGTAAGCATAGGTTGCCACGTGCATGGGGCAAACAGCAAATACAGGGTCACCTGGAAGGTCTCTGTAACCTTGACTATTTCCTATATCTGGTCTGGGCTCAAGGTTGAAATGAGGGCCAGGTCTTCCACCAAGGGTGGGATGGGCCAACCTCTAAGGCGAGGAGCCCAGCCAAAATGAGGCTGGCTGAACCAGCTAAACTGCCACAGAGGAGACAGGAGGTTCTTGACAGAGCCAGACAGATGAGGGCCCAGGAGGCCCGTCAGAAAACAATCAGCAGGGCCAAGTGGCTGGGCCACCAGAGAGGGCACAGCTGGACCACAGTTGCTTGGGAGTGTGCCCTCATCCCCTTGCTCTGTTGCCTCTCCACAGAATGTTCTCCATAACTCTAGACCCAGGCTATCCTAACCAGGAACAGAAGGGCTTCCTCTGCTCTCACCAAAGCTCGGAACGGCATGGTGAATTGCTGGAGTCAGGTTGGCATCTTCATCCTTTCTAATCACATCCCAGCAGCAAAGGATGAGGTGCCTGGAGCACTCAGGCTGGGACCTGGAGCACCATGCCTTTGCAGAGCGGTGGGTCCTGATCCCGGGCTTGGCAGCTACACGGCCTGATAACCTGCTAATTGTCCATTCAGCCCGGCTTCCTTAGTACCAAGTAGAAGTTCAAGGTTCCTTGTTAAAGGGAAAGTAGGGATGCCAGGGCAGGACAGGAGGAGAGGCCCTGGCTTACAGGGGTCCCTCCCATGTGGCACTTCCTCTTCTGCCTCTCACCCATCTCCCCTGCCCTGCCCAGGCTGTATCCCTCTAGAGGATGGCTCTTCTCAGCAACCCCATCTCAGGGGAAAATACCAAGATCAAGGAACGTGTTCAGAAAAATGGAAATATTTGGCCAAGCTTTCAGAGATTTAATTAAAATTAATATTATGTCTTATCGAAGCAGAAAGCTCAACGCTGCACATGCAGAAGCATCTATTTAACCAATTAGCTGAGTCTAACATGAAGTCCAGTGGTCCACAAGACCCTCCACGCTCCATCTGCAGCCCGAATTGCTGCGGATACCACAGGAGACAGACTAGCTCCAACCAACAACCAAGACTGTGACAAGAGGGAGCTTCAGACCCCAGAGGGGGATGACACAGGTGTGGCTCCTGGAGGCCCACCCTACACACATACTTCAACATGAGTGTGAGTGTTCAGGGGAGAGTCACCTTGCAGTTCCGCCTGTCCCAACTGTGTGTCCGTAAGCAGGTTACTAAACCCCTCGGGGTCACAGTGAAGGGAAGTGATAATCCACAAGCCTGGGCTCTGATGGGGTTTCCCACAGCCCAGATGGGAGCCGGTATTTCCTTTTCCTCCTGCCCTTCCTGCCTGTGCCTCCCCACTGCTAGGATTACAAGTCTGTGCCCCATGCCCACCTTTTTTACATAGGCTTTGGGGATCAAACTCAGTCTTCATGCTTGCAAGAGAGTGAACCGGGATTGGGCTGTGACTCTTGAAACCTCAAAGCCCACCCTCAGTGACGCACTTCCTCCAGAGAAGCCCTCCCCAAACAGCACTACCAACTGGTCCCAAGTATTCAAATGTCTAAAACTGTGGGTGGAATTTCTCTTTCAAACCACTACATTTCGCTCTCTGGCCTTCATAGTTTCATGACCATACCATGATGCAAAATGCATTTCGTCCAACTTCAAAAGACCCCATGGTCTAACATTTTTAAAACACTGTTTAAAAGTCCAAAGTCTCTTTGGAGATTCAAGGCAATCTCTTAACTGTAACCCACTATAAAATCCAAAGCAAATTACATACTTCCAACCTATAAAGACATAGAGTATATGTTGTCGTTCCAAAAGGAAGGAATGGGGATGTGGTAAGAAAATAGTGAACCAAAGCAAGACTGAAGCCCAGCAGGGCAAACTCCAAATTCTGTAGCTCCATGTTCCGTATCAAAGAGCTGAGATGGCTCCAGTCCACCATCTTTGTGCTTTAAGTAAGGGCTTAGTGAGACCACTGACCTAGACCACTCCATGGCTAGGAAGAAAGGTTGGTTGGGGAATCACACTACCATGGCTGTCTCTCAGGGGTGGGGGGCAGAGAGAAGCAAAATGGTGGAAAAGCCGGACAGCATCATACAACAGTCATCAGGGTTGGGGGTCTTTGAACAGGATGTCCCTGCCTGAGGCAAAGACCTTTGGGGTGGAAGAAGGGAGGTTCTTTATAAGGTCCCCGGTGGATGGAAGGGGATTATGAGGTTCCTGAGGAATGCTAACTTAGGCTCCCTTTTACCCTCTAACAATCTTTCTGTTCCCCCTGGTCAGTGTCCTTCTGTTTAGGACACTGTCACCAACACTGCCACTTTGGGGGCCCACTTTGGACCCAACAGCTGTCTGTAACATATTTCCCTCTCTTGAACTAGTTCCACTCCCTGTATTCAGCTTTCCTTGACAGAAATTCCACAGCTCTGACGTCTCCAATGTCTTGGGGTCTTCACAACAATCTGGGACTGACTTGCACAGTCTCACCAAAGGCCTCTCAGGGTCTCCATGGAGGAACTGACCTACACATATCACCTGGTCTCAGCACCTCTCTGAGACCTTGAAGGAAGATTCTGCAGCTCCTATACTCACATATCCTTCATGATTCTAACCACACCGTGCGGACAATACTGCCAGCTTTGGGTGCATCCTTAACCTCCTGAGTCACATTTTCAGCAGCTTTTGTCTGCTGTTCCTGTCTAGGAACAGGAAACAACTTTTGCTCTTTCACAAGTCGGAAGCTTAGCTGGGTGGGGTCTCCCCATGAGGGTACCCTCCCCTTGTTCTCAGGGCAGATTAGGCCTCGCTTTAATCTCCTTATCTCTTTCAGCTGCAGCATTAAACCGCCTGTTTCTCATTTTCTCTTCAGACTGTACATTTTGTATTTCTTTTTGTCCAACTTGTTATTTTTCATTGTAGACCTGAATAAGATGATTACTAATAGCCACGTGACAGAGTCAATACCAGGCTGTCTTGAAATCTCCTCTACCAAAGAAATTAGTCCATTACTTTTAAATTTGGCCACGGGAAAGCTTTTAGGACATGGCAGAAAGCAGCCTCAATTTTTTGAAAATATAATAACTGTCTCTAGCTCAGTTGATAATATCACTCCCTCCGAAACCTCTGGAGCTGAGTCTTCCTGACTTTCAGCAGCAGTCCCCCAAGCTCTCATTAAGATGGCCTATTAGGTTCTACTTACAGCATTGACAACTTTTCTAGTAAAAAGTTCCTACCCACATTTCTCAAAAAAAAAAAAAAATATATATATATATATATATATATATATATATATGCCTATCACAGCAATAACCCATTCCTCGACTCCCTGGTACAAACTTCTGTCTTAGTTGCTCTGCTATGGTTGTGATAAAACACCATGACAAAGGCAACTTACAGAATGAAGGGTTATCTGGCTTCTGGTTCCAGAGGGATAAGAGCCATTGTAGAGGGGATTTGAGGAACAAGCAGCAGGCACGGCTCCTGGAGCTGGAAGCTGGGAGCTCACATTTTAAACCACAAGCGGGAAGCAAAAAGAGAGACTGAAAGTGATGGGTAGCTTTTGAAACCTCCTACTCCTCCAGCATGGCCACACCTCCTAAGCCTATTCAAACATCGCCACCAACTGGGACCAAGTATTCAAATATCAGAGCCTATGGGGGACAGTCTCATTCCAATTACCACGTCAATAAACATCTGTCCTCCATTAACTGCCCACTCCACAGCACTCTGTTACAGCCACAGAAAGTGGACAAAGACCTTTGTGAACGGGATTTCACATTAGAAATTCTATCTCGGAGTTGTTCTGAAGTGTTGCGACACATGAGTCAGCCAGCTAGGGTGAGAAGCAGTATCCTCTGCAATGAACCTGCTAACCGTACAACCAGCCATGACCTGTGTACCTAGGGACATCTGCAGAGTGGGAAGTCAGGAGCCACATATGGCAGCCCCTCAGGAAGGCCATGTGAATCACTCAGTAGCTTTGGCATCTGAGTCACACAGAGCCACTCGAGGTGTCTAGATCCTTCTTCACTGGGACATAGAATCTCTACTGCAGAAAGAACTTGAATGCCAAGACCAGGCCTAGTCCTCACCTAGCCGTTTTGTGTCATCCTCTTTGGTACTCAAGCCCGCTGTCCACCATAGGACCTTTCACCACAGCCCAGGAGCCCATGTGCTGGAGGATACCCTGCTCTAACTCCCAGCCCTGGCATATGAGGAAGATCAGGCAAGCAATGGTCACAATTGTCTCTTATTCTCTCAGTAGTGCCTTTTGAAGACTGTCAAATAGACATTAGCCTTTTAAATGTCATACAGATATTCACCCAGACACTGATTGTAATAGCTAGGGAAGGGGAGAAAGTGAGAGAGCTCGAAGACGGCCCACATGGAGTGGCCTAGGAAGGAAAATTACCACCCAGATGTAAGTTATGTCCTTGAAACCCACAAAGACAGCACATTGTCACGGTGACAGTAGAGATCAGCATGGCCATGACCCCAGTTGGTTAAACGCGCCCATTTTAAGCCCAGCCGCGATTTGCTTATATTAAATTTTCTTCTTTATCCTGCACCACTGTGTGTCCTCAGGGGACTTCTTTTGTTTTCACTGCCTGTGTGCCTCAGCTATCCAGTAGGGAGGACACTAACGAAGTGGCTGGCCATCCCAGCAGAGGAGTCAGAGCGAAGCCACAAGGCCTGCCCCACAAGGACTGTCCCTGGTGTTTGTCAGGAAGCTGGCGCTGGACAGAGAGGCAAGAGGACTGCCATGGGACTGTCAGGGCAGTGTCTGGGTTGTCTCATCCACTCTGGATCTCTCACTTTAACCACAGCAAAGCAGGCTCTCTCTCAATGCCACCCAAGGCCAGGGTCTAGTTTGAGGGTCACCGGGATGATCCCAGAAGACGCAGCAGAAGAGACAGGAATGTGCAAGGTAGGATTCAGCAAGGGCTTCATCAAAGGTCACCCTGTAGGCAGTGGCCTCTGGGAGCCACTCCCCCAGGGATCATAGGATGGGGCTTTGAATCAGTGCCCTATCTACAAAGTATACAACCCTCTGTGCAAGCCAGGAGTAGTGGTGCACACCTTTAATCCTAGCACTCGGAAGGCAGAGACAGTTGAATCTCCGAGTTCGAGGACAGCCAGGTCTACAGAGTGAGTTCCAGGACAGCCAAGGCTACACAGAGAAACCCTGTCCCGAAATACCAAAAACAAAACAAACAAACGAAAAACCTCTATGCTCAGGCCCTCAGCCCCTCCCTGTATCTCCCGCCCACTGCTGCCCTCCAACCCCACTTCCCATATGGTCAGTAGCATAATGGCCACCAAAGATGTCCACATCCTAATTCCTGGACCTGGGCACTTGCCAGTTTAAGCAGCAAGAAAGCTTTGCAGGTGTGACTAGGTTTGAGATCTTGAGCCAAGTGGGCCGTCCTGGTCTTTCCACATGACCAAGACCATTGTAAGGTGCTTCTCAGAGGCCAGAATCCAAAGACAGAAGCCAAGGTTGGAGCCACGGCCTTGAAGAGGGTGATGGTGTTCCAAGACCAGGAGTGGGTGGCCTATGGACACTGACCAAGGTGAGGGGTACCACTGGGGCTTCTGTACAGGAAGTCCCTCAGTTGACAGCTTGATTTGGGTCTTTGGGCCCACTTCAGCCCTGGCCTCCAGAACTTTGGAGATTAAGTGTATTCTTTGAAGCTATGGCTTTGGAGTGATCTGTCACAGCAGCTACCTGAAGCTAACACTACTGAAACCTGAAGTCAAATCTGCCTACCCATGTTCACCCACCAAACTCCAGTCCCCTATGGCAGGTCTCCTTCCTCTGCTGCCCTAGGACCCTCCCAAAGCCTAGACTGGCTATGTTCACACTGCCTCTAAGCAAGGGTTCCACCCATCTGGAGCCCCTCACTGAGGCTCTAGGCCCTGTGGCCTGGTGTCTGCTGCCCTCTCTGCACTCCTGTCTAACGAGGCCTCTTCCCAGTGCAAAAGGTATAATCCTGGTTCACGTGCACATAATGGAACTAAGGCGACATAATGGAACTAAGGCGACATAATGGAACTAAGGCGACATACCGTGCCAGGGAACCCTCGGGCTTCAGAGTGGCTCCAGGAGCACCTCCAGGTCCACCCGTCCATTGCCACTTGTTCCTCTGCCATGGCTGCATTCTCAGAAGGGCTTTACTCCCAGGAAAGCACACTCAAGCTTCAGGCTTGGGTCGCCCAGCCTTTCTACTCCTGCCAAAGAGGTCCAGGTAGCTCATATAGGACAAGAGCTATTGACCAATGGGCCTGTGTCCATTTCCCAACCAATCACAACAGCTGGAGTGGTGTGGATCTCTCATTGGCTGAGACTGATTTGTGTGCCCATTCATAGACTTAGCGGGTAGTGCTAACCCTTGAAGAACCACTTGAGGATAGTTTGAGAAGTTTGGGTTCTGGAAGGAAGCAGAATGGATACTGTGTGGGCAGAGATGACACATGCCATTCAGCATGCCTGAACCTCAGCCCACCCCACACTCCTCTGCACAGATGTCCAAAACTCACTCCTTCCCTCTCCATCAATCTCTGCCTCAAGTGCCTTCTGTCCTGTCTGCTCCACACCTCCTCCAGGAAGCTTCCCTGACCCCAGATTTTACAGCGGCCTCCTCTGGGCTCCCACACCTGGTACCTCTTAGAGCACCTATCATACACACCAGGGTACCTCTTAGAGCACCTACCATACACACTAGAGTACCTCTTAGAGCACCTACTATACATACCAGGGAATGTGTAAGCAGGTGGCTTGCTCCTATTGGCCACCTCCTAGCCTAGTGGCCAGCAGGACAGCCACCAACACTGAGTCCTGCTGCACACCACACCCCACCTCAGGGCCTGAGGGCTTTGCCCCTGAGCGGTAGACATGGTCCACCCCTCAAATCAGTGCTAAGAAAGTGAGGCTCAGATGAGACACATCCAGGCTGCAAAGGGTTGCAGACATGGGCTTTCAGCTTCATCTAATCCACAGAACTGGAGAGGCAGGAAGTGAGTCTGTGTGCCTCTGGGTCCCCTATCAGTTTGGAATCCTACACTCCTATTATAACCACAGGTCCCAGTCCAGGCTTCCTCCTTCAGTGTATTGACTCTGAGTCATGGTGCAAGGTTAACAATATTCCCAGGACTCGCTTTTCCCATGGGATAGCAATAACACCTTCCTCTTAAGGTTGAAGTAAAGAAAAAAAAGCCTCCGGCACCTAGCACACTGCCCACCTGCACCCAGAGGTGGAATAGGCATCGCTCTGAACAACTGAGGATAATGGCACCCGAAGCTTGCTCTCCTGAGCTGGTGGGGAAGGAGGGCACCCCTCCCTCATGCTCAGGGCCAGAAGAGCAGTGGAGGGGGGCTCAATCTCAGTTCTGCTTAAACCCCACCCCATTCTCAAGCTGTGGACTTCTGATACCTGCTTTCTCTCAGGAAGAACATGCCCCCAAGAGCAGGAGAAAGCGGCCCAGCACCCTGGTTGCCATGGAAACCATTGAGTGTAAATTTCATTTTCTGCCTTGCCCAGCTAAGCTATCGATTCAGAAAGAGGGAGAGAAATTGGGAGATGTTTCCCTCCCAAACTGAGGCAGAAAAGAAAACCGGGACAAGCAGAGCAGGGTTCGAAAGCAAGTTGGAGACCGACAGAAGCGGGTTTGGACTGTGCAGAGGGTAGAGTGGGCTGGAGGCTCTCTCCATCCTCCTCTTGCAGGCACAGGCGAGCCCCTCTGTCATTTCAGCCCAAGGACAGGCTCTGGAGGGAGCTTAGCCCTGGTCTGCGCAGTGGCGCCTCCCAGCTGTGCGATGTGGACCAAGGGATCAAAGCCTTCTCAACTTAATTCCTAGTGTGTGAGCAAACAGAGAACAATTGCAATCCAGTTTGTTTGTCCGGGGGACACCACTCCTGTGTCTCCTGGCCTCGCTAGAATGTTCTTTTTCTCCTCTCTGTACTTAAATTTCCTCCAGTTCTGTCACGGATGCCTTCGGCCCCCGCTGGGAAGAGAGTTGTCCCCGGAAGCTGCAGTGGAAGACCTTAGGTCACCTATAAAGAGGAGGAAGACTTCAAGGAGGGATACAAAACAGGTGAGGCGTTTAAAAAGATTTTTAATCCATTTTTATGTGTATGAATGTCTTGCCTACATGTATGTATGGATGTATATACTACATGCAAGCCTGGTGTGCACAGAGGCCAGAAGAGAGCGCCAGGTCCCCTGAAAGTGGAGTTACACATGGTTGTGAGCTGCCATGTGAGTGCTGGGAACCAAACCTAGGTCCTCTATAAGAGAAGTAAGTGCTCTTAACCACTGAACCATCTCTCCAACCACAAGTGGGTTTGGACTGCATGACCTGGAGTGGAATTCCAGAGCCGTGAACACCACAGGAGCAGGCCAGAATGCAGGTCAGTGGAGGGATGAACTCTCAGCAGAGCCCACATCTAGGCGACCTTCACAAAGTGCTTGAGCCACTGGCCTTCCCTGTGGTGGACACTCATGCCCAAGCTTCCTGGTGTTGGCAGATGGCCACCCAGGGTACTGACTGGAGGGTGACGAAGGGTTGCCTCTACAGTCTGCAGCCTCCCTGAGGATCCCTCTGGAAGGTCCATGCCATGCCAAGGTGCCCTGTCACAGGCAGCTTTGGCAGCTGCTTGCAGAAACACTAATTGGGAAGTGAGACAGCGAAGTGGCTTTAATGAGCTACCTTGTTGTAACTCTAACTCTTTGGTGTTATTTACAGATACTCTGCTAATGAGGTGCCTATCAGAGGGGAAGCTGGGGTGGGTAGGGGGAAGACGGCAGCCCGGGGGGGGGGGGGAGAGGAGGACCCTCACATCCCCTGAGGCCTTTATCGCAGCAGGACCTCAGCCTATAGCTGAGGCAGTCCGTAGTATCTGTGAGATGCAGGTGAAGGGAGTCTAGCCCAGCTGCCCGCCCCAAACAGGTCACAGATCACCCAGGCAGTGATAAAGAGCACCTAGCCCCTGTCTCCTAACGTGGACAGTGCCCCTGGAGGGTAATACCGCCACTCTTCTGAGAGCCCACACTCCCTGGTCTCTTTATCCCTCCAGCCACTCCCAGGCCTTCCTTCACCAGCTGCTGGTCCAGCTCTGAGCCTGCTGGAGGAGAGGTTTGCTCTGGTCACACAGCCATCCATCTTGGGTCCAATGTGATGGGTTTGGCTTTGGTTCAGCTGGGATAGCCCAGCCCAAGGTCAGGGTCAGTCTGAGGGTAGTCTGGATGGGGGAGCAGGTTAGCTTAGGTCAAGGGTGGGCCTCCTCAGGCATAGGGGATGAGACTTAGTGTAGGTCAGGACCTAGTCTCAGCCTGGATTGGACAGTGCTTAAATTGATTGGGAGCAGGGCTTAGGCTGGGCTGGGGATGGAGCTCAGGTGTCTTCGGGGACTTACTTCAGGCTGGACTTGGGGAGTGGGAAGCATTTGCTGCATTATGTATGAATTTGTGGCCAAAATCAGGGCAATTTTGATCACCACTCTGTGGTGCAGGTACTAAAGACTGCCTCTGCAGAGCTGTGGTGTGAAATGGCTGTGGTGCAGGGGCCTTGCAGAGTCTAAGGCTTTGTGGCGTGTGGTCCTGTTGTGACTGGGCCACCTCTCCTGCCAGGCCTGTCCCACTGGGCTCAGAGCGTCCTTCTCCCCCCTCCATTCTCATCATTGTGTCCCCTCTCCTCTCCGACTACCTGTCAAGATTGGCATCTCTTTAATTATAATGTCTGTGTGTTTCTTTGGGAGCCTTGTAATTCCTCCTGACAGCCACCGATTTAAAATCAAAGTCAAACACTCAGAACTTTGTTTAAGAGTTGAGTCTTGGGGAAAAAAATGCATTAATTGCCAAAGGATGCTAATTTCATTCTTTGGATTGTAAAAAAGATTTTTTTTTCACTTTTCTTTCTTTCTTTCTTTTCCTTCCAAGGGCACCAGAGAAACTGTGGCTGGCATCAAGTGTCAAGGCCACAAGCTCATCTCAGAGCTGGTCCAGCCAGACCCCACCCTTGGGTCACAGATGGAAGAACTGGGCCCAGAGAGGTGAGGAAACCTGCCACGGGCTGCCCAGCCTCAGCAGCCGAGCGGCGGCTGCACTTGTGCAAGCAGCAGCTGGCGATCCGAGAACAAAAGGGAAGCATTCCTTCTGCAGTCAGCAGCCAAGCCAGCTGGACCGCAGCCGCCCCGCAGGGCTGCTGCGCTTGCTAGTGTTGCCGGCAGGGAGCCTTGTCTGGGACAAGGGGCCTGGGGAGACCCTCTTCTGAGGTTGGGGATCTGTCCCTCCGTCAGCGGTGACACAGGGGCACAGCTTTACTGAGCAGCCATATGTGCTGTCTCAGCTGCCAGGCCCCGGGACGGAGGGTAACTGCGACTTTCCGGAGGGCTAGAGCTGGGAGCTAGCACCTGGAGTGGGCCTCCTCCTCCGGCTGTGTGGTCTCCTCTGAAAACCAGTTGGAAGGTTCATTATCTCTGACCTCGGTTCAGATCCTGGAAAGCCCCACTTCCTCGCTGGGAAGCCTTGGGGAGCTCTTGCAGCAGTCTGGTGCTTGGTCCTGCTCTGGCCAACAGGTCCGAGGTGGGTGTCACTTAGAGTTGGCTGTGGGTGGAAAGGGGAATGTGTGCAGGACTCCAACGATGCCATGGTATAAAAATGTAATCTGGGGGACAGCGACATGGCACAGAGGACCAAGGCGTTTGCTGTACAAGCCTGGTGACCTGAATTTGATCCCTGGATCCTTGTAATGGTGGAAGAAGAAAATTTGACTCCACAAATTTTCTTTCCTCTGACCTCCACATTCCACATGTGCCCTGCACACCCACACCCACATTATACATGCATGTGTAATAATGACAAATAAATAACTTCTAAATGTAATTTAAGGGCTACTGATATGGCTTAGTGAGTAAAGGTGCTTGCCACCAAGTTTGGTGACCTGGGTTCAGTTCCCAGAACCCACATGATGGAAGGAGAGAACCAGCTCCTGCAAGTCGTCCTCTGACCTCGACATATGTCTGCATATGTGTACATACGTGTTAAGTGAATAAATAAAAAGAAAAAAATTTCAATGTGACTTGGGGCTAAGTATACGGCACAACAGAGAGCACTTGCCTGGGACGTGAGGGGCTCTGGGTTGGGTCCTCCCCTCAAAAATTCTTACAGTTTGAAGGCCCCTTGCGCAGGGATCAAGGTCCCAGCATGCCTCAAACTCATTGGTGCCTGTAGACTCAGGCTGGCTACTCAATTCAAGCCCATCTCCTGACCCTGGGCCCCTGGACAGACTCCTTTTGTATAGAAAGAGCTAGGCAGAGGGATGATCCAGAGGCAGGGAGGAAGGAGAAACATAAAGACAGCGGATAGCGCGCCAAGGCAGAGGGGGAGGGGAGATGCATATAGTCAGAGCCACTAGTGGGGCAGGACAAAGAAAAAAAGGACCAAAGTAACACCACAGCAGGAACCAGGTGCCAGTGCTGAGCAGGCTGTGTACCCCAGTTTGGAGCCCAAGAAGTTTCACGGTACCCCTGCTTTTGTCCTGTGGCTGGAGTTGAGTTCTCATGGGCCAGGAGCGCCCCCTGCTGCCCCTAGAAGGTCGGGCAGTAGAAAGCGTCCACCATCCACCCACAGTCCTGGATAGGGGGATGGGGAGGAATATATCATTGTAAGACCCAGAAAGCGGACCAGAGGGACAGGACACCTCAAACAACCCCTGCATTGTTACCACTGAGATGCAGGCATCCAGTCAGATGCCTCTGTGTGGCACCTGATGCCAGGTGCCTGGGCTGTAGTCTTCTCTGGGAAGGTCCAAGGCTAGTCTGAGCCTCAGAGGGCCTCCCTGCCTGAGGCCTCTACCCTGGGAAGACATCCCATCCCCCAGAACTACCCTCCAGTGTTTCACTATGACAAAAGATGGCCTGTAACCAGCGTCGCTCCTGTGACGGTGGGGGAGGACACTACTCCCACCAAGAGAGCCAGCCTCATGCAGTCTGTGACTCCTGCAACCTTACTGAATTCTCAACTTTTTAAAAAAAAAAAAAAGGATCCAAAGAATTCAGATTTGTATGGAAATGTTCCACAATTCGACAGCTTTTAAAAAAAAAAATGGTATGTGGGGGCTGCGGGGAAGGGGCGTGGATCTAGTCCACCACAGCTGTGGTCTGGCAGGCTTGCAGCCTGTAGCCTCCTCACCCACCCTGGCTCCATGACAGCCTGTGAGGACACTTTCTCCCCTCATCTACACTTAGTAGGTTCTCTGACAAGGGAACTATTTCCCAGTCATGTTAGAAACTCACTATCCACCCCCCCCCATAAAAGCCAGATCACCCTGAAAGTAAAACAAAACCGACAGAATGATGGGTGGCCCCATCTACCACGTGCTACTGGACTCACTGGGCACTATCATCTGTAGCTGGTGGGCACTGAGATCTCTGATCTCAGGGTGCACAGGGTACCCTAAAAAAGCAGTTCTAGGCGGACCTTAGGAGTGGCCTCTGGGAACCTGGGGACCCAGCAAGGCCACACTGTGTATCTCAGGACTGCCGTCTCCAGAGTGGAAGCGCAGACTGAGGGCGGGGCGGGGTGGGTGTGAGGGAACGGGGTCCATCCCAGAAAACAAAGCATAGAAGCATTTCCAGTGGCCACAGGAAAAGATACTGCACTGCACAGAGCAGTGAGTCGGCCCCGGGGAAACTGGAAACCACTGCTGTGGCTAGCGCCTTTGGTTCCCCCTAGCTGCTTCCGGAAGGACCCAGCTGTGGAGCCTCCGGGCTCCAGAGTCTTCAGGAGCGGGAGAAAGCAGGATGGATGGCCCTGCAATAGGGGCGGGACAATACTGATCCTGAATGGCTAAGGTCAGAGGGGGCTCTAGTGGAAAAGGAGAAGCCCAAGGGTGGGACCTGTGGCCAAGAGGAATGAGGTAGAGCTAGGCGAAGAGCTTGCTTTGTGAGTGTGAGGACCTGAAGTACCTAGATACCCTGAATCATCCAGAACCCGCAGGAACAATAAAAAGTAAAAGGCATGGCATAGAGTTACGAGCCTATAATCTCAGCACTGGAAAAGCCCAGACAAAGAAACTGAAAAGGTTAGCCATGCCCAAGGAACTACATGAGGGGTTGTCCTCTGACCTCCATGTACATGCCCATATACATACACACATATGTACCCACCACACAAAAGATTGGAAAAGGCTCTGGGGACAGGGTCTCTACCCCATACACTCATCCACACAGATCTCAGGTCCCCAGCCAGCTCAAGGTGCTAACATCAGGTACTGCCACAAGCCTTCCTGGAGCCCCTTATTCTAAGACCAAGACCTACCTTCATGGTGTCCCGTGAAGCCCCACAGACAGACCTGTGGATGGATAGGCTGGAAGTCAACCATGAGAGTCAGGCTGAGTGAAGAGTCTGAATTTCCAGGGGTATGGGAGAAGTTGAGTTCTAGGGGGGAATGAGGCGACATTGGAAGGGGACTGAGCAAGGCAAGAAAGGCAGGTGGTGGGACAGCCACGAGTAGAATACCAGCAGCCTGCAGAGTTTAATTAACCCTCTTCCCATAGCTTCAGGAGATTTCCACAAGGTATTGTGGAATGTGAAAAGCAATTTGGAGGTAAGTGTGCAACATTCACTCAATCCCATCTTTATAAAACAAACACTCTGTGAGCATGTGTATCTGTATATGCCTGCACACTTCACAGGAAGGACGGAAGGATGTGTGCTGGGTTCACAAGGGTTTTCTTCTTGGGAGTGCCCAGAGGACCAAGCACAAAAGGGTATGATGGACAGTTCCGTGTCCACTGTACCAAGATAGCTGTGTGGGCGGGGCCCAGGTAAGCCCCTCCTCCACCCGGCATCTGCTCCTGCCTGATCCTAACCACCACCCCTCAAAGCATACATGTATCACCCCTGTTTCAACTTTGCCTCCCACTTATTCTCTGCACAGCCACCCTTGGAGGGTTCTGACACACTGAATCCCATCAAGCAAGTCATCATCCAAGAACCTTCTTCTCTGGTACCTCCCACTCCTGTTGACTCCTCTCTGGCCATCTCCCTTTCCCTATACCTGTCAGAGAGCCCTGTGGTGACATCTGCTGCATTCCAGCCTCTATGCTATGCACCAGACCTTTATTGAAAGCATTTGTTCCTCGGCACGGTCCTCTGACAGCATCTGATATTCTTAGCTACAGAATATTTTGTAAATGGAGTCACAGAGAGGGGGTCATTTGCCTAGAATCACACAGCCAGTGAGAACACAAATTACCTCAGAGCCTGTGTGTTTGACTGCTGAGCCCAGCTCTTACTTGTTTGTGCCTTCAGATATAGAGTCTCTCATTCTGAAACCCTCTAAATCCTCTCCATACACAGGCTCAAGTCCCCATCACTGCTAGCTGTCAGTTGGGACACCACCTCTTTCAGAAGGTCTTTCATGGTCCCACTCTGGACTAGCCAATTTCTCTGTGCTCTCTCCAATAGCCTAGCTGCTCCCCCACCCTTCGCCGATATCCCTTCTTGTGCTGTGCCCTCATGGTAGGATGACCTGTGCATCTGGGATAATGTCTCTGTTTGCAAGTCTGTCTCTAATGCCTAGCTCAGATAAGGTCTGTTGAGAGCCTTGGCCTCTTGCACAAGAGAGGGGAAGAATGGGGGGGGGCGGGGGGAGGGCAGGTAGTGAGTCTCATTGGGCGCTTTCAGGACCATGGAGAGCAACCACAGGGCTTGGACAGGATCCCGTTTGCCTCTTTTCTTTGTTCCCTGGCCTAGGCAAGACTCAAGGATGATACCTCCCTAGATGGAATGCAGAATTCAGGTCAGAGCGGGAGGGGGTCACAGAGCACCCAAGCAAAGCTGCAGCCCCCCACCCCCACCCCAGGCTCCCTCTGTAGATCGATTCCCTTCTCCTATATACTTTTTAACCAACACAAAGTTTTTTTTTTAAAAGTAGTTAGAGAGCCTGTTGGAACTAGCACCGAATCCATGTGTTTTCTCGAATTATTGAACTAGAAAGAAATGAAAACATCAAAATACTCCCTTTGTAGCAGGCTCGAATTGAGCGGCTGCTTCATTCAGTTCGTGTCTCAGCCAGACTACAATGCTGCGGCTGCGGAGCGGAGAGTGGATTGAAAGGGAGCGTGGCTCAGCGGGGTTCCTCTCAGATTGCCATTCGCAGACCACGGGCAGCTCAGAACGTCCCTGCTCTGGAAGAGAGGGGAGGCCCAAGATTGACAGGTGCAGGTGGGGGAGGGGAGAGAGGCCGGGGCAGGAGGCTGAAACAAAGCCATGTGTGCAGGACAACTGAGCAACAAGATAACACCATGCCACACCCACCCCAAGGGTGTCCTTGCATCCTTGGGAGCAGGGAGCTATGGCCACACAATAGAGAAGAATCACAGGCCAGAAGTCCACTCCCAGCAGGCTCTGGGGTAGTCCCTCCTCCCTGGCTAGACTTAGTAGGAACTGGAAGGGACAGAGGGACTCCTGGATTTGTATGCATAAACCCTAGTCTGAGTGTTTCACTTCGTGCAGGCTGCACGCACACAGCTCTCCACTCCAGGACTCAGATAGACAAAACTACCTACCTGCCCACAGCACCAAGCTGCCGAGTCAGGGCTTGAACTAGGAACTAGGTTACAGAAGTAAGGTATATCTACCCATGGCTCTCCTCCCCCATTCTCTGCTCCTCCCATCTCTAGTTCATGACTTTCAACCTTTACCAGTTCCCCTAGCCTTCTGCTCACTCAAGAACTGTCTCCATAGTGGATGCAGCCAGGTCTGTGCTCTCAGGTTAGGACCTAGATACCTGGGGTCTCAGCCATGTCTTTGCTGGAAATTGAACAGGGAGACCTCATCTCACTTAGTTCTTCTGAAAGTGGCAGGCCAGCCCCAGGCACATACCCACCATGCATATATCTAGCCCAGAGTCCTCTTGCTCCACATCACCTCTCTCTGGGTCACCCTGTGACCACTCCTTCCACTCCTGGCAGATGACCCAGTGAAGACAATTCCCAATGAGTTGCACCCGACAGATCCCAGCTCTTGCATAGCATGCCTCACTTGTGGGAGTCCGGCTCCCACCTTTCAAAGGGTTCTTGTGTGGAGGAGAGAGGAATGAAGAAATATTAGGTAGAAAGATAGACCTAGACAATGAGGAGAAAGACAGAGACACAGGATAGCTTCGGGAGGGCCCTGGGTCAACACCCAGCAGTCCAGAACTTTATTCAAAGGGGTTTTTTATAATATGCCAAGGGAGAGGCAAAAGACCTCCCCCTTGCAAGATCAAAGCACACCATACAGCCAAGGGCAGACCCTTCGAAACACCTGGTAACCACGCCCATGGCCAAATCATCTCTTTATGCAGCCCTGCTGGGTAAAGCAAGCTCAGATCCTCTGACCTTGAGTAAGGTCTCACTAGGAAGCCTCTGTGGGTCTCCATCCTATACAAAGCCCCCGATGTCTGCTATTTCACTTAATCCTGACACACCCAATGGTACAGATGGGGACACTGAGGCAGGAAGCAAGCATAGAGCTTGAAGGTGGTTTGACCTCAAGTCATTATCCCCACACCCTCTTATCTATTGATAGCATGTCATTCTGAGCATGCTCAGAATAAATGATTGTTAGTGTGAGTCACTACTTCTGTATGCTCACTCACCTGTGTGTATGTTTGCACATATGCACTCATGTGTACACATGTATGGATGACAGAGGTCAACCTTGGGTGTTGTTACTCAGGCACCATCACCTTCTGTTTTGAGAGAGGGCCTCTCATTGGCGTGAGACTCACTGATGAGGCTAGCCTGGATGACCAGTGAGCTCCAGGGATCCTCCTGTCCCCTCCTCCCCAGAGCCGGGACTACAAGAACACACCACCACTCCCAGCTTGGCTTATTCTGGTTTCCAGAATTCAACTCAGGTCCTCATGCTTATACAGCAAGCACTTTACCAACTGTGCTGACTGGGTTTTGGTTGACTTGACACAAACTAGGGTCATCCGGGAAGAGGCAACCTCAGTGAAAAAAAATGTCTCCATCAGACTGGCCTGTGAGCATATCCTCGGAACACTTTCTTGATTAATGATTGATGGGGGAGGGCCCAGTCCATTGTGGCCAGTGCCACCCCTGGGCAGGTGGTCCTTCCTGGGTGCTATAAGAAAACAGGCTGAGCAAGCCACAGGGAGCAAGCCAGTAAGCAGGATTCCTCCATAGCCTCTGCTTCAGTTCCTGCCTCCAGGTGTCTGCCTTGAGTTCCTGCCTTGACTTCCCTCAGTGATGCGCTGTGACCTGTAAGTCAAATAAACCCTTTGCTCTTTGAGCTGCTTTGGGCCACGGCATTTTATCACATCAACAGAAACCTAATTAAAACACCGACTGAGCCACCTCTGAGGCCGCGCCCTGATTCCTTACTAAACAGATGCTTGCTGGCATCCTACTAGTATCGGGCCTTCCTATGAGTGCTGGGGTACAGTGGAAGAGATCGTTTATGACTGTGACCCTCAAAACCCTTGGTGGTGATGGGCCCAAATGAGGCAGAAAATCCCTGGTGTCCTTCTCCTAAGTAGCCAGTGCCACAGCGATCTCTCCTGGGGACCAGAGGGCTGGGGAGTAGTCTAGGGGCTCTGTCCCAGGCTCCCCTCTCCAGCACTGAACCTGCACTGAGGCGTGGTCCTGTGCTGAGGACGTGGCTTCTGGCACCAGCTGTGGCACTGCAGACTCACACAATGAAAGCTAATTCCTCGTTGTAATGACTGGAACAATTGCTGGCTTTTGACTCTTGGCATAATTACCGTGAGACCTCCGTGGAGTAATTCACCAGATAATTACATGGTAGCAGGTGGGGGGTGGGAGTCTTCTCTGGAAGGTAAGAGGTAGCATTTAATTTCGAGGGGGATGTCTAATCCTATAATTACTCAGTAAAGTCCTGATTCTCGCCAACCTGATTCCATGGAATCAGCCTGACCTGCAGAACCAAAGCAAGCAACATGGAAATAAGGGGTGGAGAGACCACGGGGCTCCTCAGAGCATCTTCACAAGTGAGTCTCCCCCAGAGCCCAGGCATGTACGAGCAGACAATGGCCAGGTGGAATGTGGACCCTCAATCCCTGTGCCAGAGTCCTAACTGATGGAAATGAGGAAACACGGCCTGGTGCAGCACACGGTAGGGATACATAGCTATCGGTGTGGCTCCGGCTTCTGCAGTCAGCTGCTCCTTCAGGCGACTGGTGGTGGCTTAGCCAGTGTCTCTTCCACCCTTGCAGACCAGCTGGGCTGTTCTCACAGGAGTCTGACAGACCCATGAGCCTTGGGAACTGACGGGGCCTCTGCAGATCAAGGCTAGGCCCAAAGTGTCACTTGGTCACATTCTGCTATCCAAAGCAGGTGACAGGCCAGGCCTGAGACAGGGAGGGGGACAGTGGAGCCGCCCCTTCACGGAAGACCACGCATCACATGACAAAGAGGCGAGGGCGTCCAGGGGAATGAGGCATTGATTGGATCTATTTCTGCAATCAATCTAGCGTGACCTGGCTCATGGGGTTATTGCAAGATTAATGAGATGCGGCTGGTAAGTGTTGGGTAAAGCTCGGCTCTGCTTGTTATCGAGAATAAAAATGATCAAAGGAAGCCAGTGGCAGAGACAGGCATGGACTCTGCCGCCCAGCATCCAGGCCACTAGCGCTGCCCCCTGCCCACTGGGGTGTGGAGCAGATGGGGCACGGCCTGGGGTTCAGTGTGTGCTATCCAGAGCCAGGCAGCTGAGCAGTAATGCTCCCCTCCTCCAGCCTCCATGAACTCACGAGAAAAGCTGGACAGCACTGAGGTGACTGACTGTGCTGTGTCCAGAGGATCTCCAATTCTGTTCCCTGTGGTCTCTAAGAAAAACAGCAAATTTTCTTCCATTTCCCAAATACTAAATTCTCTTCTAATAATTCTTTCATTGAGATGCTTTTGTAAACTAGAGAATTTTTTTTTTAATTTTCCATTTCCACTTGCATGTGGTGTGCATGCTTGTGTGTCTGTGGAGGGGCACCCACATATGGGTGCGTGCACACATGTGTGTGCCTGTGTGGGGGAGCCTGAGGCTGATGTCAGCAGTCATTTTGATAGCTTTTCCACCTTAATCATTGAGGCAGGGTTTCTCAATCAAACTCTGAGCTCATAGATATGTTTAGTCTCTCAGGCCAGCTTGCTCTGGGTATTGCCTACTGCCACTTCCCAGGCTGCCTTGCTTACCCAGCATTTACTTTGGTTCTAGGGATCTGGGCTCCAGTTCTCATGCCTGAGAGGCAAGTACTTAACCAGTGAGCCATCTCCCCAGCTCCTTAAACAGAAAAATTCTTTATGAAGATTTTGTGTCTTTCCAATGCACCCACCATAGGCAGGACTACACCCTGATACCCTGTAGTTATTATAAATAAATATTATGATTACATTTTCCTTTCCCATGAGAAATTACAGGTATGGTCAAGTCCCCTTGTCCGCCAGCATCAAATCCTGGACCCAGGCTCCACCTCCACCTCTCACCGATATCATTTTCATCTCCCCAAACTATGGCAAATATCAGCTCAAAATACAGGTGTTCCCTGTTAATGTACATGCATGTGCTGGAAGGTGTCGTTGACAGCATGTGATTCTGTTTGCAGTTCTTTGCAAATGGTATAACACATATATTTGCTGTTGTTCGATTGCGTTGTCCCTGGAAACCCTGGTGTTGTGATAGTGTTGGGAGGTGGAAGCAAGGAAGTACTAGGAATTGAACCCAAATTCTCACGGTGAGCCAGGCAAAAGCTAGCTCTACTACCCTATGTTTCCAGCCCAGTGGATAAGACACGTGATGTTGATGAGAACATGGAGAGGGACTCATGCTGCTCCCCAGACACTGGGTGAACTCCCTCAGGACCAGTGAGTCTTTCTTCAGAGTCCCCACTCTCAACATAATGCTATACTGCTTCTCACGGCATGAGGGGCAGGGGGTTTCACTGATTGGTTTGCCCTGCTATTTTTTTTTTTTTTTTTTTTTTTTTTTTGGTTTTTCGAGACAGGGTTTCTCTGTGTAGCTTTGCGCCTTTCCTGGGACTCACTTGGTAGCCCAGGCTGGCCTCGAACTCACAGCGATCCGCCTGGCTCTGCCTCCCGAGTGCTGGGATTAAAGGCGTGCGCCACCACCGCCCGGCTCTGCCCTGCTATTTTTAAGTCGTACCAGTTTCCTCTCTTGAACTTTCCTCTGTTTGTCTATGTTTTGGAACTTGTGTCCACTTACTACCAGAAGGCTCATGTCTTCGGATCACAAGAGGCTGTAAGTAGGCGAGCCTTGAGGCTGGCCCTGTCCCTTACTCAGTCCAGGCTTTTTACCAGAGAAAGGACTAGCCTTCTTCCCCTAGTCTCTTTGTGTGCCCATTGGACCCAAGACCAGTCCAAGGAGGGCTAGCTCAGAGGAACTTGCCTCTGCAGGGCATTGAGGAACCCACCTTCGAGTCCAGCAGGTGCAGTGCTGGGCATCGAGGCCATTTCTGGTTCTTGGTGCTCCTGAGTTGCAAATAGAGTGGCCTCAGAGGCAGCCGGTCCAGCTCCCTGGAGAGCAGAAGGCACAGAGGGGGTGTTCTGGAAATCACAGTGACTCAGTGTTTCGGAACTAGAGCCAGGAGCAGGCAGCATGAGATGGGCGGATGGCACAGCCTGAGTCAGGAGGGCTGTGGGTGGCAGGCTGAGGAAAGGTCGCTGATGAGGTCAGACAGGAGTAGGAGTGTCAGGGGGAGTTACAGGGGTGTGAGGGGAGCAGCTTTCAGAAGGAAAGACTGGAGCAGCCTACAGAGCCTGACTGGGGAGTGAGTGTCTGAGCAGGGGCACACGCCAGCAGGCTGAGGACCAGCAGGTAGTTTCCAGCGGGTAGTTTTTCAGAGGAGAGAGAGTGAACATTTCTGAGGGGTCCATTCCACCTCAGTGGGCCAAGACCTATGGCAGGGATGGTAAGAAAACAGCCAGCCAGCTGCAGAGGGTGGAGGGTGGCTCTGAGCAGGAAGGGCATAAGCACACCCCACCCTGAACCCCTTAGCTCTTCTAGCCTGTCCTAGGGCCCAAGGGCTGGTGGGCAAGAGTCTACCAGAAGCAAATGGGGATGGTGCTGGCTCTTTTACACAGGGGCCAGGGGCCAGAACCAGCCATCAGTCAGGAGCTGGAGCCCTGTTGCAGCTGCTTGTTACTCTGCTGATTTTCAATTATCAGAGACAGAATATCCCATCACTCCCTGTCAATCAGACAGTGCTGTCCCAGTGCACAGAAGAGCTCAGGCAAACCGACTGCAAGTTGCAATCGACTCATCTTGTTCTGAAGGGTTGCTGAGCCCAGACCCTGCAGGCACAGGGGACAGTGATCGGGGCCCAGCTTTACACTGCCGGAATCAATGCCCACTTCAGGAAAACACCAGCGGGGGCTCTTGAGGTTCATACAAGCTGGTTCTGAGAAGCACCCCTTCCCAAAGCAGAAGTTCTCGAACAGGGCTCAAGACCAAATTACTTGTTTAAAGAGCAAGAAATGAGGTTGGGGGGGGGGGGGAATCAATGCTATGCAGCCTCAGCCCTGTCCCCAACCTCTCTCTAACTCAGTATCTGTGACATGTGACAGAAATACCCCCTTGACGGCGTTTGTAAAACTGAAATGAAGTGCCTGGGAAAAGCCGGGTGAACAGAATGTTTGGGGTCCTGTGGGTTCCTGTGAGAGCCCAGGGCTCACTGGAACCCCACAGGAAAAGGCCTCCCTTGGGGTTCATCCCGCCCCAAGCCTCTACTTTCAGGCTGTCTCGAGTCTCCAGCACCTTGCAGGAAGTCTGTCAGTCCCACCCAAAAGACTGACCCTCCTGACCCTTATGTCTCAAGCAGTGGTCAGCCACTGTGAGGCCCCTCCGTAGCATGTGGGAAGAGACAAGCCTTTCATGTCTGTTGGCCTTTCAGGACCCCACATGGTGTTAATTAGCCAGTTGTTCTGCCCCAAACCAGAAGCACCCAGCAGGCAATGATGACTCTGCCATGCTGTCAAATAGGAGGCCACCACATGTCACCACACAGCCTGGAGGAGCTTGGACTCCAGAGTTCAGCTGGGATACCTTGGGTCTGATGGTGACTTCATCCCTGACAAGCTACCCCATGGCCACGGGAGTGTCTCCAGCCCTCTGACCTCCCTTCCAACTTCTGAGGTCAGGTCTGTGGTCTCCCTTTTGGGTTGTCACTATGGCAACCAAGTTCCCCAAGAAAAGGACCTGGCCCGAACCAGGATTTTGAGTTGGCCCACCCCACCATCCACCCCACCTGTGATCTGCTGGAGCACATGAAGGCACCGGTCCTGGTCCTACAGACCCAAAACTGCAGGATCTCCACAACACAGAGCAACAGCAAGATAAACAAGAGGAATTCCAGGGCAGCATCCACAGTGTAGCAGGAACCAGAGGCCTCGAACCAGACCCAGACCAATGGCTCTTTGCAATGAACACCTGCAAGTAAAGATATGCAAAGGGGTTTGCTGCGTGACTCACTGTGTCACACTCCAGCTTCCATGATGAGACTGATTTTCCCTTCTCTCTCTTTCTTTTTTTTTTTCCTCTTAAATTCTATTTTATTTGATTTGAGGGGGAGGTTATAAGGGCAGAGGGCAGATATGAAGGGACAGGGAAATGAATGGGATGGAGAAGAATGATGTGAGAGACACAAAGAATAAATAAAAAGAAACCTTTTAAAAAAGTAAAAAGACAAGAAAATGAAAAAAAGAAGAGAGAGAGAGACAGAGAGAGAGAGAAAGAAAAAGAGAAAGAAAGAAAAGGGCCTGGGCTGACCAGAAGTCCTCACTGGAGGTGACATTAAGCTGAAAGAGTGGCTCGGATCCAGATGGCAGGGTGGACGGCATAAGGGGGCCAGAGGTGTCCAGAGTCAACAGGACCATCCCCGAGAGAGGCCTTTTCGAAGGCTCCATCTACCCCTCGTCAGTGATACCCAGAGGGGTCACTGCACCATGACAGCTAAGCTCACACAGCAAAGCCAACAATGTCAGGAAGAGGGTACCCCAACTATTACAGAACCCTAGTCAGGCCTGACCCCTGACTAGGTCTGACTAAGGGTACATTCTCACCCCCAACACTTGGGTTGCCATGGGCCTGACGTATCTCAGCAAACCAGCCCCATCTCCAGAGGGGCCTTTGACCTTGACCAGGTGGCACTGAGCAGGGCGCCCCACAACCTGGGGGCAGTCGATGGTTCCTCCACTTTCGCAGCACCTTGTCCTGGGACACTGAAGCAGGCATGGGGGACCTGGCAGGCCAGAGCAGCTGAGATGCTGGCTGCATTAGGAACCCTGGCTGCTCCTCAGAAGCTGCCCCCTCCCTCCCTGCAGAGCCTTGTCCCCATCGGCCCTTGCACAGGGGCCTTCTTCTTCCTGTCCCTCCCTTGACCTGCAGCAGGCTCCTCCTCTGCCTCCTCAAGGTCCCTGGACCTGGTCACCAGGCATGGAGTTGGGCCAGAGATGGTGGGACTGGCGTGGGAGTACCACCCATGCAGAGGGGCAGCCGAGAAATGCTTCCCACACCTCAGCGCCACATCAAACCTCTGCTCATTAGGAAACACAACATGTATGCCAGGGTGACATCTTCATTCGTGCGCCCAGAGACTTCAAAGCCTTTAGGAGATCTCCTTGGTGGATTAAACATGAAAAATGTTGGGATGAGATGGAGAAAAGAAACAGCTGGTTGCTCCAGGGGCATTAATTAGGCAGGGGGCAGGGACCAAGCAGGAAGGGACAGGCACTCAGGTAAGGGACTCCTGGACAGCGTCCCAGCAGGCCAGTGGACTGATGGCTTCCTTGGCCATAATCCTAGGTTACCTGGTAGTTAGAACCTCCCACCCTGCTAGCCAAGGTTACAGGAGTAAGCCAGACCTGACTGACTAGGAGAACTTGACAACTGACCCCTGGACCTGTCTGGAACTCCACTGCAGCCCAGAACACAGGTCAAGCACAAATGGCAATATTCAGGGCACAGAAGGGGACCAGGTCACTCCCAGAGGTCCTGGTCTGCTTAACAGGTCAGAGTCAGCATCAGCCCCTGGGGTCAGCTCAGCAGAGGCAGGGCCAGGAGGCTGGGCATAAAATTCAGCCAGCTGAGGTTCCTGGAAGGCTAGGGAGCAGCAGGAAAAGAGAACAGCTTCCAGCACAGGGACAGCAAAGGAGGGCTGTGGAGAACAGGTGGGGCAGGGCAAGGGGCAACGTCAGGACGGACCAGGGACTTCCCTGTGGAGTAGAACACGTGAGAGAGTGTGTGTGTGAAACCCAAGCAATTTAAGTCAGGAGTGGTTGCTGTAATGCAGATAAGAGATGGAGACTGGACGCATGGGACAGCCATAAGGGACAGAGACAGAGGGAGAAGCCAGCCTGAGGAGGGATCACTACACCCAGATTCCTAGTCCGGATTTTATCTGTGGCCAGGTAAAATCCAGAGCTGTCTTTAGGGTGAGTACATGGGGGAGGAGGAAATGTGGGGAGGATGCTGAGCCAGACAGTGGTTTACTGGGCTAGATGGCCACCAGGTGACCCGATGAGACAGTCAGAGGTAGAGATTTGGGAGGAGAGGGAGAGAGGGAGGGGTGGAGTGAGGTGGCTCCTGACAGATGTCCTGGGATCAAGAAGAGAGGTGAGCTAGCCTGGGGACAGGGGGAGATGGGCCATTCAGAGGCAAGAAGGGACCTGGAGAGGGGAAACCTTTGTGCTTCAGGGGATATGGGGCCCTATCCTTGCAAAGTGGAACACCTTCCCCTTTTGAGGTGAGGTAACCATGGACCTCTGCTCCCAGTCTCACCCAGGCTGACCCTACTCTATAGCTGAGGATGACCTTGAACTTCTAAACCCTCCTCCTCCTCTACCTCAGACTTCTGGGATTAGAGGTGTGTACCATGCCCAGTTTATGCTAGGCCTTTGTGCATGGTCGGCAAGCACTCTATCAATGAAGTATCCTTACCTAGTGTCCAGGTCATGGGGGCACTCAGACTGCCCCACAGGTGCTTTCTAAAATACCCCAAGGCAGAGCTGGGAAGAAGAGAACCTGTCAGCATCAAAAAACAGTTGAGAAATTCTCTGGGCTTTCTTTTGCAGAGAGAGAGAGAGAGAGAGAGAGAGAGAGAGAGAGAGAGAGAGAGAGAGAGAGAGAGAGAGGCTGACTTCATGTGTTAGCACTCTTTCCCCATCCAGGCAGCAAGGGAAAATGGAGCTATTGATTGACTCATTTGGAGTGTCCACTTTGATTTGGAGTGTGTCACCCAGGTGACTAATTGGAAAAGCTGTGGCCTCTGGCAGGTGGTACAGAATCTGCCTCCAGTGGGATAGAGGACTGCCCTCCTGACTATCGGCAATGCTCACATCCTGTGAAAACATGTGGTTCACACACACACACACACACACACACACACACACACACACACACACACACGCGCGCGCGCGCGCACGCTGAGAATCCCTAGCTGTGGGGTGACTGGAGCCCCAAAATCAGCCAATATGACTCCTGGATCTCCCGCTCCTCAGTGATTGGTTCATGAAGCAAAACAGAGCTAATCAGAAATAAGGCTGGTCGCTCCTAAGATCTGGGCACCTTTGAGACAGTTCTTTCTTTCCTTTGAGGTCACTGAGCCGTGAACACTGGCAAACACTGAACTCAGCAGCATCCATAGCAGGCCTGGGTCCCCACAAGGAACTACGAGGTAGGGTGTTCATGAAAGGGGACCTTAATCACCCTATGGGAGTCAGGAGGAGGATGTATAAGGACAAAGAGAGACATGACAGCCTTGGCTGCCACAGAACACTCTTGCAGCTGGAGTACCCTAAGCAGGCATCTATGACCAAGCCTCTGTGTCTCACAATCATTGTCACAGGGTCTGGGCCACCAGGGGAAGGTGATGTCCTCAGCAAGACATCCTGCTGTAGTGGTCCTGGAGAACTGAGAACTTTCTGTTGGCACCCTCCCTGTGCAGGGCAGTACATCCCTCACCTGTCTGTGCATTGTACCCTGGATCTCCTATCTTCATGACTCCTGTGGATGGATGGATGAGTGGATGGATGGATGGATGGATGGATGGATGGATGGAAGGATGGGTGGATGGGTGGGTGGGTGGATGGATGGGTGGGTGGGTAGCTGGGTGGACGGGTGACTGGTTGGCTGGGTGGGTAGATGGGTGGATGGATGGGTGGGTGGGTAGCTGGATGGATGAGTGGATGGATGGATGGATGGATGGATGGATGGATGGATGGATAGATGGAAGGATGGGTGGATGGGTGGGTGGGTGGATGGATGGGTGGGTGGGTAGCTGGGTGGACGGGTGACTGGTTGGCTGGGTGGGTAGATGGGTGGATGGATGGGTGGGTGGGTAGCTGGGTGGATGGGTGACTGGTTGGCTGGGTGGGTAGATGGGTGGATGGATGGGTGGGTGGGTAGCTGGATGGATGGATGGATGGATGGATGGATGGATGGATGGATGGATGGATGGATGGGTGGGTGGATGGATGGATGGATGGATGGATGGATGGATGGATGGATGGATGGTGTAAGATATTGGTAAATTGTTGTATGCTGTTTGAGCTCACTGAGAAGTGACTCTGAAAGCAGGGTTGGTCCCTCCCCACTTCAGACCCAAGCATGTTTGTGTCGCATGTCCTCCAAGACTGCCTGTCTGCCTGGGTCAGGCTGACTCCTATCTCTGTAACAAAGAGAGAAGTCAGTGAGCAGCTAAGGGTATTAAAAACCACTGTGTCTTTGAGAACAGCTAGATGGTCAACCATTTCCATCTGAGGATACTATTGTTTATCCCATAGTATAAAAGAACCTGTGGCAGGACCCAGAGGCTACAAGTTCAGCCATGGAGAGAACCCCCTACCAAGACTCTCTCATTCATGGATGGAGGGATGGATGGATGGATGGATGCACGGATGGAGCCCGGGGAGATAGAGCTGCAGAACAAAGCTATGCAGACCTGTTTCGGTCCTGGAGCCTGCAGTACCTGCTCCCTTCCCATGGTGCTTCTGAAGTCAGTTTGGACTGGCTTCTCCCCAAGGAATCCCCTAGGCTTACGGATGGCACCTGCCCTGGGGAGTGTGTGTTTGGGGAGAAAATGAAACAGGAGAGATTGAGAGAACCCTACAAGAAACAGGGCTGGAGAGATGGCTCAGTGGTTAAGAGCATTACTGCTCTTTCAGAAGACCCAGGTTCAATTCCCAGCCCCTACATGGCAGCTTACAATCACCTGTAACTCCAGTTCCAGGGGATCTGATACCCTCTTCTAGCCCCCATGGTTACCAGATACACATGTGATGAACAGACATCATATGTGCAGGCAAAACACTCATACACATAAAATAAAAACAAAATAAAATTTCAAAATTAGGGTCTGGAGAGATGGCTCAGTGGTTAAAGAGCACTGGCTGCTCTTCCAGAGGTTCTGAGTTCTATTCCCAGCAACCACATGGTAGATCACAACCATCTATAGTGGGATTAGATGCCCTCTTCTGACAAAGTGGTACATGCAGATAGAGCAGCCATATGCATAAAATAAAGAAATAGTTCTTTTTTTTAAATTTCAAAATTAAAAGAAGAGATGAAGTGTTTTCCAAGACTGGTGCCTGTGGCTATTGGAGACCCAGCTGGGCAGTACCACAGACCTGGCCCCATTCCTTGGCGCAAACATTCCTACACAGCCCCCAGCCACCCATGAGGGGCAGGACTCAGACCTCATCTCCTGTCTGCCAGCTGGAGGCTCCAAGAACCCTTGGCTTCCCTGCTTCCTACACCTCACCCACTCCTGCTCAGCCTGCTGACTGAGCTAGGGGCTGCCTTTCTTTTGTTCAGGCCCATCGTCTTTTGTAATTAGAAAATAAATTACTTTTTCTCAAAGAAGCAGCCCGGCGCTAGCGACGTGGATAAGAGGGATAAGCGGTAGCAGGCGGCCGCAGTCTGACAGGTGCAGAACTGGGTCCTATCAGCTTGTCCAGGCATTGGAGTCCCACAGACAAGAGAGAGGGGTGGAGGGGGGCTGGTAGGAGAGGGGCCCGAAGCATGGGCACAGAGGCCCTTTGTGCTGGCAGCATCATCTAGGGACAATTCTCACGTCTCTGAAAGAGACGCTCTGGGTTCCCACTCCATGGGATAAAGGTTTAAAAGCCCCCCTGCCTCGACCCATACCTCTTGTGTGCTCACAACAGCCTTTGAGACCAAGGCCCTCGCTAAGGCTGCTGCTCCCAGTGTGCCCCCAACACTTTCCGGTTCACATCCGGTAACCCTGTTATGGCCTTTGCCCCTGCCATCTCTGTTACCTGGAGGCATCCTCAGCGTAACTTCATTCACCAGTCATTTCTTGGCCACTCTTCCTACTCCACTCTCTTACATGCCTCCCCCATCTGTTTTTTTTTCCTCTAGAATTTTCTTTGTGGAGCTCCTCACCCTCCCCATCTCAATTGAGAACAGCCCCTCTGCTCAGATGGACGAGTTTCCTGGAGGACCAGGGTGAAGTGGGCATCCAGACTGCACAGCTCCTAAGACAGGAGAAAAGCCTCAGAGATGGGAAGACGCAGCAGGGCAGTCATGAGCAGCTCCCCACCACTGAACCCCCTCTGCTCACAAAGCCCCAGTGGCTGTCGCAAAGCAAAGGGGGCAAGGAACCTGCATCCGGTAGGACCCTGAGAAGGGGAAGATGGGAGAGTGCACATTTGTCTAAGACAGGGAAAGCAGGGGCCGCGTCAGCATCAGGCACAGCCCACACATTAGACGCGTGATGGTGACCACAGATGATGCCAACACCCACGTCCACTTAGAGTGTGAGATGCTCCCCCACAAGTGTGCTCCTCCTCACAAGCTGAGATTCTGAGTCCCACTGCATAGATGATGCTGATGTCCACAGAACCCCACAAATGACATGGGGTGGGGCTGAGTTCTGAACCCACACGGAGCAGCCACATCCAGGTCTTAAGTCATTTCTGAAAGATTCCACTACTGACCCGGATGGTCCCGCATGGTGTGGAGTCACACTCCTGCAGCCCCAGTAATTGCAGATGACATGAGAAGTACCCACCCCAGATGACTCAGGCCAGCCTGGGCAGCACAGTGGGAGCCCATCTCAAGGAAACAAAACCCTCAAGCTTCAATACCCTAAACTACGCAGTAACAAAACACATCCTTCAAATGTCAGAACTCTAAGAGACAGGGAGATTTGATTTGATTTTGGTGAGTCATTTTAATTCCCTGGTACTCATTTGTGAAAGAGTAAGCAAACAAAAACAAGTACTAGACGAACAGACAGGATCACTAAGCGACATCTG
>NW_026294584.1:102331369-102358869 GCF_007827085.1 Peromyscus californicus insignis | reverse complement strand
GCACACACCACCACCTCTGCACTCTGATGAAGAAAATGGAGGCCCGAAGACAGCAAACATTGGAGAGCTCAGTAGCCACTGTCCTGCCCTCTGGCTCCTGCTGTCACTTCAGCTGGCTGTGCACCTTTACCATGTACACCCAGCTATTGAAATGACTCTAATGTCAGGCCACTTCACCCTGTTAAGTAGACCCTCTTCTCGTTAACACCAGGTATCTTCACAACTCCCTCTTTTTTTTTTTTTTTTTTTTTTTTTGGTTTTTCGAGACAGGGTTTCTCTGTGTAGCTTTGCGCCTTTCCTGGAACTCACTTGGTAGTCCAGGCTGGCCTCGAACTCACAGAGATCCGCCTGGCTCTGCCTCCCGAGTGCTGGGATTAAAGGCGTGCGCCACCACCGCCCGGCAGCTCCCTCTTTTTTTAATGTGAGTGCTTTGCCTGCTTGTGTGAATGTGTACCATGTGCATCCCTCGTTCCTGTGGAGGTCAGAAGATGGCAATGGATCCTCTGGAACTGGAGTTAAGGATGGTTATGAGCTACCATATGGGTGCTGGGAAATGAGCCCAGTTCTTCTGCAAGAACAGTAAGTACTCTTACCACTGAACCATCTCTCTAGCCCCCATAGCTCTCTCCTTAACGTTTCCTTTCCATGCACTCTCAGAGAAATGTGGTGACGGTGATCCACTGCCCCTCTTTTTCTGGAAGTAATCGCATTTTGGGCTGCTGTGAATCCTGTCCTGACAGCACATGCCGTGCATTCTTTGGAGCTTTCAGGATGATGCAGGTAGTCTGCAGCTCACGGCTGTAAGCAGAGAAGGAACTACTTTCTGGCAGCGATGGGAGTGTGTGTGTGTGTGTGTGTGTGTGTGTGTGTGAGAGAGAGAGTAGTGGTGGGGGCACAGGAAGGGAGCCAGCTCCTGCTCTGCTGCTCACCTGCTAGTGGCTCTTCTGGGAACCTATGGCTGCCAGTGACATTGAGGCTGTCTTCAATCTCGATTGCTGGTTTTGGATCCCGCTTTCATACAGTGGGGATTCTTGCAGTGCTACGTTGGTTTTGTTTCTTCTCATATCCTGGGTCTAAGCAAAGGCCTGGCACTTAACCACCACCCTTTAGAAGTGTTTATTGAGGAGCTAGAGCAATGGCTCAGCAGTTAGGAGCATTGGCTGCTCTTCCAGAGGACCCAGGTTTGGTTCCTAGTGCCCACATGGCAGCTCACAACCATCTGGAGATGGACACCCACTTCTGACCCTCACAGGTTCTTCATAGGGCACAGACATACATGTACACCTAAAATTTTAAAATAGAAAAACAAAACCAACACCTTATGCTACGTAACCCCACCTGGCCCTGGCCCTGCTGCCTCAGCTTTTTTGTTCCTCTTCATACCACTTGCTCAACTGTTTGCTGGCCTTTTCTACCCCAAGATGCTCCTGAGACTTCAGGCTGGGCCAATAGCCCTGGCTCTCTGGGGACATTCCAGCAAGGTGATACAGGACACAGGCATAGCTGCAAAACACTTCTGTGTCCCATATGAGTTGTGGTTTGTAGTCAGTATAATATTGTCCAGTTGATTATGTCCAGGCCAATTTTGGCCATAAGGATTTGCTTTTGCTATCCTGTCAATGGAAAGCCTAGATGGCCCTTCCTTGATCACTCGATGGTCAAGATCGAGGACCATTCCGCTTCTTGTATACTGGGCCTCACTGAGATCATTTTTATGAAGAAAGGTTTATACTGAAAGTGGGGCCCAAGCCTCCCAAGGTCTTGTGCAAGGCTCTAAGTGTAGCCAGGTCCTGTTAGAGCTTTGGGTTGGAAAACCAGAAACCAGCCCTGCAGTACTCCTGGCTAGAGCAGGAGGGACAGCCTCCTGAGTTCACTCTGGACCTGTTGACTGAGTTGTGACAGCTAGCAGTCTGAGCTGATGCTCTGTGACTTTGAATCTTTTCCAGCTCAGAGTCATGGAAACCTGGCTGGCAGGAAGGAGGTGACACTGATGTCTTCACCCTCTGGGAGAGCCTCACCAGTACACATTCTTTCTTTTGTTCAAAGGTTCAAACTCTTTTTCGATCTGTTTCTACTTGTCTGTTTTTGAGACAGGATCTTACATAGCCCAGCCTGGCCTTGAGCTTGCTATGTAGATAAAGATGGCCTTGAATTTCTGATCCTTCTACTTCTGCCTCCCAAATGGTGGGATTACAGCCGTGTGCCACCATGCCTTGTTTTGCCGCATTGGGGATGGAACTCAAGGCTTTGTGTGTTAGACAAGTGCCTACCAACTGAGCTCCTCGCTTTGTCAAGTACTGAAACTTCTTCATGGAGTTAATACCGGAACCGAAGTGGTCACGTGTTCTTGAACTTGGGTCCTCAGACTTGCTTTTGTGTGAACAGTGTGATTAGATAACTGCAATGGATAGGAAGAAACGTCGATAGGGGTTGCAAAAAGGACAAGAAGGTTTGTAGGGTACACAGCTTGGCTTAGAGAATAGAGTAGTTGGGGTGCCAAGGCCTCTTGTATCCTGTCACCTGACACCCTCAAGCTGTCCCCTCTGCTATCCCAAGGCAAGGACCCTCTGGACAAGGAAGATCAGATGGGAAGAACAAGCTCACACTCTGTTGGCCAAGAGTGTCCACATTGCCTTTCATATACTATTAAGTTGTAATTCAAGCCATAGAGCAGTGGTTCTCAACCTTCCTAATGCTGCAACTCTTTAATACAGTTCCTCATGGTGTGCTGACCCCCAACCATAAAATGATTTTGTTGCTACTCCATAACTGTAATTTTTCTACTATTAGGAATTGTAAATATCTGTGTTTTCTGATGGACTTAGGCAACCCCTGTGAAAGGGTTGTTTGATCCCCCAGAGGGGTCTAGACCCACAAGTTGAGAACCACTGCCTTAAACTGTTGTGCTGTGTTGAGTGGGCTAAAAACAAAAAAGCTGTGTGCCTTGCTCAAGGTCATGCAGCTAGCAAAGGCTGAGCTGGGACTGGTTTCTTCTGGTTTGGCCAGCTCCAAAGCCCAAGCTGTTTCTCAGAGCTTTGACTCTGGGAGATTCAGGAAAGGAGGCTGGAGAGCCGTGGGAAGACGCCATCTTTCTCGACCTCATAGTTTTGCCCATAGCAACCTGTTTAGCCAGTGCATCTTCTTTCACCTCTGCACAGCCCACAAGTGTTGAAATCCAACGGCTGACTGCCTTATGGCTTAATGGCCCTGTTACGTCTCACATGAAGTCTGCTGTGTCCCAGTGAGTAAGCTATGATGCAGCAGAGAGGGTGTGGTGTGCCACACTGTCTGGGCTGGGGCCAGCCACACCTGTCCTGTGACTGTTACAGTAAATTGTTCCTGAGTAAACAAGGCTGGCGCTCTTTTGCCTTTCTGAGGAAGACCAGATGGCTGTGGGTGATGGCACAGGTCCAAGTGGTCCTGGCCCTGTGCCAGCAGAGGAGACAGCTAGAGGGTGCCAGGTGATGGGATAAAAAGAGGCTGGTGTGACTTCAGAGGGCCCAAGAATGTCCTGTTTCTGAAGACTCCCTGGCCTTTTGCTAGTGCTTGGAATTCCACAGCTGAAAGCTCTCTTGATTTAATGTGTGTGTGTATGTGTGTGTGTGTGTGTGTGTGCATGTGCACTTGTGTTCCTGTGTGTATAGGAGTATTAGAGATTAAACCTAGGGTCACACATGCTAGTCAAGCACTCCATTACTAAGCTACATGCTCAGTCCTCTTTTTACTTTTTGTTTTGATACAGAGTTCCATAAAGTTGCTCAGGCTGGCCTTGAACTTGTGACCCACCTTCCTCAAGTAGTTAGGAATACAGTGCCTTCAGGCCTGGCTCCTGATTTAAATCTTTGGGACTCAATTGAAAATGAAAGCTGAGGATGTATCTTAGTGATTGAACAAATGCTTAGCATGCTCCAAGCCCTGAGTTCAATGCCTATCACTGTTTGGAGACAGAAAGGGAGGAAGGAGGGAGGGAGGGAGGGAGGGAGGGAGGGAGGGAGGGAGGGAGACAGACAGACAGAGAGAGAGCACTTGGGAATGAACATATGAGATTGATTTTAGAGCCAGATTATGGAAGTGATGGAGAGGGGAGCAGCATGCCGTGTCTTAGTGGTAGAGGAGCGAGACTAGCGAGTCTGAAGTAAAGGCTCTACAAAGAGAAGCCAGGCCATGAAGGAACACTTTTGTGTTCTTCAGGACTGCCGAGGATGAAGGTTCTTGACCCAAGAGTGAATGAATGCTGGGCAGGAGGTTTCCACAGGGTGCTGGGATGCAGGGCTCTGGGGAGTGGCTGATGTCCAGATTACACGCAGGAGTGCAAAACCTTTGGGTCTGTGGTTTGCTGTGATGTCCACAGACTGTCACAGATCTCAGGAAGGGGAGGCTCAGCTTCCCAGAAATGATGCACAGTGATGGCGTAAAAGAGGCCTCTGGTGACAGCAAGGGCAGGGCACTTCCTCCCGTGCGCGCGCTGTCGCAGGCTTTCCCAGTGAGCTGTGCGAAGAGAGGGGTTTGCAGGAAGGCAAACACGCTTGTGAGAAGCAACTCAGGCACCTACACACAGCCCCTTTGTCCGTACCTTGAGCTTCTAGAAGAGCCCTGAGAGTCAGATCCAGATTCAGTCTGCCCTCCTCCAGAGAGTTTCTGGTGCTCAAACTACCTCGATGGTTTGGATTCTCCCGGTTTTCTTCCCCTAGGAAATCTTGGGCAGGGCCAGCTCAGGTCTCGGCCCCCTGTCTATAGCATTATCCTTTGGACCCAGACTTTGACTTCACTCAGGCCTCGTAGGTTCTAACATTCTAACTTCTTCTCTTGCTGCCCCCAAGTTTGACAAGATGTGGACCTCTTTTAACTGTAGTAGGACTCTGGAAGTTTCTAGAATACCATCCTTTCAACATCTGCCATCTTATATGCAGACTCAAATGTCAGCTGTGTCTGCTGTTGATTGAAGATTCGGGGGCTAGCAGCCCCAGGAGTGGGGGACCCCTGGCATGTGTTCTGTGCCCTAAATGACAGTGCCTCCTCCTGTCTCCGCCTTCTTCCATCTTGCCTGTGGTGTACTTTTATAGTGCCAGGCCCTGGCCACCATCCACCTTCTCTCTTGGACTCCTTCCTCTTGTCCAGGAGCCCAGTTGTGAGTTCCTCGTCAGGAGCTTTGGCCAGACCTCACTGGGGAGAAAGTCCTGCCTACTCTGCTGGCCACTTTGGACAGCATGTTGCTTTGGGGGCTCACTGGATGTCATGTTGTTCTGTCTGCTCTTTTGGAGGAAGGTTTATGGCTTAACTGGGTTCTTGTCTTGGATTTCATGCTGTCCATGCCCTTGCTTCAGGAGAGGTTGTCAAGAAACATCATAAATCTTCAAAAAGGAAGCAGAGAAGCATTTTCTAAGCCATTCGTTTTTTCTGAAGGAAGTTTTTATTTTTTATATTTATTATTTAATTTTTCTGTGTATGAGTGTTTGCTTACACATATATATGTGCTCTACATTAATGCCTGGTGCCCATGAATGCTGTATGCCCTGAACTGGAGTTATGGATGATTATGGACTGCCATGTGGGTTCTGGGAACGAAACCCTGGTGGTCCTCTGCAAGAGCAGCAAGTATTCTTACCACTGAGCTAGACCCAGAATAGTTATGAAACCTACCAGAACACAGTACTAATGGAATGTAGTTCTGGAAAGGTTTATCGCCAAAGGACAGTTAGATGAAGTCATATCAAGAAACAGTAATGCCAGTTCAGGTAAGAAAAATAAACAGGTGATGGGCAGGCTTTGATCACTATGCCCTGACTTCCTGCTGAGAGAGCACGTAGCAGCTCCCAGCTAGAGTGGAGCTCCAGAAATCAGGCCCCCCCCCCCCCCATCTGAGACAAAGTGAAGATGGGACTCCACCTTCTTGTCTCTAGATGTCACCTGCTCTAAGGACCAAGGCTCCTCCTGTACCCTTTCCCCACTGACCTCTTAGGATTTATGGGCTACACTCTGAGCAGCCCTGCCATCTTGTTGGGGACTGTTTATCTCAACATCAGCTCAGGACTTCACTGCACAGGGCGTCAGTACCAGGTAGCACATTTTTATGGAGCATATATAACATTATAAAATTCCCACTTTCCCTATTAAATCTCCCTCCTTCTATAGTCTCCCTTCAGTCCTTAGAGATAAGCAGTGACCTGTGGGCAGGGCCATGTAAATCTGCAAGACAGGTGAGCTAGTACTCAGAGGAAGCCAGTCATAACCTCTGAGTGAGGCCATGTCCTAAGAGCCTGTCCCTTCTCTGGACTGTCTCTAGTGATGCCTCCTGCTTATATCTTCTACTGACACTAATATTTTTTTTTTTCTGAGACAGTGTCCTTGCTCTGTGTCTCTGGCTGGTCTAGAATTTGTTATGTAGACCAGGCTGCTCTCGAACTTGTGGTGGTAGTCTCTGGCTTTTGCCTCCCAACCAAGTGCTGGAATTAACAGGTGTGCACCACCACGTCTGGTTTGTCAAGAGCTTTTGAATCTGTGTCTCCAGCCTGGATTTCTTTTCTGGGTTTGTCACTCAAGAGCTACACACTGTTGGCATGGTAACCGTGATGGCACTCAGGTATCTTAAGCTCAGCGTGTTCCATCCACATCTCCTTTTCCTCTCAGCTCATCTTCCAACTCCAGACTTTCTTCTCTTCCACATTTTCCATTGACTTAGGAATATCATCATCAGGGCCATTTGTGAACTGTGTTTCCATTGCTATTGTCCACTGTTCCCACCAGAAATAGAAAGAACTTTGTGTCTTTGTGTGTGTGTGTGTGTGTGTGTGTGTGTGTGTTCACATAAACCTTGGTGTGCTTGTGGCAGTCAGAGGACAGCTTTTCAGAGTTGCTTCTCTCCTTCCACCACGTGGGTTCCAAGGATTGAACTCAGAAGTGCCTTTACCTATTGAGCCATCTCTCCAGCCCGCCCAAAAATTTAATAGCTTTAAGACTTGGTTCTTTCCTCCTCTTCTTCCCTATCTAGAGATCTGTAGATGAATTCAGTAGAAAAATTAACAGTAAAAAGAAAAGAAATCAAGCAACAGGAAAGGTGCTTGTGTTCCTGTGAACCAGTACTACTGGACAGTAGGGTTTTGTTGGGGAACAGAGGTCAGAAAAAAGTCCAGCACAGTGTCAGGATACATGAAACAGGACTGGCAGCTGGCTAACTGTTAAAAAGAGACCATTGAGCTGGGCACAGTGGCACACACCCGAAATCTCAGCACTGAGAGGTTAGGGCAGGAGGATCATGGTTACAAGGCCAGCTGGGGTCACATATTGCGGTTCTATTTTGAAAAAACCTGATTACTGTATAAAGGAATGAGATAACTGAGAGACTTTCACACCAAGACTATAAAGCTGGGCGTAGGAGGTCACACTTGTAATCCCAGCAGCACTGAGGAGGTTGAGGCAGGAGGATTGCATGAGTTCAAGGCCTACTTGGACTACCTATGAGTTCCAGGACAACTTGGGATTCAGTTTTGAGACCTTGTCTCAAAACAAGAGCAAAAATAACAAAGTAATGAATATAGTAGAAGAAAATAGGGGCTTTGTTTGTTTTTGACGGGGCTCACTGTGAATCTCTTCCTAGCCTGGAACCTGATGTGTAGACCAGACTGGTCTTGAACTCGCAGAGATCTGCCTGAGTCTGCCACCTGCGCCACCACACCCAGTGATGATTAGAGACCATATTTTTGATGATTTTGATGATTTTAAAGACCATATCTCTAACACAAACACTGCTCTTACGGGGGAAAACAATACCCCTGAGGAAGTTATGCCAAAGTCAGAACAAATACAAATGAAGTATGAAGAAAAAGGCTGTTTGCTCTCAATCTAGAAAATAAACAAAAATGAAATGTTGGATTTCAGTGTAGGTCAACAGCAAACATTAAAGAAAAGGGACTGGGGTGAGCTCGAGAGAGTGAAGCTGGGGGGTACAGCTCACAGGATGCACCTGCAGGGGGTGCAGAATAGCCAGCAATATAACTCAATGGGTAAAAGCACTTTTGTGCAAGCAGCTCTGGGATGCATCTCAGGGAGAGTAGCTGGGGGGCTGGGATGCACATGGCTGGGAATGTGAATTAGCACGGTCTCTCTGAAGGTCAGCTTGACAATACCTATCAAAGTCTAAAGCGCAATACCTTTAGACCAGCTAGACCATGTATGGGAATTTTGCCAAGGGCACATCTGCAGATCTTTGTCTATTTGTGTATGTGGATATTTGTTACATAGAGTTTGGAAAGCAACCAAAATGGCCATGAATGACCAGATAGATCATGGTATGTCCATGCACTGATAAGTGAAGAAGAGCCATGCTTACATGGAAGTATCACTACAACATTATACATAAAATATGTAGCATAGGAATCTCTTACTTGAAGTAAATATAGCCGTAGTTGGGTATGCATTCTAAAAATCAGAACCAGCAACATAACTGTGCAAGCCTGACTGAAGTTCAGTCTCTGGAACCTGTGGAGGGAGAAGATCACTGGCTCCTGACTTCTGAAGGGTGTTCTCTGACTCCATATGTGCTTGGTGGCTGGCACCACCTACACACACACACACACACACACACACACACACACACACACACACACACACAGTAAGAATAAAAATTAGCCAGGCAGTGTTGGCGCACACCTTTAATCCCAGCACTTGGGAGGCAGAGGCAGGTGGATCTCTGTGAATTCGAAGCCAGCCTGGTCTACAGAGCGAGATCCAGGACAGCCAGAGCTACAGAGAGAAACCCTATCTCAAAAAAAAAAAAAACCCCAAACAAACAAACAAAAAACAAACAACAACAACAAAACAAGCCAAAACAAAACAAAGAATAAAATTAAAATTTTATTTTTTAATTAAATTAAAATTTTATTATATATATTTAATATATTTAATATATATTATAAAATTGAATTAAAAACTGCATAACATAAATGTTCTGATTTGGAAAAAATGCTACTAAAAAGTGGGATTCTAGCTGGGCGTGGCGGTGCATGCCTACAATCCCCTGCTTAGAAGATGGGGCCAGAGGGTCAGGAGTGTAAGGCCAGCCTGGGCTATATGAGACTCGTCTCAAAAAAGCAAACCAACAAAAAATAGGGTTCTGACTTGAGAGTGGCCTGACCAAATGATTTTACTCGGTGGGTGAAGTAATGAAGAGCCATTATAGGCCCTTGAGCAGATGGCAGAGACAAAAGCAGGAACCACGGAAGTCTTCATGGTATGCCATGTGAATGGATGAGGTGGAAACTGAGCTACAGTAGAGGCACGGGCCTGAAGTGATAGGCATCAGTTAGGTCGGGCAGTGGGATTATGATTGAGGGTTGTCCAAGGACTGCATGGAGGAGAAAGGACAAAGGGTACGATAGAAATAACCCGATGTGGGGCCACCCCATGAAATACAAGTACCACACATGACAGCAAGAGAGGTGAGCCATCTTCTCGGAGGAGGTGGACTGTTCTGTGGCTGTAGATTTCCACCATGAGAAGTTTCTCTGCAGCAGAGGCAGCTCTCCTAGGAGTCTGGCAGCCTTGGCAGGCAGGGGAGATGCCACATCTCCTTTCCTGCTGTAGGTGGTGAGCGGTGCTGGGGAGGAAGGGATGCTGGGGAGGAAGGGAGCCGTGCCTCAGTCAGAACCCTTGAGTGGGGAGCCTGGGGAGAAGTGCAGCCCCAGCATGCTCGAGTTGCCTTACCTCCGAAGAGCCCCACTGTGCGCACAGCCTGGACAGACAGAAGCCCGTGTGCTTCCCAGCGTCTCTTTCCTTTTCTGTGAGCTGAAGCTCAGGACAGAACTGGGGAGCTAGGGGTAGGGCTCAGGATGTAATTCCAGCACTCTGGAGGCCGAGGCAGGAGGGTTGCCATGAGTTCAAGGCCTCACAGTGAGACCTGGTCTCAGAAAACAAAACAAATAAACAAAAAACAGACAAAAGTGAAATTGAGACACACAGTCTTTCCATTTTCCATTTTTCTGTCCCGTTTGTTGGTTTTGATTTTGCCCAGAGAGGGAGAGAGCAAAGCAAAGGGGGCAGCTGGAGCTGGGGAGGTCAAGGGTAAGCGGACGAGGCTGCGCGCTCATCGCTGGCCCCGACAGACATTCCCGAAACCCGAGAATATTGGACGGTCCATCGCATTCAAGTTGGGGGAAAGGCCTCACCTGTCCTTAAATAGCCACGAGGTGTTTGGAAGTGAGGCTGCCCTGTGTGATTGCAGCAGTTAGGGGCAGCTTACTAGGTGATTTCAGTTTATCTGGCTTCGTTCTTTGAGAATAATACAGTAAACGTGTATTGACTCAGACCAGTGGAGAAAGGATCTGTCTGAGTTAGAGGGGAGAAAACATTCGAGAAGTCGTGAGGCCTGTTGACTTCTACAGTCCCATACCGTCTCTACTTGTATGTTCTCAAGCTGGTACAGAGCCAAGATAAATCTCCTCTAAAGGGTAGATCAGGTCTCTCAAGTCGCCTCGCTTTCCCAACAGGTGACCGTCTTTATGGTTCTAAATCACACACCTGCACATGACAGAGAGAGGAGGCTCTTCCATCCTCGCCAAGTTCTGAGCGCACAGGCGCAGCTTTCAGTGGGTTTTCCCCGGCGCTGCACTGAGGTGTGCACTGCTGTGTTAGACCAACCTTGCAGCCCATCCTCTGCAGTGCGGGGCAGTGAGAAATGAAGACTGAGTGAGCTGCAGTGAGCACCTGTGGCATCCTCCCCCAGGCACGTGAAGGTGGGGGACAGCTTCCCGAGCTTCGTGCTGCAGCTTGAGGGTTGTTTCAGGACAAGTCTCTCTCAGCTTTTACAGTGGAGGGGGTAAAAAAACCCAGAACCCCTGGGGAAGTGTCTGTTCTGGGAGCCGGTGACTCCTCAGGCTTTTCCAAATTGGCTCACTGGTGCCATTGGTCCCTCAGCAGAAGAGCAGTCCTCCTGGAAGATCTAGTGCTGAGAGTCTTTGGAGCAAATGAGGAGGCCCAAGGGAATCAGACAGCCCACCGGCAACCTAGACTTTAGACAAGGTGGGTAGCTGTTACCCAGCCTGTGCGGGAGGCTCCACCTCCCCTCCTCCTGCCTGCTTGGTACTAAGCCAGGCCTTCTGCCTTGTCTCCGGCTCGTGCTGACCCTGGCTGGCCCTGTTTTCTGGATGTGTGCCAGTGATGATCTTTAGGTTGGCTGGAAATGACGCTGCTCTCCACCAGGGTAAAGCAAACTTGGGAGGTGCTGGCTCCGGCTCCAGAGGGACTGGGGCCTGTCACCTGGCCCCACCCTGCCTTTTCTGGCATGTGTTCCCGGCCACCCTTTACCCTTGGCACACTTCCTCCAAGCCAGTAACATTGCCTCTGTAAGGATTATAGATTAGCTCCTTCCAAGGAACTGTGGGGGCAGGAGCATGGTGCTGGGGAAGATAGCCTGTGGTAACCCCCATCTCACCGTGGGGAGACTGGCTCTTCTACAGCCCCGTGGGGGGGGAGGGTTGGGACATGGAGTGTGTTCACAATGGGAAGAGATTTACACTGCCTTTGCTTCATGAGGTAGGAGTTCACCATGTGGCCCAGGGTGGGCTAGAACTTGCTGTATATCTTAGGCTGATGTAAAATACATAATATTCTAGCCTCAGCCTCTTGAGAGCTGGGATTATAGGCATGTGTCATCCCACCTGGCTACCACTGTGAATTGGAGGCCAGCCTGGTCAACCTACTGAGTTCCAGCCCAGCTAGAGCTACATAGTGAGACCTGGTTCAAACACAATAAACCAAACAACATCACTAAGGCGGGAGTTTGCCTCCCTCTTTTGCAACCTCAAACTTCCTTTCCATCCTGAGCCTCCTACCCTTTTTTTTTTTTTTTTTTTTTTTTTTTTTTTTTTTTTTTGTTTAATTGAGCATTACACAATTTAACACCTCAGAAGAACTTAGGGACCTCTCACCAACACTTTCTTCTCAGAACTGAAAGGATTGCTGAGGAAGGCTGCCTGGCCATGAGGCTGACCATTGCACTTTCTGGTGCGTTCACAGTCTGTGGTCTAGAGCCTGTCTGAAAGGGAAGGGAACTGGGGGAATCCGAGCCCTTGGCATGACTGTGAAGTCATTTGAGGCCTGTGAGGTACTGTCCTTTTATTTAAAAAGAGATGGGGGGTGGTGCACGCCTTTGATCCCAGCACTCGGGAGGCAGAGGCAAGTGAATCTCTGTGATTTTAAGGCCAGCCTGGTCTACAAAGTGAGTTCCAGGACAGGCTCCAAAAGCTACACAGAGAAAACAAAAACAAACAAACAAAAAACTCATACAATTTTAGGCCGGGCGGTGGTGACACACACCTTTAATCCCAGCACGTTGGAGGCAGAGACAGGTGAATCTCTGTGAGTTCGAGGCCAGCCTGGGCTACAGAGTGAGTTCCAGGAAAGGCGTCAAAACTACACAGAGAAACCCTGTCTCAAAAAACCAAAAAAGAGAGAGGGGGTTGGGGAGAGAAAGGAAAGGGGAAGGGAAGGAGAAAAGGAGAAAGAAAAGGGAAACTTGACTGCTCAGGAAGGCAAGGTTCAGAGCTGCTGTGGGGGTGGGGGTGGAGCTTCCTCCCTGCCTTCCTCCCTTTCCTCTGGACAGGCCTCCTAGCTGGCTTTTCCTTTTTTTTTTTTTAGATAGGATCTCGATATGTAGACCTGGCTGACCTGGAACTGCTACATAGACCAAGCTAGCCTTGAACCCACAAAGATCCACCTGTCAATGGTTCCTGAGTGCAGGGATGAAAGGTGTGTCATCTTTTGAGGAGTGCCAGCTCTAGGTGAGGGGACAGTAAAGAAATCACAAAAGGGCTGCTCCATGACTAGGTAGAAGGTTTTTAGTGTAGGGGGGAGAGAGAGAGAGAGAGAGAGAGAGAGAGAGAGAGAGAGAGAGAGAGAGAGAGAGAGAAGAGTCCAGGGCAGAGAGAAAAAGACTGGATGTGGCCAGGGACATCTGCAAGAGAAGTAAGAACAGCAAGAAAGAGAGAATACTGAGAATAGCGTGTGTGTGTGTGTGTGTGTGTGTGTGTGTGTGTGTGTGTGTGTGTGTGTGTATGTGTGTGTGTGTGTGTGTTAATGGCAGGAGACTTGTAGAAATTCCATCAGAAGCATCTGGTTTGTTGACCATCAGGTAATTTCACCTGAAAGAACCTGAAGAGTCAGGGAGCAATCACATTATTATTATGAAATGATGGAGACCAGTAGATTGAGAAGGGGTAGAACTGGGGGCCAAGGGAGACCAAAGGATCGCCTTGGAGTCCGCCCCTGGAGCCTGGAGTTGGCAAGTCAGTTCTCTTTCACTTGGCTGGACTGGTTCACATTATCTTTTAGCAAAGGCCAGGGCTTGCTGGTTCTGCAGGGCTAGCCAGGCTGGGGAGATGAGCCTGTTTTGGAGCAGTTGCAGATGGCCCCAGCTGATTCCTGGATGGTGTCTGTCAGCTGAGTGGAAATCTGCTGGGACAGAGTTAGACGAGGGACAGAAGGTATTAGCGTGGCCACTGTCTGTAACTGCACTGAATCCTCCTTGCAGAGAAAACAGTTCAGTGTTTGGCGACAGCTAGAGTAGACTCAGGCCTCTGAGAAGTCATCAGCCTGAGGAGGTGTGAGCGTTCATCTGTGGTGAGATAGAAATGCCCTGGCGGGGAAGAGATCGAGAGAGGAGTTTGAGGACCCAAAAGATGGTCTGGGGCGGCAGCGTGAACAGTTTCCTCTGTTCAGGCTGGAGAGATGGAGACTGAATGGAGATGTTTTCAACACAGTGAGAAACACTTTTAAGTCTATATTTAGAAAACAACCAAAGGAAATTTAAAAAATGAGCCTATGACTAGAATTTTGAGGCTTGACTATAATTTTTAAAAAAAGGTTTATAGCCTGTGGTAATTATAATTGTTACCAAGGCTAGACTAATAACTTATCAGAACTCCATTATATGTTCAACTTTGAGCTTTGAATTCATTTTTATCTGTTTGTGTTTGAACAGGGTTTCTCTGTGTAGCCCTGGCTGTCCTGGAACTCCCTTTGTAGACCAGGCTGGCCTTGAACTCACAGAGATCTGTCTACCTCTGCCTGGGTTTAAAGGTGTGTGCCATCACCACCTGGCCAAGTTTTGAAGTCTTAACATCATGCATCATCTTGAAGTCTCATTTTTCACATGCCTTAAATCATCTCTTCAGGCCTTTACAACTTGCATATATTTTGAACTGATTTTTCATCTGGAAATATCCAGTCATTTTCCACGAGACGCAGGTGTGTGGTTCCTGAGGGCAGTCACTGAAAAGCGAGTTCTTTTAAATAAAGGAACAGAAAAAGGTAAATCTTGAGTCAGCGACACCAGCATGGTAACTTGGGTTTGTTTTTACATTAAGCCTGTTCTGTGAGTTTCTTTTCCAGAGGAGGCCTGTTTCTTCAGGAAAACAAAGCCTGAGTTTTACCTGTGAAATGAGTTCAGGCTGGCAGGTAACTGAGTTTCAGTTTTAAAGCCTTTTTTATTAAAGAGACTCAGGTAACTAAACTTTTGTTTTTCAAGACAGGGTTTCTCTGTGTAGCCCTGGCTGTCCTGGAACTCACTCTGTAGACCAGGCTGGCCTCACAAGAATCGCGTGCCGCTGCCTCCTGAGTACTGGGGTGAAAGGCGTGAACAGCGTGTGCCACCACTGTGGCTTTTTTTTTTTTCTTATGAAAGTTTGATTTGGATTTTCATCAGCCAGAAATGTTAGTGTATAAGTTGTGGAGCGTCCCGGCCGGAGCATGATGCATCCTGCTCAGCAGATCCTTTTGCTTTACAGTGAGTCAAATGAGACCCTACATTTAAAGAAGCTAGCAATCTGCATAGTGAAAACCCAGTAAATATCAAGTACAGGAATCAAAGCACGGTAGGAGGATCCTGAATGCCTGAGAGTGACCTCTGACCCCTCAGCCCTGCCTGCCCCCACCCTTCCCTGTGTTGGTAATGGTATTCTACCAGGGCAGTGATTTACTCTCTGTCCACTCCAGCACTCCACAGATGTTGACTGAACGAGTTGTTACAGATTGGACTGGCTGCCTTGATTCATGAGGTCAGGACTAGGGCCAGATTGGCAAATTCAGGGAGAGAGGCTGTCCCCTCTGCTCCTCCTGCAGTACCACACTGCCAACATGCTCTGCCAGTAGTACAGAGCGCTTCCTCTTTAGTGGGCTGAAACGCTTAACCAACTGAATGGTGTTCCCGACTAGTGCCTGCAGAGCTTTGCACAGGGGCTCTTTGTGCCCCAAACACAGCTTCCTGGCTCTGTGTCCATTCTCCCGCTCTCGCGGGAATGTTTCAGAGGCTGTTGGGAGGCCAAGCATTGGTGATGGAAAAGATCCAGGACTCTGGAGACTCCATTCTGAAGAAACTCAAGCGGTGAGAGGTGCCTGGTGACCTGGGCACCCTTCAGCACCTTTGGTTGGAGTCTGAGCCCATCTTACAGTGCCACCTCCTCCCCGCCAGGATTCCCTTCCCCCAAAGCCCGCTCTCCCTGCAAGCCCCCCCACGGGGGCGGGGGATTTCCCAGGGCCCATGTGACTCCCCTGGCAATTGGCAGTCAGGGGAGCTGCCAGCGGCATTTGTGCTGGACAGCCCTTTCCTGTCAAGAACTCCAGGGATTTTCTACTGCTGCCGTTGTTTCTAGTCAGCAGTTATGGGGTAGATTATGTAATGGCTGGGTGTTAAAAATAGAAAAGACCAAGGTTTGCATCTATTTTCACCAAATCATAACAGCCAAGGGGGGAGGGGAGATCATGTGACAGAAGGCCGTGGATTGTGTCACGTGACTGACTAACAGAACAGGATTGCTATGCCTCTGTTTTGGCTTTTCTGCCTGCTTCAGCGTCTGCCAAGAATTCCTTCTGAGGACCCGTGGTCCCCTGTGGGTCTCCCTTAGCCCTGACCAGCAGACTGTCTTGAGTTGGAAGGGCTCCCCGTTAGCACCCGGTCTCTGTGTTGGATTTCCGTTGTCCTTAGCTAGTTTGTCCAGAGTTGGCTGATGGGGTCTTTGGCCCTCCAAATCTCCACCTGTCCTGTCTCAGCCACCCCCACACCCCAAAGAACTCTTTGATGTAATTTTAAAAAAGGTGCTGTCTATGAAAATGCAGCTTCAAGACAGACAGCCTTGGTCCTTCCTCATCCTCTCCCCACTCCCCTACACTTGGGACTGCCATCCCACAGCCCCTGACACAGGAGTCCCAGGGCCACCCCTGGTTTGCTCTTGTGTGAGTGCACCTGTCCTTCCTTGTTTCTCGCTGCACATTAAGGGGTGCTGATGTTTTTTTATCGAGAGGAACACGTTAGGTGCCGAGTAGATGTAACAGGGCGGATCCTTTTGGATGGAGGACTTTGGAGGGATTGTCGAAGCATCTCAAACATCCCAGGCCTCTTACTGTACCACAGTAGGGGTCCCCAGGGAGGGATATGTTGAGCTCATTAGATGATTATGGTCCTTGAGTCTGTCTAGAGTCCCCAGAGAATGCTCCCTACCCTGGGAATGAACTTACTTTGAAGAAGACCCCAAACGGGTTTGCTAGAGTTAGAGAGACAGAATGTTCTGGCCACTCCTGCACCTGCACCATCACAACCATGCTGAGAGCACATGGCTTTGGGGACCTGCTTAGGATCTTCAGTCCCCTTCCCTGGTCTGGGAAGCAGCCTCTGTTATCTTGTAGGCATTTCCTTCTCTCACCCCGATCTTTAGCCTTGCTGTCACCACAGGCTAACTCTGTGAAGGCCCAGCAAACGCCAGGTGAGTTCCAACATCTGATTCTGGCCTTGAGCTCTTGGATGCTGGGATTCCAGGCCTGTGTTACCCTGTCTGGCTTTATGATTGAATTTTAATCCTTCCAACTAACCATGCCCAGTTGAGCATGGCCTCAGGTGTGGCAAATCTTATTGCATCAGTTTTTCTGCATCTGGACCGGCTGACTACTGTAGACCACCCATAGCAACAGATGCTGGAAGTCATCACAGTGTATCTGCCTTCTACCCCATCCCATCTTCCAGTCTTTAAGTAAGGTAAGGCGTCCATCGCTGAAGCACCTGCCACAGGGGCTGCTAAGGGCTAGTGCCAGCACAGGACTAATCATTGGCACAGTCCCCAAAGGAATGCTTCCTATCTGAACTGAGCTCTGCTGAGGTCTTTTTTTTTTTCCGTTGCCCAGTAACAAGACCACAAAGAGACACCAGAACTTGACTACACGAGGTGCCAGGAAACTGGTTATTGCCAATGTTTACCTTACCTAGAGCTCAGCTTACTGCCAGCCCCAGAGGTGCTCCTGTCTTCCTCCCCAGGGCTGGGATTACAAGCACACACTGCTGTGCCCGGCTCTTCACAGGGGTGCTGGGGATCTGAACTCAGGTCCTCACGCCTGTGTGGCAAGCATGTTACCGACTGCGCCATCCCTCTAGTCCCTGTGTTCCATCTGTTCACATCCGCTCGCACGGAGACACAGCTGTGTTTGTAGAGGTAGGGTATTTGTTCAGGCTGCGAACAGCAAGACACAGATGGGGGGCGCTGCTGGGTTCACAGCAGTGCTGAGCTCAGAGTTAGACCACGGCCAGCCTTTGCTGCATATCTGGCCCCTCCCTGGGGTCCTTCACCACACTGAGAGAGACGATTCCGGGGAATGAGGAAGATATGTCCTAGGTCAGCATCAGGACTCCACTGCTGCTGCAGTTCCTCTGGCCGAAGTACCAGGGGCGAGTGGGGAGAGGGCAGGACTCAGGAGAGGCCATGGCGTACCTTGAGCTACTCTGTCTTAAATGGAAAGCAGGGGCAGGGTGGGGGTGGTTGTGTACAGAGGGGAGGTGCAGAGAAGACGAGGAGGAGAGGAGGGAAGGAAGGCACAGTGGGCAGTGCCCTTTTTACTTCTCTCCAGCCCTGGCTCTTATAAAGAGAGCCAAAGACACACAGGAAAGAAAAAAAAAATCAACATGGCTCATAAACATAAGAAAAGATGTCATTAGCAAACTTTAATGCTCAACCTCTAGGCTTGAGTGGAGAAGAGAGGCTTGGAGCGGTGCAGAGGGACCCCAGGGTGCAGCTAGAAGGCCCTCCTCCAGCCCTATCTCTTCTGTACAGGTGTGGACTAAAGTTTCCCCATCAGTCACGGCTCCACGAAATCACCTCACCTGCCTTACCTCACTTTACTGCTCTGTCAGGACAGACAAGACACCTGACCTCCTGCTCAGGGTCTGGCCCCTGCCTTCCCCTCAGGTGGCAGCTGGCGGGGGTAGGGGTGGGGGGGATATGTGAAACACACTGGCCTGTCTTCTCGGCTGCAGCTCTCTGTGCCCGCGGCCTCACCTCTTCCTCAGCTGTGTTACTTTTAGGATTTTATGATTCTGTATTCTGTGAGAGGTGAATGGGACGGTAGGAGTGCCTGAAACAGCCCAAGAACCTGAGCCAGGAATGGAAGGTCTCCATCAGTGGGTGTCCAATGTCTGACTGCTATACCACTCTATACTCCTAGTTCCCACTGCCTTCAGTTTATACTGCCTTTGGAGTACGATTGACATAAGGAAACAACACACATTTAATATGTGCACCCACAGTTTGGAGCTGCAGATGCACTGCTGTCTCCATGGCCTGTCTAAAGATACTAAATCTATCATCACCACCTGTAGATGTAACCAACCTTCTTATTAAATAAGAAACACAGAACCAATGCAAAGAAGAAAGCCAAGAGGTCAGAGCTAAGAGCTAAAACCTTACCCTTCCTTCTGCAGTGGTCCTACCTCTCCGAACCAGAGCTACCCCTGTGTTAAAGTCTTTATATAGAGTTCCTGTCCTGCCTTCTCATTGGTTGTAAACCCAACCACATGACCGCCTCCTCACGGCCTGTCTGTATAGGCCTCCAGGTTTTCCATGATTGGTATTGAGATTAAAGGCATGTGTATCCAATACTGGCTGTATCCCTGAACACACAGAGACTTACCCAGCTCTGCCTACCAAGTGCTGGGATTGCAAGCGTACGCTACCACTGCCCTGCTTTCCTATGGCTTGCTAATAGCTCTGACCCCCGGGCAACTTTATTTATTAACATACAAATAACATTTTAATATAAATAAAATATCACCATAACCACCCCCCACTACACACACACACACACACACACACACACACACACACACACACACACACACTGTACTCAAGTTCTTTCTATTTGGTGAGTTAGGAACTTAAGGTGACAGGCATCCTCTTTTTTTTTTTTTTTTTTTTTGGTTTTTCGAGACAGGGTTTCTCCGTGAAGTTTTGGTGCCTGTCCTGGATCTCACGCTGACCTCAAACTCACAGAGATCCACCTGGCTCTGCCTCCGTGTGCTGGGATTAAAGGTGTGCACCACCACCACCGCCTGGCTTCATCCTGTTTTCTTACAGCACCCAGGACCACCAGCCCAGACAGGGCACCACACACAAAGGGTTGGGCTCTCCCCCATCAATCACCAATTAAGAAAATGACCTTAAGGCTTGCCTACAGCCTAATCGCATTTTCTCAATTGAAGTTTCTTCCTCTCTGATGACTCTAGCTTATATCAAGTTGATATAAAATGTAGCCAGCACCACCCCCATCACTCACTCTCTCTCACACACACACACACACACACACACACACACACACACACACGCGCGCGCGCACACACACACACTAACAAAAGTTATGAAAAAAGAATGATATATACAGTGGAGTGGAAGGAAGACACGGTGCTGTTTTCAGGAAAATGGACGGACCGAGGACTATTGTAAGCAGACAATCTGACTGAAGAGACTCACATGCTGTTCTTTCAGACTCTTGAGAGAGTGGACCTCACCATGTTAGAATTTCCCCAGGAATCTCCTGTTCGGAGAGGAAAAGACTGAACCCTGGGACACCCAGGAGAGGAACTTGTTGCATGACCTCCCTGAAGATTTGGAGCTGCTGCAGGAGTGGGCAGGGGGCCGAACCTTGCAGTCCTGTTTAGTTATGCATGTCTCTTGCTTTCTTTTAAAATCCTGCCCTCTCATCAGGACCGAGAAGATGAACGCCATCTCTTCGTTTGTCTTCCCGACATGACTACATTAACTAAGTCTCCTTTTTTCTGCTCTTCACAAGTAATTTGGCTCTTTTCATTGGCTTACTGAGGCTGAGTGGCTGAACCTGGCTTATTGGGGCACAGGCAGGGACCCCTGCGTTTGTAACACTATCATGTTAAAGATAGCGAGGAATACCGTAATGTGCATTTTTCTCTCATAGAAAAACTATGTGGCGGTTTGACCTATAATCCAGGCCCTTGGGAGACTGAGGCAGGAAGATTCTGAGTTTGAGGCCAGCCTGGGCTGTATGGTAGACCCTGCCTCAGAGGAATAACTAGAAAATGGCAACCTGAGAATGGAAGGTGGGCTACTAGGGAGGGGAGGGGCATTGCAGGGAGGGCGCAGCAGGGTGGAAGAAGAGGGAGGGCAGCAGGGTGGAAGAAGAGGGAGGGCAGCAGGGTGGAAGAAGAGGGAGGGCAGCAGGGTGGAAGAAGAGGGAGGGCAGCAGGGAGGGTGCTGTAACCCCCTCTCTACTCACTTTTACTGCATGACAAATGTCTTGTTACCTCCGTCCCCTCACCTGGTCCCAGGGAGAACCCTCTTCCCATTGCGGTGTGACCCTCAGCCCCACTGTTTCACACCCCACATGAACACATGAATGACATTTCTCCTTTGTCCTCAGCTTATGTCACTTACCATGATGCCGTCTAGGTCAGTTCATGTTTTCTCAAATGATAGGTTTCCCTTTTTTTGAGGCTGAGTAATAGTCATTACATCATATATTCATCTGTTCCTGGATCAGTGACGCCATAGCTTGGCTTTTGTGAATGATGCTGCTGTGAACTTTGGGGAGGGACCTATCACTTTAATGTACTGTTTCCTTTCTTTAGACATTTTTACTTTATCTTGTGTGTGTGTATGCACACACAGTGCCCGTGGAGAACAGAAGAGAGCCCCAGACCCCTCGGAGCTGGTGTTAGATGCAGCTGTAATTTGCCTGACATGGGTGCTGGGAACTGAACTCAGGTCCTTTGCAGGAGCAGTAAGTACTCCTAACTGCTGAGCCGTCTCTCCAGCCCCTGATTTCATTTCTTTTAGATATATAGCTAGGCTTGGGGTTGGTGGACCATGGTAGTTCCACTAGTATTTTGAGGAACCTAACACTGGCTGTGTTATTTTGCATGCCTATCAACCGTGCATAAAGGCTCCCTTTTCCTCATTTTCCAGACAACACTTTTAGTGTTATTGTTAATAGCCATCCCAACTAGTGTGAAGTGATTTTTTTTTTTATTATGCCATTTATTTATTTGGACAGTCTTGCTGTGGAGTCCTGCCTAGCCTTCAGTTTATGAATCTTGGCCTTTTGAAAGTTGGGAATAGGGAGGATGGGTAGGCACTGGGCCTGGCTTTATTGTTTTGATATTTATTTCCCTGGTGGTTAGGGGAGGTGGGTACCTTTGCAAGGGCTGCTGGTCATCCGCACATCTTCCTGAGAGATGTCTATTCAGGCTCTCGGTCCACTTCCATTGAGCTGTCTGTCTTCTGACAGCTGAGTTTCTCGGTTTCTCTTCTTTCCTTTCCTTCCTTTCCTTTTCCTTTCCCTTCTTTTCTCCTCCCCTCATCTTTTTTAGACAGGGTTTCTCTGTGTAATAGCCCTGGCCCTGGCTGTTCCAGAACTTGCTCTGTAGACCAGGATAGCCCGCCTGCCTCTACCTCCTGAGTGCTGGGATTAAAGGTGTGTGCCATCACCGCCCGGCTTTTGTTCGTTTTATAAGGTAATTACTTTAAAATTATTTTAGACATATTTATTATTTTAGATGTGTGAATGATCTCCCTGCATGTATGTGTGTGTACCATGTGCATGCCTGATGTCTGAGACGTCAGAAGAGGGCTTCAGACTCCCTGGGACTGGAGCTGCAGACAGTTGCAAACCATCTCGCAGGTGCTGGGAAACAAACCGACATGCTTTGCAGAGTCGACAGTATTCTTAACTGCTGAGCCAACTCTCCAGCCCTATAGCAGTTTCCTATCTGAAGCATGATTCACACCCACATCCTCCTGTTTTGTGGGGTGACTATTTCCTGTGCTGTCTGGATATAAGCCTGGCAGGATCCCCTGTGCCTTTGCTATCAAATCCAAAGCATCTCTGCCAAGGCCAGAGCAGCTTCCTTGCTGTTTACTTCTCACTGCTGTATAGGTTCAGGTCTCACTTGAGAAAAAAAGAGATTTACTTAGTTTTATTTTATGTGCATGAGTGTTTGCCCCCAGGTATGTATGTCCACCACATGCATGTCGTGCCTGAGGCCAGGAGAGGGAATTGAGTCCTCTGGAACTGGAGTAATAGGTGGTTGTGAGCTACCACGTGGGTTCTGAGAACTGAACTCAGGTCCTCTACAGGAGCCCCACGTGCTCTAACCACTGAGCCATCCCTCCAGCCCCGAGGTCTCACCCCTGTCTTACCCACTGTGAGTCTGTGTTTTCTGTGTACCGTGAGGTTTGGGGCTGACTGCATTCCCTGCCTCTGCACACCCCGTTTCCCCATCGTGCAGTTTGGTCCTTTGTCACAGATCACTGAATGGTGACCACGGGTCCATCTGGGGTGTTCTGTGCTATTCTATCAGTCTGGGACTCTGTGCGCTGGTGTCGCCCGCCCCATGCTTTGACTCTGATAGCTCTGTAGTAGCTTTCCGTTCATGAGATTCCCCCTCTTCCCTCCTTCCTTCCCATTCTCCCCACCCTTTCCTCAAGTAGCTGCCACAGTTGACTTGTGGTAAGTCCCAGGCACTTTACTCACTACTCACAAAGTGGACACTGAAGAAATCTCTTGGTGTTGTTATGAAGCCGGTCTCAGTTTCCTGGACCCTTGGGAGAGTCTTGGGGACCCCAGAGCCCATCATTTGAGGGCCACTGGTCTGTACATCCGTGGGCCTAGCTGCCAGTGTCCTGCTTTGGTCAGCCTCCCTGGGCCTAAGTTTCCTTGGCTGTAAGGCACACACAGGCAGACTGTGATGGCTCACTTGACTGGGCCTAGAATCACCATGGAAACCTCTAGCTGTGTCTGTGGAGGTGTGTCCAGAGAGGTTCCGCTGAAAAAGGGTGACCTGCCCTGAATGTGGGCAGCACCACGCCGTGGGCTGCCATCCTGGACTGAAGGAGGAAGAAGCAGGCTGAGTGCCAGCACCAGCATCCCTCTGCTTCCTGACCGGGGATGCCACGTGACAGCTGCCTCCGCCTCCTGCCACCATACCGTCACTGTGATGCCGTGCACCCTCAACCTGTGAGCCAGAAAACAATGCACCTTTCCTTCACCAGTTGATTCTACCCGGTACTTTGCCACAGTGAAGAGAAAAGGAAATCACACAGCTTTATTTCCCACACCCACAGGACGTGTTAGTCCCCGAAGCTTCTCCAGTGGCCGGTGCTTCCCTGGGTGTCTTCCCGTCCTCACTCACTCACCTCTGGTTTTCCTCTCCATCGCTCTTCCTCAACTCATCCTTGTGGTTTGACTTCCTCTCTGTTTTATCCCCTCCTCTCCCCGGGCCATCACCCCCTCTCTGGATCTTTGACCACCGCAGGCTGTCGACTACCAAGTCCTGTCTCTCTGGGCGTCTGTCTCTAGGTGTGCAGTTCATGGTTCCACCTGGGACCCCTCACCTCTGTCCTGCTGTCAGGCCTAAGCTGAGGCCATCACCTCCAATGTGCTGCCTCCTCTTCCAGAAAAGCCCTTCTTGGTTAACTCATCCATTTGGCTCCTGAAGCCGGAAGCCCAGAAGCCCTCTTCCCCAAACCTGGCATCCTTATCAACTCAGGCTGGTTCTTTCTGCCTCCTAAGTATTTTCCCAGTCCCTCCCTGCTCTCCAACAGCACCACCTCAGCTCAGCCTGTAACCAGCTTTCACCTAGGCTTCTGTAAAGCGCCTTCGCCTCAGGTTCCCCTGGCTGCCCATTTCCAACCTTGACTCTACATCTCCAGCAGAAACCACAAGAGTTACTTCTCACACTTCTGTTTTTCTTTCAATGGGTCCCGAGGTTACCAAGACAGGTACTGTGTGTTGGAGCAGCATAGAACACACCGGAAGTTGTGCCTGACCTCTGGCACTCAGGATGTGAAGGAGAGAACAGCACAGGCCATTGAGACTCATCACTAGGGGGAAGGTGGTAGGAGTGCTTGGTACCCCTGGATGCTGAGGGGAGAGACTCCTGGCGGTGGGTGTCAGCTGAGAGGTGGTAGAGCAGGGCCTTCCTGGTCAACACCATCATCTCATTTCCTCTTCTTGCTCTGCCACCGCCCGTGGGACAGAGTCCACATTCCTCACGTGGAGCCCAGCCTGTGGCATCATCTGCCACTCCCCAAACGGCTTTCAGTTCCCCTAAGCTTGTACTCTCAACTCCAGGCCTTTGTACTCCTGCCCCGCTCCCCCCCCCCCCGCCCCCACTTCTCACCTCCTTCTACTGCCTGTCAGAGGGCTCTGAATCACACTTGCTCCATGGCTCAGGCATGGCTGGGCCCTCCCATGGAGACCATGTGGTTCCCCTCTGCTGTCTTCTCCACCGGTACACACACCTGAATTCTCCCACACTTTCCATGTGGTCAGGGCTCATACATGTGTGGTCCCGGCTGCTGCCTAGCTCCCACACCCTCACCCCATGAGCATGTGGCATCCCAGGGTGCATGTCTGCACGTGTTAGTGGACAAGGCTAGGCAGTGACCATTGCACCCTTCCTCTTGGTCTGTGACCTCCCTTTGCCCCTTCCCATAGCAAAGCAGCTCTCAGCTCTGTTGGCCATTGCCCTGCCCAATAGGCCCCTCACACGTCTGGAGAGTCAGTCTCTGGCACTCCTGCTGGCTTCAGACCAGGGCAGTGCTGTGGGCCGCGCAGGGTGGCCCCATGGATAGATCTGAATTTTCAAATGGTTGTTCAGCCTGATCAGCTCATCGTCACTGGGCAGGTGGTGGCTCTGGTCAGCTCACGTGCCCAGAAAAAGCTCTTTCCTCATGGGTCTCTCTACCCTTTCCACAAAAAAGGTTGCCAAGGGCTGTCCACAAGAATGCCACGAAGGTGTGGCCTGCATTGCCTTCCAACCAGCTTGGAGGCAAAAGATGCATGGCTATTTATTTATTTACTTATTTATTCATTATTTAGATAGGTTCTCAAGTAGACCAGGATGGCCTCAAACTTGCTATGTAGTAGCAGCTTTGAACTTGAATTCCTGATCCTTCTGCCTCTACTTCCTGAGGATTAGGATTACAGGTGTGCACCACCACCAGTCGGGGCTATACTTGGATTTCTTTTTGAAAATCACTACACTGTGCGTGTGTTCGCATGCATGCACATGAATGTGTGTGCACAAGAGGACAGTTCGTGGGAGCAGGCTCTCCCCTTTCATCGTGGGAGTCTTGGGGAGCAAACGCATGTGGTCACGCTCAGCAGCAAGTGTCTTGCCCTCTCAGCCATCGCTCCGGCTGGCTGGATTTCTCGCCCACCGAAGATTCATCCCTGTAGCTTGTACTATTCATCTCTGCTCTTAAAAGTAAACACTGTATTTCCTCTTCAAATTTCCCCATGCCAGAGATGGACTAAGGCCAATTTACCTCATTAATTTCACAGCGCTTTGAAACTATAGAATGTGGTAGGCACACCTTTAATCCTAGCACCAGGGAGGCAGAGGCGGTTCTCCCTCAGTCCAAGGCCAGCAGGGTCGACCAAGCTTTCAGAAAGTATCTGCTCAGGTGATGATTCAGACAGTAACAAAGGAGGAAGTCAGTGCTCTGGTCCTTCATTCCCTCCCCCTAGACTGTCAAGGTTGTTGACATAATGATTCTTGAAGGCTCTAGAAGTATTCTATGCAGATAATGCCATATCTATTTATGCACATAACTTTTTGGTTGTTTTGTTTGAGATGGGAGTCTTGTTGTGTAGCCCAGGCTGGCCTTAAACTTATAATCCCTCCTCCATAACCTCTAAATGTTGGGATTACAGATGTGTGCTACTGTGGCACATACGTACAAACAATATCAGACAGACCAAGCAGGTTGTTTTAAGGATTATATATATAAAACAATCCATGAAAACAGGGACCATGAATTTGAAAAAGAGCAAGGATGGGTATATGGTAGGGTTGGAGGGAGGAAAAGGAAGGGGGAAATGACGTAGTGAAATTATAATCTGAAAAGTAAAATAAAAATATTAAAAATGGGCAGCAGGGGGATGTGGCTCAGTTGGTAGAGTGCTTGCCTAGCATGTATGCGACCTTGATGTCAGCCCCAACATCTCATTAGCCAGGGTATGGTGGTGAACCCCTGTAATCCCAACAACTCATCAGCCAGGGTATGGTGATACATTCCTGTAATCCCAGCACTTGGGAGGTGGAGGCAGGAGGATGATAAGTGCAAATCATACTTAGTTACCCAGCAATTCTGAGGCTAACCTAGGCTACACGAGACCTCATCTTAAAAACAAAATAAATAAAAATTCAATAAAAATACCAACTAACTGCCGGGCAGTGGTGGCGCACGCCTTTAATCCCAGCACTCGGGAGGCAGAGGCAGGCGGATCTCTGTGAGTTCGAGGCTAGCCTGGGCTACAGAGTGAGTTCCAGGAAAGGCTCAAAGCTACACAGAGAAACCCTGTCTCAAACCCCTCCCCTCCCAAATACTAACTAAACTCTAAGTCTGTGTACTTATCTACATACATTTTCTATACACAATAGAAACTTTCCTCATTCCTTACTAAGTAGGTCTAAGCAGATATGGTTCTCTTCATTTGTTCAGTGCTGTGTAGCATTCCATAGACTGAAATACCACAGGTATGCAGCCAATCAGCATTTAAGCTCCCAGGTTTCAGCTTTAAGGACACGATGAACATGTGACTAGCTAGCACTTGTGGAGCACAGATGACCACATTACTGTTGACATCTGGCAAGTCACGTACCTCTTGTCCCAGTCCAATTAGGGCCTCTTATCACACCCACTTCCCAAATGAAGGAGCTGAGTCACAAAGAGGTCGATAATTCCCCCCAGGTCACATGTCTGGTGGTGACTGACCACAGCACGCCTTCCGTGGATCTCAGCACTTGGGCTGTGCCTGAGGCACACAGCTAGCGCTGTGCTGCTCAGTCAGGGTTCACCACCTGTGCGGCACGGGGATGTGTCACTTCTTGAAAGAGCGGCGTGGTTTTCTAACAACCCTGAGTAAATGCACCCCTGGTGCCGGGGGCCCCCCGGCTTTGAGTTCTATCCGGGCTTCTTCCACTGGACCCGCCTATCTCTCGTGCCCTTTCAGTAAGGTCAAGGCAATAGGCTGCTGGCAGAGTCTGCCCGGGTATTCTCTTTCATCTGCAGTTTTGGTATCCCAAGGGTGATGGTGCCCCCACTCCCACTACCCAGGGTGCTTTGTTATTTCTCCTGCTGGGTGAGAAAAAGGCAGCTGCCTGGAGAAGCAGAACTGGTCGCTGGTGGCCTTCCCACCTGCAATGCCACATCTAG
>NW_026294584.1:102108869-102323869 GCF_007827085.1 Peromyscus californicus insignis | reverse complement strand
TTCAAATGCACCGATTAGGGAATGGATTTGGAGGGGTTGGACTGTCTTCCTGTGCCTCCCTGGCCTCCTGGTGGCTCAGCTCTTGTCCCCAGCCTGAAGACGTCCTGCAAGCCAGGCATGGTCCCAGCACTTGGGGGGCAGAGGCAGGCAAGTTTCTCTAAGTTTGAGGTCAGCCTGTCTACACAGTGAGTAGTAAGTTCTAGGCCAGACACCGTGACATAGTTAACACCCTGTCACAGAAAGAAAGAAAGGAAGAAAAAAAAAGAGACAAACAGAAAGGAAAGAAGGACGGGAGGGAGGGGAGGGGGAGGGAAGGAAAGAGAAGGGAGGGGAAGGGAAAAGGGAAGGGAAAAGGGAAGGAAAGGGAAAAGGGAAGGGAAAAGGGAAGGGAAGGGAAGGGGGAAGGGAGGGGAGGGAGGGGAGGAGAAGGGAAGGGAGGGAAGGGAAGGAGAGCAGTCTTGCCCTCAGAGGCCTGGTCACTGCCACTGCCATCTTTGCCTGTGGCTCCCAACGTGAGCAAGCCTTTCTATGTTGGGATGTGACTGACTCTGTTCCTGTCTGGCCTCCTGATAGGACTTCCTGTCAGGTGGATCTGGGGTCTTCTCTCAGTTGGTTCTCTAGTTATTGCAGAAAGAGCTCTCCCTTCCCAGTTGCCAATCTTAACGGTTTTCTTTCAGTTTCTTTGGAAGATGCGTGTTTGCTGTTTTGAGACAAGGTTTTACCGCGAATTCTGACTAGCCTGGAACTTTCTGTGTGGATCAAGCTGGGCTCAGATTCCTCCTGTGTACGGAGATCAAAGGTGTGTGCCACCATGCCTGGTTTATGTGCTGGATAGGACCCAGAGTGTCAAGCTACACAAGCTCCCTACCAACTGAGCCACATCCCCAGTCCTTGACTTTTAAAGTTTTAGAAATTACTATTTATTTATTTATTTATTTATTTTTGGTTTTTCGAGACAGGGTTTCTCTGTGTAGCTTTGCGCCTGTCCTGGAACTCACTCTGTAGCCCAGGCTGGCCTCGAACTCACAGAGATCCGCCTGGCTCTGCCTCTCCAGTGCTGGGATTAAAGGCGTGCGCCACCACCGCCCGGCTAGAAATTACTATTATTATCACTCCTAGTGTGTGTGAATAATGTATGGGGAGGTGTATGTGCCATAGCGTGTGTGTGTGTGTGTGTGTGTGTGTGTGTGTGTGTGTGTGGAGGTAAGAGGAGCTCTGGGGAGTGGTTTTCTCCTTCCACCTTTCTGTGGGTTCCAGGGATCAAGCTCCGTTCATCAGGCCTGCGTTGACAGGTAGCAAGTGCCTCTACCCACTGAACCATCTTGTACGCCCATCCTTTCTTTCCTTTTCCTTTTTTTTTTTTTTTTGAGACAGGGTCTCTCTGTGTAGCCCTGACTGTTGTGGAACTCACTCTGTAAACCAATCTGGCCTCAAACTCAGAGATTCACCTGCCTCTGCCTCCCGAGTGCTGGGATTAAAGGCCTGTGCCACCACCGCCCCCCCTTTCTTTTTTTTCCAGACAGAGTTCCTCTGTGTAGCTCTGATTATCCTAGAACTCACTCTGTAGCACAGGCTGGCCTCGAACTCACAGATATCCACCTGCCTCTGCCTCCCGAGTGCTGGGACTAAAGGAGTGCGCCACCACCACATCAGATCCCCTGGAGCTGGTCACAAGCTATTGTGAGCTACCTGACATGGTTCTGGAACCGAACTCAGGTCCTCTGGAGGAATAATACATGTTGTTAATCACTGAGCCATCTCTCCAGCCCCTAAAGGGTCTTTTTTATTGAGAGGTAAAGAACAGGAAGTCACAGATCCTGAGCAAACCTCAGTGAATTTTCATACAAGCATCCACTTTGTCAACATCTCTCACCCAAGATCTCCTCTTTGAGTTAAGTGACTCTCAGAGACAGACTTGCTCCCACAATTCCATTCTTTCCTACAGCTGTCACTGAGGGTATTGTGGGGTGCATGGATGTCCTGTTGACCCCTGCTTTCCTGAATGGCTTTTGCCTCAGTTTCCATAACTGTGAAATGGGAGCAGATGGTTGCTCCTGCCTCAGGCTTCTCAAGAAGATTCCAGAGGCAGAGCTGGTAAGTGCATGAAGCATGCTAATTGTTATTTTGTTGTTGTTAGCAGTGACCTGAGGAGGAGGCCATGACAGATGTATCAGAGTTACCTGGGCCGTTTTCACACAACCCACCTGCTCAACTGGACCAGACTCACTGAGTCAGAATCTAGAGTATACACCTATCTGGGTCACTCTGTTACTCACACAGAATTAAAAACCCAAGGGCTTGAGGTGGCCATGACAGGAAGCAGGGACATCAATAGGTAGTCCTGCCCAGGTACAGGTGTACAGGAGGAGGCCCAGCTGGGCAGAAGGTGGCACCCAAGTGTGGGAGGGAGGGGAGGAGCCTGCAGTGATTCATGGGGTGCTGACCTGGGCGAGGTCAGCAGGTGGAGGATGAGGCAGGCTGAGCCTGCAGGAAAAGGCATCGTGTGGGCAGGAGGATATTGTGACAATTTCTTTGGCTCTCGGTGGAGAAGTGCCATTATTTGTATCTCTAGGCCTGGGAGGGGGCTGTGGGAGGCACAGTCCATAGATGGACAGAGTCACTAGCCTGTCTCTGATGAAATGCTGAGAGCTAGGAAGGGCCAAGTCTACCAGCACCCATCCTTGCAAAGACGTGTATCTGCTCATCCTGCCCTTGCTTCAGGAGCTCGCTTCTGTGCAACAACCCACAATTCCAGAAGCTTCAGCGGAAGCTGGTCTCTAGACAGAGTGCTGGCCTTACAGATGTGCACCACCACAAACAGTGCCTGAGGTGGAACCCGGGGCTTTGGGAATGCTAGGCAAGCACTCCACCAGCCCAGTGCATCCCCAACTCTTTTGATGTTTAAAAAGTTAAATCCAGGCCCTTGGAACCCTGCCGCAACTCTGGCTAAGCCTGCATGCTGGGCAGCAGTTGGATTGTTACCAGCTCCACCGATTCACTCTGCAGTCTGGGGGCCTCTGTGTGGGGAGAGGAGTGGAGAAGAGGAGGTCCAGTCCCTGCTTTTATGATGTTACAACCCAGCCTGGGAGCCACAGAACACCTGTGGGGATAGCTGGGGGCAGTCCTGGGCTGACCATCACCTAAGCCGTACCCATCTATGGAGAAGGCCATGGAGTGTGGAATCCAGCCTTTGAAGCCATGATACTGCTCAGAGGCATTTGCAATGCTCTCGAGGCTGTATGCTCTGGGGGTGGCTGGACTTGTGTCCCCAACAGGTCCCAGAGTAGCATTAGGACAGGCTTGGCCGGATGGGCAGGTCCACAGAAGCAAGTCTTATCCCAAGGCCTCCCGAACAGCTTAAGGCCCACAGCCCCCACCCCAAGCTTCAGGCCTATGCTCTGAAGCTGCCCACAGGCCCCTCTGCTCAGCACTGTGCTGGGCGGTGGTGAAACACCCTGCCCTGAGTCATGGATGGTGTCAGGGCCATCCCACTTTACAGCTAAGAAAAGTCTGAGACATGAGGTGTCATATAAGAAGCCAGAACTTAGAGCCAAGGTCTCCAGTGCCCAAATCAGGCGTATTTCTGTGCCCCACCCCAGGTAAACGCAGGTGACTCAGTGGAGAGAGCCCTGCCCTCGAGGGAACCAGGAATCTGATAGCTGACCACTGGGAGTAGAACGGCCCAGGAAGGCTGAGACAGCCCTGTTCTGCCCGGGGAGCCCCAGCTGCCCACAGACCTTCCTGGGGAGAGCCTACTGGCTAATGGTTCTACAAGTCGGCTCAGAGATATGGACAAAGTGACGTGACTATAAACACCTGTGACACCCGAGGCTATTCTTTCTAACAGCAAAAACAGCAACAGAAGACAGACAGACACCACACACACACACACACACACACACACACACACACACACACACACACACAAGATACAGTCCCGTGTAGCTCAGGCTGGTCTCCAACTCACCTTGTAGCCAAAGATGACCTTAAACTCCTGATCCTCCTACCTCTACCTCCTGAACGCTGGGATTATAGGTATGGGCCATTACACCCAGTTAATGTGGTGCTAAGGATCGAAGCCAGGGCCTTGCATATGCCAACCAAGCATCCTACCACTGAGCCCTATGTCCGGTTGTTTGTTTACCATTCATTTATTGTGCACGTGTGTGTATGTGTGAGTATGTGGAAGTCAGAGGATAACCTGTGGAAGTTGGGTCTGTCCTACCACGCAAGTTCTGGGCCTCAAACTCAGGTCACCAGGCTTGACAGCAAGCACCTTCACCCTTCCCCACTAAGCCACCTCACCAGCTTCCCAAATGCCAAGGGGACAAGTACACATATCCTGGGTGGACTCTGCTTTAGTGTGATAATTTATCTACGTGCATGGGCAAGTCGCTGCTCAGAGGGATACATTACTGCTAAAATGGATGTGTAAAGAATGCTCTCTGCAGGGGGCCTGCCACCTTACAAGGCCGCTTAGAGGTCTCTGGGAAGGAGGGACGCTCATACCCCTTCACTGTACAACAACTACCAGCATGGACATGTGTGCTTCATCTGAGGTGAAGAGGGGCTTACCTGAGTGAGGGCAGTGTGTGTGTGAAAGTGTGTGTGTGTGTGTGTGTGTGTGTGTGTGTGTGTGTGTGTGTGTGTGTGTGTGTGTGATGATTTTTACACCATCCAGGAGGAGGTAAGACCTGCCGTGCTATGAGGAACAGGAGCAGGGGAGCTGGGAGGCTGGGAAAGCCTGCCCTGTTCTCTGTGAACTGTTTGGCTGTTTGGACCTGGTAGGGAAAGGGAGCCAGAGGAGCCCAGGACTAGGTGCATGGGGACACTCCTCCTCTTCTGTGTCCTGTGCTTCAGTCTGTGACTGGAGAGAGCGGGGAGGCTGGCACAGAGGCTCTGTGATTCCTCAGGGCACACTGGTCCTCTCCACTCAACCTCTCTAGCCTTGGCTCTGTACTTCTACATAGGCCCTCCCTCTCTGGCAAGCATTCTGTCCCCTTTCCTTCCTTCTTCCCTCACTGTGGAGACACAGTTCCCAGGCTGACCCACAGTTTCAGCAGGCCTCAACCCTGACACCAAGTTCCCAAACCTCACCCTTCCTCACAAAGACTAGCCCGGTGTGGCTAGCAGCCAGTCATGAGCAAAGGTGGGCCTTGTGCTCGTGGAGACCCTTCTCAGCACTGTCTCTGAGCAAGACTGGAGCCTTCCCAGAGAGGAACGCAAGTGGGGCCTCTATCTACATCCTGATCAGTGACACCAGACAGACACAGAAGCCACCGGTAGTCACTGAGGGCTGACTTTCCACTGTCTGCTGGCCCTCACGGCCTGAACCTTCAGGGCATGATTCCCCAGTGGGGAGGGGCTGGGGATGGCTGTCAGAGCCTCGGACATCACTATGGCCCTCTGAAGGAATGAGGATCTGGGGTCGGGTCTCTCACTCAGCACAGCTGGGCTGGGGTCAGAAAGACCTAACTTAGGGAATCACTGTGGCTACCCTGTGGACCTGCTGATCTGGGGACCTTTGACCTTCCTTGGGTGGCAGTCCCCAGGCAACAGGTACTGCTCAGGTCCACTTGGGACTTTCTGCAGAGGGACAGGGACCACAGTGCCTCCTCCTCACCTGTGGGCAGTGGGCCACTGAGGAGGACCATTTATTCTGTGGCCAAGCAGCCCTGTAGCATACAGCGCGGGGGCCCCTACAGAGTGACCTGGCCAGCAGCAGTCCAGTCATGAGCCCACCTCGGGGACAGGGCCTTCCACATTCCCGCACTTCGATTGGGATTCAAATTAGACTACTTGGTGGCTTTCTCAGGGTGTGGGGACATCTGTATTCTACTCAGACATCTGGAAGACCCCTTGATCTCAGCCTCTATGAGTCCAGGATGACTGGTTCCTTCTCTAAAGTGCCTTCTAACACACACACACACACACACACACGCACACGCACACACACATGCACACACACACACACACACACACACACACACGAACGCACACACGCACACAGGCACACATACACATGCACACATATGCACACACACACACACACACACACACGCATGTGTACGAGCACATGCAGCATGGCTCACATAAAATTTTAATACATTTATTTAGTGTGTGTGTGAGTGTGTGTGTGTAATGCTACATATGTAGAGGTCAAAGGACAACTTCGGGGAGTCAGCCCCTGCCCCCCGAGACAGGGTCTCTCTGTGTAGTTTTGGTTGACCTGGAACTTGCTGTGTAGACCAGGCTGGCCTTGACCTCACAGAGCTCGTCCCGCCTCTGTATCTTGAGTTCTGGGACGAAAGGTGTGCACCATCGTGCTTGGCTGTTGTGCTGTCTACCGTATGAATCCTGGGGAGCAAACTCAGGTGGCAAGGTTCTTTACCCTGAGCCATCTCTCCAGGCTGTGGCCACTCTAACTTCCCCTGTAAATGTGTCAAAATCTCTGCCCACTGTTATTGCATAACACCCAGAGGTACTTACTTACACACATGTCCTTCAGCAACCTGTGGTTACTGACCGATGCACCACACCCAGGCCTCGCTACTGTACCCCAGTCCACAATCTGTGGCAGAGCGTAGCAGTGGCCTCCTCCTTCCCCAGGCTCTTGCTCTCGGAGGGCAGACCCTGTAGCCATCCCTTGGCCTTTGGACCTGGCTGTGAGGCCGGGCCCTATACACAGTTGGGCAGGAACTGGATTGTCCTCTTTCTTGATACTTCCAGACCTCAACCCTGCCCAGAACTGGACATTGCAGGGTTGGTGGGTCAGCCGACTGGTGGGGCTTCCAGAGAACCCTCCTGGACATTTCCCAGCCTAGGCTGGATTCGAGTCCCTGTGAGAAACAACCAAAAAATTCAAAAGCTTGATTCTACCAGGTATCTGGTGTGCCTGTCAGCCAAAGGCCCCGCCCTGCCACAAGTGAGTGTCACCAGGGGCCACAGTGAAGGTGGTTCAGCAAGGAGGGGTGGGATTGGGTGACCAGACACAAAGGGGCATGTGTGGTGGCACATACCTGTGACCTAGCATTCAGGGAGCGGGCAGGAAGACAGCAGGCTTGAGGCCAAGCTCATCTACCCAGCAAGACCCCTGATCAAGCAAACAAAAAACAGTAACAACTTGAGTTCAGTCCCTGGACCCACATGGAGAGAACTGACTCCCGCAAGTTGTCCTCTGACTTCCATATGAAACACACATTCACACACAGAGTGAATGAATGAATGAGTGAATGAATGAATGCGTGAATGGATGAATGAATGAATGAATGAATGAATGAATGAATGAATGAATGACAAAAGCAAACCCCAAACAAACCAACCAACCAAAAGCCAAAACAAACAGGCTTTACCTGCACACCCTAAGACAGGAACCGGAAATACTTGTTAACCCGCTTCTCTTCTCTTCAGCTCTGACTCCAGAAGAAAGAGAGGGCGGAAGGAAGGACAGAAAGACCAAAGGAAGGGAAAATCTGGAAGCCAGGTCAAGCTGGACCTTCAGCGGTTTCTTCTGAGTGTGGTGCTCCAGGCTGGAGCAGGCCTCTCTCTGGGCGGGGAGATCAATGGATACTCTGCCTCTTGTGTGACAGGCACCTGGAGACTTTGGGAATGACCATGCCATCATGTTCTGTGCCCTGCGTCAGTTTTAAGACAAAGAAGGGGCATTTATTCGAAGCCACCTGATTCTCAGGGTCGAATGGGGCTCAGGGGAGCCAGGAAAGGGGCACCTGGCCTTGAAGGACAGGAGGGCTGCTGCTGCGGGCCTCCTGTGTGACCTGTAGGCCCCACCCTCCAGTCGATAGCTGGTCTGTGTCCTGTGCTGACCAGCCAGCCAGGAGCTCCTAGAGCTGAGCTCCTTGCAGAAACTGAGGCATGGATCCATCAGGGAGGAGCAGGCCGCTGGCCCCCACAGGGTGACCTGACATGGTACTTGCCACCCTGGGGGCTGGTTTGCCCAGCTGGTTGGCTGGCAAGAGCTGAGCCATGTAATTCTCACTTCCTCCACCTCCTCACATTCCTCAGCATTCCGTCAACATGCCAGCTCCTGCAGGTGGCCCCAGCCAGCCGGCCAGGAGGGTGGCACCTTTATTTAAAGGGCTGCTATTCAGAGCCCCAAGCACCCACTCGCCCTCAGCCTGAAACTCCACTGCTTCCTCCCACTTTCCCTTTTTCAAACAGGCTCTTCTTTATATTTTAGTCCTGGCCAAACCCTGTGGAGAGCATGTCGTCAGGTGGGCTGCTGAGCCTTGGGTACAGGGCAGAGTACTGGGAAACAAGAGCAGGGCCTGCAACTCCACAGGCCATGGAGGGATGGCTCAGGCCGAGCCTGGCTGTATCTGCCTTTCTGTTCCCATGTCCTTTCTGAGGAAAGCCATCCACTCAGGTCTCCTTAAAGAGCCTGTAGGTCTGAGCGTCATTTATGAGGAAGAAAAATTGTTTTTTAATAAAGAAAGTTATGAGAAGTACTTTTTGCTGTTTGTTTATTTATGTTTGTAGCATGGTTTCACAACTGACATTATGCTTTCCAGCAGAGTGCTCCCCTCCACCATGCTTTCCTTCAGAGTGCTCCACTCCACAATGCTCCTCTCCACAGCACTCCTCTCCATAGTGCTCCATTCCACAGCGCTCCACTCCAGAGTGCTCCATTCCACAGTGCTCTCCTCCACAGTGCTCCACTCCACAGTGCTCAACTCCACAGTGCTCCACAATGCTCCACCCCACAGTGCTCTCTCCACAGTGTTCCACCCCATAGTGCTCCACAGTGCTCTATTCCACAGTGCTCCTCTCCACAGTGCTCCTCTCCACAGTGCTGTACTCCATAGTGCTCAACTCCAGAGTGCTCCACTCCACAGTGCTCCACCCCACAATGTTCTCCATAGTGCTCCACCCACAGTGCTCCACAGTGCTTAACTCCAGTGCTCCACACCACAGTGCTCTCCTCCACAGTGCTCCACTCCACAGTGCTCCACTCCAGAGTGCTCCACTTCACAGTGCTCCACCCCACGATGCTCCTCTCCACAGTGCTCCTCTCCACATTGCTCCACCCCACAGTGTTCCACCCCACAGTGCTCTCTCTCCACAGTGCTCCTCTCCACAGTGCTCTACTCCAGAGTGCTCTCTCCACAGTGCTCTGCTTTAGAGGTCAGAAGACGATTTGCAGAAGCCAGTTTTCCTCTTCTACTTTTCCTTGGGTCTTGGGGATTTGAACTCAGGTCATCAGGCCTGGTTGTCAATGTTCTTATCAGCTGAGGCAGGACCATCCTGCCAGTCCTTTTACAGTGTTCAAATCAGCATTGTTTTTATTGTTTGTGGTGTTTTTCAGTTTGTCTGTTTCTGTTTTTTTTTTAAATATATTCACAAAGTTATGTGACCATCATTATCTTTGTTGTTGTTTTGTTTTTTCTGAGACAGGGTTTCTCGGTGTAGCCTTGGCTGTCCTGGGACTCCCTCTGTACACCAGGCTGGCCTCGAACTCAGAGACCCACCTGCCTCCGCCTCCCGAGTACCAGGATTAAAGGCGTGCGCCACCAGGCCCGGCTTCTACTATCTTATTATAGGACATTTTCCTCACCCTAAGAAGAACCCTAAATCTATGACCAGTCACTTGTGGCTCAGCTTCTGGCAACCACGAATCTAGTTTCTGTCTCCTTGGATTTGTCCATCCTGGACACTTGATGTAAGGATTATCACACGCTATGCAGCCTTCGTGCCTGGTGTCTTACTCTCTTCAAGGTCCAGCCACGTTGTAACCTGTACCGAGCTGCGTACTCTTCCATTGGTTGATTATCCTGGTGGATCGCCTCTATTCTTTGGTGATTACTAATAGTGTTTCTGGCCAGGAAGACAGTGAGGTGCTAGCTGCACACGCCTCGCACCCCGAGTTTGATTTCTGGCACACACGTAAAGGTGAGAGGAGAGAACAGACTTGGTAAAGCTGTCCTCTGACGTCCACACGTGTCCTGCGGAAAGCACGGCCACGTATACATCCCACCCACGAATACATTTGAGAAAGACTAAGGTCCCCGCGAATACACACTTGCACTTGTATTTTGGGCATGAGTTTTCACTTCTCAGGTGGACGCTGAGTAGTGAAATTGCTGAGTCATATGGTAATTTTAGGAACTGCTTTTTGAGGAACTAATACAGATAGGGAATTTCTAATCCTTCATCCTGATAAACATAATACCCATTAGTCCTAGAAACTCGTAATGCATATAAATATGCTCAGGAAAAAGTAAGAGAAGTGACCGACCACCTTGGTTCACTGGAGCCTTTCCTCAGGCTCGGTACTGGGAGCCGGACCAGGCTGAGCTGTCCCGGTTGGCTCTTCTGGCTTTCTGTTTGAAGCATATTTCACACTTTATAGCGTGATTCCGTCCAGTGTACACAGTCAGTCAGCCTGCTACATTTGAACATCTAGATCATTCCTCTGCATTTTGTTATTGTTTTACTCAGGGTCTCAGTAGCCCAGACTGGCCTCAAGCCTGTGGTTGACCTGCTGCTCTGACATACCCAGTTTCCTGTATTTATTATTATTTCTTCATTGAAGAACGTCTTAGTCTCTGGTAAGTTTTGAGATAAAAATCTTAGAAGTGAAATTCTGAGTAAAAGACTGTAAACTTTTTTTTTTTTTTTTAAAGAAATCCACGGGCAGTGGTGGCACACGCCTTTAATCCCAGCACTTGGGAGGCAGAGGCAGGCAGATCTCTGTGAGTTCAAGGCCAGCCTGGTCTCCAAAGCGAGTTCCAGGAAAGGCACAAAGCTACACAGAGAAACCCTGTCTCGAAAAACCAAAAAAAAAAAAAAAAGAAATCCTTTATTTCGAAACAAGCGCATCTATAGGGAAGTAGTGGCAATGGTTGGGGGTGCCCACCAAAGGCAGTCTTTCCTACCCAGGGCACGCCTGTCCGAGCAAACAGTTAAGCTGGCCTGGTTCGAAATGCCAGACTTGATCTGAGCTTTGCTAGTTTTCCCACAAATGTGCATTTCTCGCCTGCAGATCCTTTCTGGGACCCCATGTTGTATTTAGGGTGTGGACACTTGTATGTGTACACACAGCACACGTCTCTATGAATGTGTGTATATATGGGCAAGTGTGGGGGGTTTGTTTATTTTTTCTTGGAGGTGCTAGGGGATGGAAGCTCTCTGCTGAGCTGTACCCCCAGTCCCAGCTGTTTGGATTTATGATCCCAATAACAGTATTTGGGGGACCCCAACAATGTGATAAACACAGCAGAAGCAACAGCTTCCTCAGTCAACCTTTTTATTTTTAGCAGGGTATCATGTAGCCCAGGCTAGTCCCAAACTCCCTATGTAGCCAAAAATGACCTTGAATTTCTGACTCTCCTACCTCTTCCTCCTATAGGTCGGGATGACAGAGGTGAACCCACACACCAGTTTGTGCAGTAGGGGGCACAGAACCCCATTCTGGGCTGCCACTCTGTGAGAACGCAGGCCTAGCCCTGTTAGGAAGCCCTTCATCGCTGGTGACTTTATAGTTTTGTTTTTGTTGTTTGTCAGTTCGGTGGCCAGTCTCTTTTCCTGGTTTTTGATTCCCATCCACCAGGGAGGGGTGGGGGTGGGCTGAAGGGGGTATGTGTGTTACCGTCCAGGTCTTTACTTGATTTCAAGGTGACACACAAGTCAGGTGGGCCTCAGAGGCTGTGACCATGCTGGACTGAGTCCCTCGGGCAGGGTCCTCCGGGCTTCAGCACCATCTGTTCAACAGAAGTAAATTCAGGCCTGTGTAGGGACCAGAGGGACAGCTGTGGTACTTTGTGACACCCCAGTCCAGCAGCAGACACTGTTTTGATATTGTAAAGGGCACCGAGCTTGGCCTTGTAAGAACAACGCCCCCCAGGGTGACTAGAACCCTTCTGGACTGACTTCAGCCCTGACAGGAGTTTCCTGCTGCCCACTGAGACCCCATCTGGCTGTGACTGGACTCCATCACTACAAGGGTCTCCCTGAACCCAAGAGGTTTATGGCACTGCCCAGAAATCGTAGACAGGATGCTGGAGAAAGGGCGTGCCCCATGAGTGGTCCAGTCTCGGGGCTCAGACTGTGGCCCTGCCTCCCTGAGCACAGGGCTGGTTGTCCAGCCTCTGGATATCCCCTCCACATGGAAGTTGGTCCCCTTCTCCAGTCTCCCCGCTCCACTCCCTCATCTCTTCCCCATAAGTAGGAGGATCAAGACCCAGCTCCAGGAAAATCAAGAAAGGAGAGATGGCTTTTCCTGAAGTTCAAGTATTACCCGGGGACAGGACAGAAACATACCAACCAGCTCCATGTGGTGAAAAACTGAGAAATAATCCAGGCTTGTGGAGAGGCAAGAGAGAGGGAGAGAGAGAGGGGGAGAGAGAGAGAGAGAGAGAGAGAGAGAGAGAGAGAGAGAGAGAGAGCCTGTGTTCCCACTGCCTTAAAACGGCCATGTGACCTCCACCCTAGCCTAGCCTGCCATTCCCTAGTGATGAGCAGAGGGCCTCCAACAGTCTCAGGTCACTGTGAGCACTGGCTTTGGTGATCCCGGCACTTCCTGGCAACTTTCTTCCTGGGATCTACCTGATGGCTGATGTTTTTTTTTGTTTTAACTGTGTGTCTTTGGTCTAACTGGGGAGGTCTCTGCAGCTCTCTGTCAGCATCAGGACAAGCTCTGGGCTTGGCCAGGTGTCCCTGGTGTCTCAGCTGCTGTCCTCCAGGGCTGTCATGGAGCCTGCTACTCTCATTGTAGGGAGGAGGCCACATCTGCCTGTGGTTTTCCCACCGAGGTCTGGCCAGCGAGGGGACGGACCGATGGGACTCGAGATAGGCTCTAGAGCCCTCTGGGTCTGCCCCCAGGAGGCACAGGAGAAATGGGAAAGCAGCCCTTCTAGAATGGGCTTAGCAGGCACTGCCTGAGTTAACTTGTGCTTGTGTCCGTCACCATATCCTGGTGGGCCAGAGAGACTATGACTGCATAAGCCCCGCTCCCCTGCTGGAAGCTTCTTTGTGGGGTGCAGTAAGCCTGTCTCAGAGTACTAAGGCCCTTCCAGTTTCTCTGCCCCGCAGAGCTCTGACTGTGGCCGAGGAAGGGCACCTGCCTCATTGGGTTCATGCAAGGAAGGCACTAGAGTCCCCAGCAGGCCCCCTGAACAGAGTCCCCTTGGACATGGCCTCCCTGGACCCCCATCCACCATGGGCAGGATCCTCCTGGATAGGCCCCTGCTGGACGGGGTTATACACACTTTGGTCCTGTCTTAGGAATGTCCATACCCATAGTCCTCAGATGTCACCAGAGGACAGGGACCCATTTCTGGGGTTCTCAGTGAGGAGGACAGATGAGCTCAGTCTCGAGAGGGTACCAACAAGCAGTCCTGTGCGAGTCACTCCAGTTTCTGACCTCCACCCTTTTCTCCTACACCCCAGGGCCAAACATTAGAAAGAATCACTAAGACCTCTGACCCTCTGAAGATGGCTCCTACCAGGCTCTCCCCAGGAGCCAAGGAGAATCGACGCCTTATCTACTCGCGTTTCAGCCTAAGATCCAGGGGAGTTGGACTGTTTTTTCCCATCTGTTCTATGAAGCTCTTTCCAGGTGACATGGGGCTGGCACTGAGAGAGAACAGGAACTCATGCCATCGATGATAAAAGGCCACCTATAGTTTCAAACGGAGGCATGGCGACCCAGATATTCAAAGGACCTCATCCAAGGTCACAGAGTGCTTAGAGGAGGGGTCTTGCCCCGAAGTCTTTCAACAGCTGGTATCTTACACAGTCTACACTATACAGAGGATCAGGAGTTGAACCTGCCAAGATTGCAGAACCAGGGTGGGGAAGAGTTCCCCTTGCTGGTGATTTCCCATCCACCGCGGCTTGTGGCCAAGGCGAGTCCCGTATTTACCTATGCATTCTTGTCCGGGGATTATGATTTTGAGACACTGGGGATTTCCAAAACTGAGTGGGGGAAAAAGTTCAGGCACTGAGGATGTGGCTGAGTTGGTAGAGGGCTTGTCCAGCACACGTGAAGCCCTGAGTAAGGTCCCCAGCCCTGCATCGAACTGAGTGTGGTAGTTCACACTTGTAGTCCTAGCACTAGAGATGTGGAGGCAGGAGGATCAGACGTTCTGGGTCATCCTGGTCTTAAATAGTGAGTGTGAGGCTAGCCTGGACTACATGAGACTGTGTCTCAAAAAAAAAATAAAAATAAAAATAAGGAAGTCCAGTAAAGTTGAATTTGACATTTTCGCCCCGTTTGGGTTTCTGCAGTGGTGTGTGTGTGTGTGTGTGTGTCTAGTGCCTTCACTCTCAGTCTGTTCCACGCAGGTGTTATCTGTGTTAGACTCTGGGCTGTGTGTGGGGTGCGGGGACAGCAGTGTGGGGAACCGGACCTGCAGTGCAGAAGTCATGTGACTGCCCCGTCTGTGGAGTGGGGTCTCTGAGTGACAGGAACCCACAGTGACATGTTGTGAAGGCTTATGACTCAGGGGTCAATGCCATGTACTATCCACTCATTCATGTATCTCAGAACATTTTAGAAATATTTATTTGGGGGGCTGGAGAGAGGTCTCAGCGGTTAAGAGCACATGCTCTTGCAGAGGACCTGAGTTCAGTTCCCAGCACTTACACAGAGGTTCGCAACCATCTGTAACTCCAGTTCCAGGGGATCCAACACCTTCTACTGACTCTGTGAGCACCAAGCATACATGTGGTACACAGACATACATGCAGGCCGTACATCCATACACATAAAATCACAATAATAAATTAAAAACAATTAAATAATTATTTAAAGTCTCCTGGCGGGGGGGGGGTCACACTGATGATAAGAGGCAGTGCCGGGAGGGCAGGGCTCTTCAAGTCACATCTTGGACACTGTGTCTTTGGAACTGTGAGTGGGATGGATTTTATCTTTCCTGTTTTGATCCTTGGTGAGGCAACAGGTTGGGGTGTGGGGCAGGGTGGGGACAGTTATCAGGGAAGACAGTAACTGCAAGGTTCTTCTTTTGGACACTTTAGCAACTTCCTGTGACTCTTGAGAAAGGACAGGTGTAACCCTTTTCCCCTGAGGTGTGTGGCCTCCAACCTAAGGCCTGTGGTCGCAAGGCCTAGGGCTCCAGCTCAGCCAAAGCAAGTTAGAAACCAGAGCCCGTCTGCTGACCACTGGGCACGGGTGGATGCTGAATAAGTGGCCTCAGGAGGACCTTCACTCGTGAGGAATCCAACCTTTCTTCAGCTCCAGCTCCTATCTACCCTCCCTTTCCTCCCTTGAAGTTTGGGAAGCCATGTCTTTCCAGAGAAACCTCGGCACCAGCAGGAGAAAGCTGTGGGCCTGGCCTTGGGTCTCCCATGGAAGGATGCTGCTGGCAAAGTCTCATCAAATGCACATGCACTTGTTACAACATTTCCCTCTGCCACCCACAGCAGGAACTATGCTGAAGGCTCTAGAGGCTGCCAGGATGTGACCCAGGCCATATCTGGGGTACCAGGTATGCTGCTGTGGGGAGCATCCTCTAGATACAAGCATGCCCTCACACCATGACTAACCTGGAAACAACCTGGCCTTGTGGCTCCTTGTCCCACACACTCAGGGACTCCTAAGCCACCCAACATCATTTCATCCAGGACTGTCTCCTCTCTACTCCAAGGTATTCCAGAATCCTCACTTTCAGCCTGCCTAAAGAGGCCCTCTCCAGCTCTCCCAGGCCTCAGCCAGCTGGCCCTCCAAGCTCCCAGACCATTGTCCTGTCCCATCCTGACTAGGCTGGCTGGATGGCTTTCATCTCCTCTTCCTCCTCCATTCTTTGTTTTTAATTATGGACCACGTGTGTGCAATTCGTGTAGAGGCCTGAAGAGGGTGTCAGATCCCCTGGACCTGAGTTACAGGCTTGTTGTGAGCCTCCATGTGGTGCTGGAACTCAAACCCAGGTCTCCTGCAAGAGCAGCCCGTGCTCTTAACTGCTGAGCCATCTCTCCAGCCCCCTGACCAGGCCCTTTCTCTACCCTCAGCTACCAGCTTCCCTGAGCCTCCCAGCCCTGGTTTCTTACTGAGGGTTGCATCTGCCACCCTCTGTCCTCGTACTCAGTCCTGCCCAGATCACTCCAATCCATAGGCAGTTGACAACTCTGCCTTTCCCTGGCTCTACCCAAACCTTCCCCAAAACCTCTCTCCATCACCTTCCCACCTCACATTAGCAAACAACCAAGTCCCTGTCATTAGGAGGTGTGACAGGACACTGGCTCTGCAGTCCCCTGAGGTCCTTCAGATTTCCCCGCCTGCCTGACGCAGCAGCAGATGGACCACCTGGGAGAGCCACCATGCTGCCCACCATCCAAGATGTCACCTGTCCTGCCTCTGCTGCCCCAGTCTCATTGTTCATAAGCCACATCTGATACAAGAGGGATGCTGGCCATAGAGAAGGCAGGGACAGGGAGGCCTGAGGAGATGGAGGTAGTGTTGAGGGGGCTGGCCTGCTTTCTGGTTCCACTCAAGGTGGGGACCTGTTAAGGGGGCCCCATCTCAGTTCTGCTGAAGAAGCGGAGGCTGAGGGTGGGGCACGTACCAGACACAGATCTGGAGAGTCAAGATGTGAGACAAGAAACAGGGACCACTGGGCTCTGGGAGCCTGGCTTTGCTCAGAACAGAGCAGGGCAGGACTGCTCTGCACAGTGCCATGGGAAAGGGGAGGCAGGATCAGATAGGGGAGGGGAGAGTGGGAGGGAGAGAGGGAGGAGCTGCCTGTGAGGGTCCAAGGGGGCATGTCTGCTAGAGTGTGGCCAGCAGGGACAGACCTCAGAGATGCTTGATGGACATAGCCTGAAGCCACAAGAGGTGTGAGGCAGCAGGAGGTTTCTGCTCTGGTTTCTGGCCTTGGCCCCTGGTGGGTGGTGAAAGCCTTCCTCAAGGAACCCAGAAAAGAGCGGGCTTGCCCATGAAGAGTTGGGTTCTGCTCATGCCAGTCCTTAGTGTTAACACTGTGGGGGCACACCTGTCATCCTTGGGAGGTGGAGGGAGGAAGATCAGGGCTTTGAAGCCAGTAGGCCTGCCCAGTGAGTGCGATTTTCCTGGGCTACAGACTGAGAACCTGTCCGGAAAAACAAGGCCAGGGGTTGGAACTCTTAGAAGAGGACTCAGGGCTTGTGTACGAGCAGGGACACCAGAGTCGGGGTCACCAGAACACAGGTGGGCGTGGCCGACGCCTGCAAACCCAGCTTTGGAAGAGACCAAGGTTTGATCCCTGGGAACCGCGTGGTAGGAGACAGCAGACACCCACAAGTTTTCACTTGACACACGGTACATGAGATACATGTGTTTGCTTTAAAATAAGGAAATGGATTCAATTGCAGAGACCCGAGGATTGTTGAGGACTGTTTCTTGTCAGAAACAAAGAAAAGAAAGAGAGGGAGGGAAGGGGGAGGAAGGAAGGAAGGAAGGAAGGGAGGAAGAAAAAGAGAGATAGGCTTGGTTGGTTATATGTTATTTCCAATGAAGAATAGTATGTGTTTTATTATTATGTGTAAACTTTTAATCATCTTCTGTGTTAGCAAAACATTGTATGTGTGTATGAGTGTGTGTGTGAGTATGTGTGTGTGTGTGTGTGTGTGTGTGTGAGTGTGTGTGTGTCTATAAAGTCCCTTGCTAACATTTCCAGAGCACCACTGGCAGACATCTTGGCTGAAGAGAGACAGCAGCTTGACTCCGGATAGGTTCTAGAGGAGGGGAGGCTTCCCCAGAGGGAAGAGGCCTGTAAGTGGGGCTCAGGTGGAGGGGACTGCCCTGAACCGGCTCAGAGACGGGGCGGGGGCTTGGGAGTGGGGGGGGGGGGTGTCTTAGAACAGTGGGGATGGTTGAAAAAGGCAGGTAACTGACCCACCTCCCACCTCCTCTGTCAAGTCGGATAAAGATGGTTTTGAAAGTAAGAAATGAAGAGCTGAGGAGGTTTGTCTGGGCAGCCATGGAGGGGCCAGGAGGAGGCAGGAGGGGACAAGGAAGAAGAAATGCAGTTTGCACAGTGAGAACCAGAGTGGACAGCAAACCAGAGCCCCAGAACACATCTAGATTGGGATTTCTTTGTGAACCCCGACCAATCCTGGGTGGAGCCCAAGGTTTAGAAAACTTAGGCATCGTTCATTCAGGACCCTCAAAGGCAACGGTCTGAGTGAGGAACTGTACGTAGGCAGCCTGTCGGTGCTGAGCAGGCCGACTGCACACAGGTGCCTTGCTTCTCAGCAAAGTCCAGGCTGACACACGCTCCAGGACCGGGGTTTGCCAGAGGAAGCGTGGTCACATGCTGAGGTTTGGGGCCATTGACAGCACTGAGAAAGCCACTCCAAGTCTCAGGCTCCATCTGCCACCTACTTCCTGTCACCTGAGGCGCTGAGCACAGCACCATGCCCGGTGACTCTGCAGCCAATGGTGCATGCATTTATTTATACATCACCGTGTTATTTTGTAACAGTTCATCATTATTGCAAGTTTAAGAAGCAGGTGACCGGTTAGTGATTTACAATACTGCCCTGCCCCTCAGAACATCCAGCAAGCGCTACCCTGTTTCATGGAACCCAACTGATCCTGCCCCCTAGCTGGCTTGGGCAGTTTTTCAAACTGGTGGGGACCCACTGGAGCATTGGGAGATTAACCCAAGTGTCATTATCAGGATTTGAAAAAGCCAAACAGAAGCTGCTAGGACATGTATTTCCATATTTCGTGGAACCAGTTGTTTGTGTTAGGCAACATGTATACCTTTTTTTTTTTGCATGTGTGTATTCATGTTCCTCTGTGTGTGTGTGTATACATGTGTGTGTAGGCTAATCTCAGGTATCCTTCTTTAGAAGCCATCTACCTTTTTTTTTTAAAGATTTATTATTTATTTATTTGTGTGTGTGTGCATGTGTGTGTGTATGCGTGCACATGCCCACATACAAGTGCCCATGGATGCCAGATTCCAGGCGGTTGTTAACCATCCGACAGGGGAACTGAACTGTGACTACGGAGGAGAGCCAGGTGCATGCCTGGGCACTCTAGCTGAGACAGAGGCTGAGCCTGGCCGGGAAATGGAGAGGCAGTGGCCCCTCGGTTTGCTGTGGGAAGCAGGGGAGTCATGCAGGTCGTCCCCAGCCCTCCAGTGACTTCCGAGGAAAGCAGCAGTTTGCCTGGAGGCAGGGCTCTGCTCACCTGCGTGCCTGGGGAGCAGAAGGCGGCTGAGAAAGCTGCCCTGTCTGGTGAACTTTGAGCCATCTAGTGTAGAAGGCTCATGGGTGAGAGAGACAGGATCTTCAAAGGTTCTGTTCAAGTAGAGAGAGCTTGTGGGGATAAAGAGCCTTGGAAACATCGAGCAGAAGGACCCTGGAGGCTTACGTCCTTGGAAGATGACTCTGGGGGCACATTTTGGTGAGAGAAGCCAATGACAGTGGTGGGCACTGGAGTAGTCTGGACTAGGACAGAAGGGATGTGGAGGTGTGGAGGGAGAGAGGCATAGCAGTGACCCAGAGGGTTGTGGGAGGCGGGGACCCTGCAAGCTGGCTAAGGCTCACAGGAACCTGAGAGTACCAGGGAGAAGAAACGAACGTGTTTACTGTATAAAATACCACTTCCAGATGGCCATGCCAGTGGAAAGCTGGGGCAGGAGAGACTAAGGAGAAGTGTCCAGAGCCCAGCAAGCTGACGGCTGGGTCAGGAGCTGTGGGCTGAAGGGCTGCAGGTGCAGTGGGAGGCCACTGGTATCCTCGGACACAGAAGCCAGCAGTGTGAGAGAGCAGAAGCAACAGTGAGCAGTGAGGCTGCTTCCAGAACACAGGGCGTCTTGGTGACCTGATGCTTCCCTCCCCTCCCAGCAGATCCAGCCTTGTATCCTGGCACACTGGCTTGACAAGATGGTTCAGGCTGTACCGTGACCTTGTGGTAGGACCATTGCCATGCCATGGCTCCTGGTGAGACTGCCAGAAAAGAAAGGAGAGAGTCCACCCTTGTTCTCCGAGATGTAGGAACCAGAGGCCCGGAGACTAGTGCATGCCATCTGGATAGAGCAAGGGACTTATGGAGGATCTGGGGGTTCAGGAACTGAGGGTACAGGAGAGGGCCCCAAACAAGCAGCTGAATAGAAGCTACGGGGTGGAGATAGGGGCCTGGGGTGGTGGAGGGAGGAGATGGAGCAGGTTGCTGGCTATCCGAGGCAGAGTCCAGGATGCAGCAGGAGCTTATTCAGGATTTTATTTATTTATTTGTTTGTTTGTTTGTTTTTCAAGATTTTGGTTTTTGAGGGCTTCTCTGTGCAACAATCCTGGCAGACCAGGCTGGCTTTGAACTCACAGAGATCCACCTGTTTCTACTTCCCAAGTGCTGGGATTAAAGGCGTGTGCAACCACTGCCCAGCTGCCAATTCAGAATTTGCTAGGCCAATCAGGGACCTGAGATACTGCTGAGACCACTTGTCCCCAAAGCAAGCTGCCAAGGGAGCTGGCCAGGAACACAGTCAGCAGGACCTGGGTAGAGAGTCCCTGCTTGCTTTGCTTGCTTTTTTACTTTTTAAGAATAGCCTTTTATATTAATTTAGTGTGGCAGTGGTGGTGGTGGTGTGCACATATGTACCCGTGTGTGTAAATGCACATACCCTTGTACATGCATGCGTGAGTCAGAGGTTGACCTGGGGTGTCTTCTGCAGTTATTAGCTATTCTTTTTTAAGATTTATTTGTCTATCTTCATGTGTTATGCCCGAGTGTATGTATGTGCACCACACGCATGCAGGTCAGAAGAGGGTGCTGGATCCCGTGGAACTGGAGTTACAGATAGCTGTGAATAGCTGTGTGACTTCTGGGAACCCTAACCTAGGTCTTCTGCATGCGCAGTAAGCGCCCAAAACCACCGAGTCCTCTCTCCAGTCCCGTTATCTTACATTTAGAGACAAGGCCTCTTGCTGAACCTGGAGTCCACTGATTTGCCTGCTTGTCTGTGAGCACCAGGAGTAGCCCTGTCTCTGCCTCCCTAGTGCTGAGATTACAGGGGCACACCACTGTGCCTGGCATTTTTGTGGGTACCGAGAACCTGAACTCAGGTCCTTATGTTTGTGCAATAGGCACTTTACCCCCTGAGCCTTGCTTCTCACTTGTTTCTATAGAACTTTTTCTTATTAGAGAATATATTCAAATAATATACACCGAAGAAAACGAATATGAGCCGTGGTTCTACTGCTCCCCCGTCCCCACTACCTGAGTTATTGTTTGGATGTATTTTTCTGTGCTCACACACACATTTTCCTCCGGACTGTCTATCCAGGGGCTAACCCTCTCCCCCAGAGCCTTCCTGTCCGCTGTGTCCACAGTTACTGAGACTCCTGTAGCCTTTATCCCCAGACCCCTTACTACACGGTCGGCTGAGATAAATAAAAACAAACTCAGCATTTTTGTTTACGGTGTACTCAGCACAGAGTTTCAGTGTCTTGTCTGTTTGTTTGAGACGGGGTCTCTCTGTGTAGTCCTGGCTGTCCTGGAATTCACTATGCAGACCAGGCTGGCTTCAAACTCACAGAGATCCGCCGGCCTCTGCCTCCTGAGTGCTGGGATTAAAGGTGTTGTGCTCCAGTATTCCCAGCGTAACTTTTCTTTATTTCTTCCTTTGAAACACTATCTCACTGTGTAGTTGAGGTTCAGGCCTGGGATTTTCAATCCTCCTGCCTCAGCTTCACTGTGTGCAAGCCACCATGTCTCATTAGTTTCTCTTTTAAAGAGTCTTTGATTTTTGGTGATCTTCAGTGATCTTGCTGGAATTGCTGTCACCTTGCCCAGAGTCTCCAAGCATCTGTGTATAATGAGTCTTTGTCTCTCCAGCCAGCTCCCAAATAACTATACGGAGACTTGTTAATTATGAAAGCTTGGCCTTAGCTTAGGCTTGTTTTTAACTAACTCTTTTTGTTGTTGTTGTTTTGTTTTGCTTTTTGAGACAGGGTTTCTCTGTGTAGTTTTGATGCCTGTCCTGGATCTCACTCTGTAGACTAGTGTAGCTAGAGTTTTCCTGCCTGGCCCACAGTCAGGACAAATCTCTCTCACCCGCCAGTCCCAAGCCGCTCAAACCCGATCAAGTAAACACAGACACTTATATTGGTTTCAAACTGTATGGCCGTGGCAGGCTTCTTGCTAACTGTTCTTACAGCTTAAATTAATCCATTTCTATTAATCTATACCTTGCCACGTGGCTTGTGGCTTACCGGTACTTTACATCTTCCTTGTCCTGATGGCGGCTGGCAGTGTCTCTCCCACCCAGCTTCCTGTTCTCTCTATTCTCCTCTCTGTTAGTCCCGCCTATACTTCCTGCCTGGTCACTGCCAATCAGTGATTTATTCATTGACCAATCAGCAACACATTTGACATACAGACCATCCCACAGCAGACTAGGCTGGCCTTGAATTCACAGAGATCCACCTAGCTCTGCCTCCGAGTGCTGGGATTAAAGGCGTGTGCCACCCGGCTTTAACTAACTCTTACAATTTAAATTAACCCATTTCTATTAATCTACATTCTGTCATGTACCGCCCATTCTGCTTCTCCCCTGTCTTTTCACATCTCTCTCTTGCACACATCTCTCACGTGATCACGTTCCTAGATTCATCTCCTACTTGTGCTCTTTCTGCCCGGAAGTTCCGCCTATACCTCCTGCCTAGCTATTGGCTGTTCAGCTTTTTATTAAACCAGTCACATCCATACACCTTCACACCGTGTACAGATACCCCACAACAGCTGTGGCTTCTTTTCCTCTCTCATCTCTCTAGATTCAGAGAATCTGGGTTGGTTTCTGCAACCTCACCTGCTTGTGAGCTCCTAGAGGAAGGCAGGTGTGGGTTCCTCAGAGGCAGGCAGGCTGGACCTCTGTACGTGTGTGTGTGTGTAGTGGAATGGAGCCACAATTTACCATCGATCATCACCAGCTGCACTGTAGACTCATCTTATGCTTACAGTACCTTACAATACCTTATAGTACCAATCACCTGGAGATTTTCACACATTCTTCCAGATGCCTAAAAGAGATCACTCTGTCATGCCAGGGAAGATGCCCCTTCAACTACCCCAGCTCCTGTGATGGGAAAGAGCTGGGTTGGCAATACATTAAAAAAAATAGTGCCCTGTGTGAGGTACCTTAAATGCTTTTGTTGTTCACCACTCTGGTTAGCATTAACAGCAATTAAAACAATTTGGGATCAGTACAAAGCTGCCTTTGAGGTAGGCTCCCACATGGCTCGCCCTAAGCCAGGCTTTCTAGTATCCTAGAAGTCCACTTTGTCTGGACATTTCTCGATCTGTGTATCTTGACTGCCTGGGTATTTCATAAGCTGCAGAGGTCTCTAAGGAAGTGGTTTAATGTCCCTGAAGCTGTGTGGACCTGTTTTTTAAGTCTTTCCAAGCTCAGTTGGGTGGGTGAGATGCAAGGTGTAAGAGAGGGAAGGAGGGAGGTCTTCAGGATCTCTCCTGGATGCTGCTGCCTGGCTAGGCAGAGCCCTTGGAACTTGGTGATTCTGAAGGGTGAAGGGCAGAGGGCAGAGGGCAGAGGGAAACCATAATGGGAGAAAAATATGGAAACTCAGTGTGAGGGCCTGCCCCTGAGAAGGAGATTGGGAGGCCTTCAGGACACTTTAGTGATCTTCATATTTGATTGATAAAGGCAGGAGAGAACCAGTTTTGGTAACTTGAATTCCTACGGGTTAGTCAGCAGATTGTGCCTATCAACCGATTGGCTGGTCCTGGTCCTGACCCCAGATCCAAGGGCTCACAATGAAATGGGGCCTAAGTCACAGCTCCCCATACACTCAGATGGTGTCCCGTGGATCAGTGACTCATTCCACATGTCATACTGCCAGTGTGCTGGATTGGCAGAGGTTGCCATGCTGGACCATTTCCAGAGGCAGAGCTCCTGGGCAGTGGTTGAGGAGGGCAAACAAACCAGAAAGGAGGTTCCAGAACGAGTGCTCAGTGGCATTTGGTGAGGACTGAGCAGAGACACTCCCTGTGCGGAGCTTGGCATGGCCCCAAAAGGCAGACATGAGAGCCATCTTGCCACGTGCCTTGGCCCCAGCTGTTGTGAGCGCTGGGCACTTCCCACCCGGTGGTGGTTCAGTATTGAGGAACCTGCCCTGGAATTCCTAGTATGCCTTGCTTTGATTGATACCTTCCTGGATCCCAGGGTTCCAATCCGAACCCCTAGCTAGATTATTGGGTTGGGCCAGGGTCTCATGTATCCCAGACTGGTCTTAAACTATGTAGCTAAGATGACCTTGAACTCCTGATCCTCCCGCCTCTACCTCCCAAGTTCTGGGATTACTGGTGTGATTCCACCGCACCTGAGTTATTTGAAACAGGGGATTGAACTCAGGACTTTGGATATGCAAGACAAGTACTCTACCAACTGAGCTATATTCCAGGCCCCTAGCTATATTTTGGTGTCAAAAATCAACTCCTCATTTTTCTTTTCAGCTAGAAGACCTGATGTCACAAGCCTCCCAAAGCAGGGGCCAGAAGTGGGGCATGCTGTGGGTGGTTCTACTAGGAGCTCTGCCAAGCCTTGCAGTTCACACCCCTGCAGTTCAAAGCCCATGCAGTTCACACCCCTGCAGTTCACACCCCATGCAGTTCACTCCCCATGCAGTTCACACCCCAAGCAGTTCACACCAGTCCCAGGACAGGGCCTTGGGGCCAGCAAAGGTTTGCGCAGGGTACAGCAGGCAGATAGGAGCCCTTGCCCTCTGTGTCCAGAAAGACTGGAGCGCCTCGTGTCATTGGCCTCATGGAGGAGGAAGGAACCGAGGACAGGATGACCCACTTAAAAACCGGCTCCTTTCAAAGCAGCGTGCCTGTGACTAGGGGCTGCTTTAAGTGGGTTAGCTCACATCCATACGTTGGTCTTAAACTCTTCAAAACACAGCTGTTAAGCATTGGCATTCTGTTTTCATTAGCTTGTAAGCCTCAGCAATGGGGACCTGCCTTGTTTTCTGAAACAGCAAGTATGCCTAGAGGCTAATAAACAGCAGGTGTCTCCAATAAAAAGCTCTTCATTCTCCCTATAAATGGGAGTGTAGCCATGAGAAAGGACAAATTTGAATTCTAGTGCTAAGTACCACTTCTCAGAGCCTGCATCTGAGAATGTGGTGCATACAGGATGCATGTTTGGTGTGTGTAGAGTATGTTTCTGTAGCTAGTATCTATGTGTGTAGCAGGGAGTGTGTGCACACACATGCACACGTGTGTGAAGAGAAGGCTCCATCATTGGATAGGACAAAGTGATGAGAACAAACAACGTTTGCAGGGCCTGGTGCAAAATGAAAGCAGGCACGAAAATCTCAGGCTGGCCGGGTGGGAACATGGAACCAAGCCCAAGCTAGAGCCAAGTCCATGAAGGCCTCCTGGGGGACCCGGCGAAGAAAGCTCCGTTCCCATCTCTCTTAGCTCTTCCGTGCTGCCCTGAAAAGCTCTGAGTTGCAGTCTGCCAGGAGCTGCCGGGAGCCTTGCATAGCCTAGCACTGCCTTGGCCTTTCCTGTGCCTTCTCTTTGAGGCCAGGCCCTGCACAGAACACCACCATTCCTAAGGTGGCACTTGTCCTGGGCTCCTTGTGCAAGGAACAGCCTCCATCTCTCTCTTGCCTGCGTGCTGTGGAGGCTCAGGTCTCTCTCAAGCCTCAGCCAGTTCCCTCGGATGTTACCAGGAATCAGGAACCATTCAGAGGCTCAGGTGCTGAGTGTGGTGGTTCACTTGGGGAATCCTGTAGATCTGAGGCCAGCCTGGGCTGTACAGTGAGTCAGGACAGCCTGGGCTACAGAATAATAGCCTGTCTCAAAAAGAAAACAAATAAATAAACCTATCAATAAAAACAGGATTGAGTATCTCCACTTCCCGCCAAGGCCTTCAGGGTGACAGAGCAACTCTGCCCTGGGTTCCTGTCAAGCTGGCAACTCTGCTGTGGAGAGAAATGGCCAAGACAACCAGGAGCTGGGGCAGAATCTACAGGAGGGGGCGGAGGGCGGAGGCTCCCTGTGTCCTTCCTGTTTATTGTCCTGGTCTGCCTCTTCTTGGGTCAAGTTCAGGGTGCCTGCTTCAAAGTACACTCAGAGGTACTCACAGGTGATAATGAGAGCGTTCCGCCCTAGCCTCAATACCTATCTATACTGGTCAATAATTACACTTGATGTCCTGGGTTCTGGGAGGAGGCTGTGGCTCTCACCTTCCCTGGTGGGTTTAGGTTCTCAATACACCATCAGCACTCGTCACCCCCAAGTCTCCAGTTTTCAGGGTGTTCTGGGTGTGGGTACCTAACAAAAGCTAAGGCCTTGAGAACTCATTTCTGTCGTGTTCCCATGACTAGCCAGAAATGGGTCCTGCATTCAGCTAGCAGTCGCAGAAACCATGTGACTCTGGGCAAGGGAACTGGCCTCAGGACAGAAGCCACCTGCCATAAGCCACGGCCACCCAAGCACAGAGACTAGGAAAGCACTTAGGGGTCTGGGGTGCGGCTCTTTACAAGGTCCAAGTGGTGGGTTGAGTGTGGGAATGGAGACTGACTTGAATTCATGCAGGGGTAAATCAGTTTTCAAGGGGAGGGGAAAATCCAAAATTGGCATTCGCCAATTTCTGTGGTATCATTATTCTACTGCATCCAATTTCAAACTATGAATCTACTTAGCAACCAACTCAGAAACTTCCTGAACCTTTAATAATCATCTCTTGCCTCACTATCTGCCACGGCCACTGCCCTGTATGGAGGCCATCAATAGCACAAGCCCTCAGGTCTTCAGGATGGCCTCCCAGCATCCCAACCATCCGGTCTTTATCTGTATCATGTTGCCCCAGTGCTGGACCAGGAGATCTGACTTCCACATTGAGAAGTGTGGTCTGAGAATTCTGTCTCAGACATCTCACAGCTTTCCCCCTGGGCACATGCCTCCTTCAGCCACATCCTCACTCATCCCCACTTCCAGGGGACCTGGTGTGCAAGGTGATGAATCCTGGGGAGTTAGGAAGCCACAGGGTCAGACCTCTGGTCCCTGGGACCACACTCATCCCCAGGACCCCAAGTCTACCCATAAGCATCTCTTTGCAGAAGGGGCTTTCTGGTCCTGTAGGTGGCTGGGCCCTGTCTCTGGACACGTGTTGTTCATTGCATAATTAATTGTCTTAGAGACCCACCTTCTCCTGATACCTTTCCAGCAATCCATTCCACTCCCTTGGGATCCCGGTATGCCACCTTGGCCCCACCTCAGTTGGGCAGCTGTGATGAGCCATGTTGACCAAATGCCATCTCTGATGGCTCACTGTGTCAGATGGAACATGTTGAGGGGCTTGCAGAGTGGCGGGGACCCTCAGACGACACGGAGGAGGACAGAAGGCTCAGCTAGGTGCTGAGTGATGGACAGTCTAAGGGGAGAGACAGGGGCATGCTCTCAGCCAGACACAGCAGCCACAAGTGCCTGCTGACCTGCCTTGATCTCCATTCTCGAATCTCTCCTCCTCCGTGACTGCACACAGCTGGGCCACCCTGTGTCCCAGGATAAGTTTCTAGAGGAGCAGAGGCAACCGTGAATGTCAGTGTTGTGTGCTCCAGCCTTGGTGCATTGCAGGAGGACTTGGGAACAAGCACAAGAGAGTACAGAACACAGTTCAGCCAGACACATGCCCTCGTGCCAGAACAGCGTAGAGGGCTCCTTGGAGAAGAAGGCATCTGAACAGGACCATAAAACTGGGACCCTTCACGGTCCCTAACTCACATACAGGCCAGCTTGAGCCCTTGACACACAGGCTTGCTCTGTGGTTGTTGGAGGCACAGACAAGTCTGTCCATGATCCCAGCAGTGGAGAGGGTAAAGCGTCATCACGACAATCTCCTCTGGCCAGAGCCTCCCAGACCCTCTCCAGGGGCATGCCCCATACTGCAAATGCTCCCCACTGAGAACAAATTAGTAAGGTTCTCAGTGGCGTTTCAGATGAGGCATGTGTGAGAGCAGGGTTGGAGCATTGGGGGAAGGGGCCCTTGGAAGGCCGTCTAGAAGGCAAGAAAGGAGGCCAGGGAGGGAAGATACCTGTACTCAAGGGGCTGGGTGTGGGGCTCACCCAGACCTCGAGTCTGCTACTGGACTCAGGACATCACTCCAGGAAGTTCAAGATTTGTGCCCACCTGCTTCTGGGTCTTCATGAACCCATAGGCTGAGGCCTCGCCCCATAGTGGGCCGACTCTGAATTAGAAGTGGCTGGTAACGGAAATGACCACAGTAAAATGTGTTTATAAAAAATTATTATATATGGGGGAGCATCCTAACTCACATAGAAACAATTTCTGTCCATGCTTGTGAGGGTGTACTTCTGTGATCCCAGCACTCAGGAGGCTGAGGCAGAACAGCTGTGAGTTCAAGACTCGCCAGGGCTACACAGGAAGACCCTGTCTCACAAAGGCAAACTAAAGAGACAGATGACAGAGAAACATATAGCTAGATAGATAGATGATTGATAGAGCTTAGAGACAGATAAAGATACAGATAGGTAAATAGATAATAGATATAAATAGTGAGTATGTGATTGATAGATGTTGGAGACAGACAGACACATACAGTTAGGTAGGTACATGAGAGATGATAGCTATGTGATGGATAGATGATAGAGGCCGACAGGCAGATAGAGATGAAGATGGGTGGGTAGAAAGGCAGATGATGGACAGGTGATAGAGACCCATGACAGACTTGAGATTTCCTGACTCTGGAATCCCCTCTGTTTCCCTCTCTGAGGAAACTTACAGGATCCACACTTAATCTAGAAGGCCTGAGTCACCTCATCGGTGTGGACACTGAGAGATCAGTAGTACAGGTGCCTTCTCCTGACCACCCCAAGCAGTGATTGGGTAAGGCCAACCAGGTCTCCTCTTCTGAAGCAGATGGAGACCTGCTTCCTGTCTCCCCTTCTCTGGCTAATGATAAACACCGGAATGTCATCACCTCTGTGTCCTCATCTGGGTTATTCTGGGACACAGGCTGGGGAGGGTCCCACAGCCCTGTCCTCACAGCCCTGTCCTTTGACTGAGACTGCCTTCCTCACCAGGCGGGCTGGTGTCATGTGGATGGGTACTGAGGGTGAGGCACTCATCCTGCTAGTCAGGCAAGATGCTGGCGGGAGGGCGGGACCAGGGGGTGGAGCTTCTAGAACAAAGGAGAATGAGGAGCCTGGGGGCCCAGGCTGGGCATCAAAAAGGCCGTGCAGAACAAGCAGAACACAGACAGCCTGCTTCTGTGCCCAGCAGCCAGCCAGACACCCTGTATACCTGCTCCCCTCAACTTGCCCAGGCTGGGCAGGTACAAAGCCCTGTCGACAAAAGCCTTGCTATCCAGCGTGATTGCGCCCACACTGCTCTGCGCCTTTCTTTACTTGGCTTGTGTTACTGCTGAACTTCCAGAGGTGAACGGAGGGATGGCCACCGGCAGAGCCAGAAGCAACGAAGGCCGGGAGCATGCCTTCATCCCAGAACCTTTCGATGGGGCTAACATAGTCCCCAGCCTTTGGCTGAACCGCTTTGAAGTCATTGATGACCTCAACCACTGGGACCATGCCACCAAACTGCGGTTCCTGAAAGAGTCTCTCAGAGGAGATGCCCTGGACGTCTACAATGGACTCAATCCCCAGGCCCAGGGCGACTACAGTATTGTGAAGGAGGCTCTTCTGAGGGCTTTTGGGGGCTCCGGGACCACCCACGGTCAGAAACCCAGAGAAATTCTGTTTGCCAACAGCATGGGTAAGGGCTACTACCTTAAAGGGAAGATTGGTCATGTGCCTGTAAGGTTCCTGGTGGACTCTGGAGCTCAGGTGTCTGTGGTCCACCCAAGCTTGTGGGAGGAGGTCACTGATGGTGACCTGGATACCCTTCGGCCTTTTGAAAATGTGGTCAAAGTGGCCAACGGGGCAGAGATGAAGATCTTGGGTGTGTGGGACACAGAAGTGACCCTGGGCAAGCTGAAGCTGAAGGCAGAGTTTCTGGTGGCCAACGCAAGTGCAGAAGAGGCCATTATCGGCACCGATGTCCTGCAGGATCACAACGCTGTGCTGGACTTCGAACACCGCACCTGCACTCTAAAGGGGAAGAAGTTCCGCCTGCTGCCTGTTGGGGGCTCCTTGGAGGATGAGTTTGACCTGGAGCTCATTGAGGAGGAGCCTTCGGAGGGCTCCCATTAAGAAACCCCTTTCCTTCTACTAGCATTGGTTGGGGGGGACCCTGTATTGGGGGGAGCAGATGTCCTCAGGAGATGTCATTGGGCCTGGTCAGTCTTTACATGTGTTCTCAGCTTCCCTCCTTCTGCAGGAGCCTTACCTTGCCCCTCTTGGGGGAGGGAGGGCGGCTTGGTGGTGTAGAGCAGGGTCTACAAAGACCTTCAAAGCTGGCAGAAGTTTCCAAAGAGGTTAGGACTATTAGGTCCCCTGAAGTGTGGCTCAGTCACCTTCAGGTCCCCAAGCCTGCTCAGCTGAGCATGGTCCTGGCTAAGGCCCCCATGATCCAGATCCTTGGAGGAGAGTGACAGCTGCTCCTGACTCCTCCCCATGAGTCCTCCCAACGGCACAGTGCCGTTCCCTCCTTGAATGTTACTTCCTCGAATCCCATGGAGCCTGTGTTAATAATTCAATTATTTCAAAACACCAATAAAGATCTGTTCGTGGAAAAAAAAAAAAAAAAACATGTCATGTGCTTAATAGTCGTGACAGAGCCGGAGGGGAGTGGGAAACATGAGCATTCCCTGAGTGCTTGGCCTGGGGAGGCAAAAGGAAGTAGTAGTACCAACGGGTCTGGGTTTTCTAAGGTGGACTCAACTGCCGCTATTTGAACTTCTAATCCCTCTCACCCCTTCTAACTACTTCTGATTCCTCCCTGTTAGTCTGCAAAATTTTTCCACAAAAATTATCCCTAATGCCCAAAAGTGACCTAAGACTATTTTGTGAGGTGTTTAGCTTGGATATCAAGAAGTTTCTGCCAAGCAAGTAGGTTTAGAGTGGTGCCCAGGGAACCAGACTTGGAGGTAGAAAATAAGGCCAGGAGACAGGCATGGGCACGTGTGGGCAGCCCTGGGAAGGTCTGGGACTCCGGCAACTAGGGGAAACTTGGCCATGAAGGAGTACCTTGTTCCTGGGAGGACATGGGATGGAAGTGAGGCCATGCCTAAGGCTGGGGACAGGTCTCATCTCTTGTCCAGCTTGGTTTTTCTTCCAATTTCTTGCCTCCTCCAAGAATCAGAAAACTCATCAGTCTTACAGAATGGGCTGAAAGCTCCCGAGAGGAGCTGGACCGTGGGCCCAGGAAGGCTGGCACAAGGTCTGCTGCAGGGTACTGGGGACACAGTTTGGGGAGCCTCTTCTTTACTTGGTGATGCCGGGAATTGAACCCAGGGCCTCACACAATGCTAGGCAAGTGTTCTACTACTGATCTATAGTCCCCTTTCCTTTTTAAATAATTATATTTCAATACGGCGTCTCATTAAGTTGCCTAGGCTGGTCTTGAACTCACTCTGCAGCTCCAATGGGCATTAAACTCGTGATCTTCCTATGTAAGTCTCCTGAGTGTCCGGCCTAACAGGCCTGCACCACACACCCGGCCAGTGTTTTCCTGCTGGGCCCCCTTCTCTAGGCCAAAGGAGTGGCTGCTGGATCCGCCTGCGAGGCTCTCTGAGCAGGGGAAGGAAACCTGGCTGGCCCCGCTGTCTGAGAGACCTGAGGACTTCTGGAGGTTCCTAATAGCAAGGGCATCTTTGGCTGGTCCTCCTTGGTGCCAGCTGTGACTCCCCTGGATCCTGACTCAGGTCCTAATTCCTAGGGTTCACTAAAGCCTGGATCTGGACAGCCAAGGCCAGAATTAACTGGAATCAGCCCCTGAGTGTGGGTGAAGGGTAGGTATGGACAGGGGGCCTGGTCAGCAGAGGGTGGTGGTCTCCCTGAGGTCCCAGGCTCCACTCCCTCATTTCTCTGGAGGCCTCAGGAACGCTGCTGTTGTCCTGGGCCAAGCCCTCTCTGTAGGGAGCAAGCCGGTGACACCTCCCTGTGACCTATTTTTCTCTAGGTCCTTCAGATTCTAGCCACGTTCTAGGTTGAAGGAGGGTGGGTGAGGAGAGTGGGTGGAGGTGAAAAGGGGGATCCAGGAAATGGCTGGCCGGGCCAGAATTCTGGGACACTACCCAAAATGTCCCTGCCCTTCTCCTACCCAGAAAGGGGTTGAGCCCTTGCTGGGTAAATTCCTATGGGTGTACCTGCAACACATGTTGTACCTTGGTTTTGAATAAGGGGGGGCCTGGGCTGGCAACTCTTAACAATGTGCCCCTCCAAGAGGAATGAGGACTCCCTGAGGGGAAGGGCCTTCAGAAGAGCCAAAGGAACCACACAGTGCTGGAGGCTTAAGTGGACCAGGGCAGGTGCTTCGTGGGCGTGAGATGATGAAATGTGATTGATGGAGGAGGCTGAGGCCGGGGCTCTGCCGTAGAGGCTTGCCTAGCATGCAGGAGGAGGCTCTGGGTCCAACCCTCTGTATCACATAAGCTGAGTGTGGTCATATACACCTCTAGTCACAGAAATTGGGGACAGAAGAATCAGTAGTTCAAGGTCATCCTTGCTACAAAAGTTGGAGATCAACCTGGGCTACATAAGACAGTCCCTCAAAAAACTATAGTAAACCAATTTGTTTTGGTTGGCAAAATCCCAGGGCTGCTCTCCAGGGATCAGGACCCAGCTGCCCAAAGCAGAACCAAGGAAAAAAGCCATTGGGTTTGGCCATATCCCTGGGAGATGCACCCACCACCCGAGTCGGGCATTTACATTTCATTTACAGATAGTGTCTGGACTCATCTGGCTCTTGGGTGTAGGATGGAATGCAGAATGAAGTGTGGATGCCCTGGCAGTGTCTAGAGGAAGGCTGAAATTTGGAGGCAATGGAGGAGTGATGATGGTCAGCTCCCCTGTTCTCTCAATGTGCAGCTGCCTGGATCACATTACACTGGCGCTCTGTCTTGCCGGTGTGTAGCTCACAGTAGATAGGCAGATCAGGCTCACCGGGCAGCTTGGCTAGCATAGGCCCCGCCCAGACCCAGGCTGGAGCTGCACTAGACAAGGGAACATCCTGCCTGACAAACCCTTCATTGAGGAGCCAGCTCCTCACCTGGAGAAGCTCCACCTTCTCCGATCACAGCTCCACCCACCAATCCCCCCCAACCCCCCAGAGTGTGCTAGATCATGCTGTGTGCCTTTATCCAGCACGTGTTTGTTCTATTGTCAAACTTTTAAAATAATTTCAGGCTTACAGAAAAGTTGCAATAAAACAAAGCATTTCATGTGGTTCCTTAAATGTTAATAGTTAGTAATTAACTTTATGATTCTTCCGCATGTAGAGGACCCATCTGAAAATTGCACATAGGAAATGCTAACTGCTGTTTATTTTAAAAAGACTTTCTCCCATATAAACATAACAGTCACCAAAATCAATAAATCACATGTATACATGTACGTGTGTGTGTGTGTGTGTGTGTGTGTGTGTGTGTGTGTGTGTGTGTGTGTATGTTGGCGGGGGTGCACACGTACATGTGAAGGCCAGAGCTTCCTGTTGAGTACCTTTCTCCACCTTATTTCTAAAAGTTTACTACATTTTATTTATTTATTTTGTGTATGTGTGACATTTGTGGGTGCATTGTGAAGGTCGGAGGACAATCTGTAGGGTTAACTCTCTGCTTCTACCATGCGGGGCCTGGGAATCGAACTTTGGTCATCAGGCTTGGTGGCAAGCACCTTTACCTGCTAAGCATCTTACCAGTGCCACCTTAGTTTTTGACACAGGGTCTCTCACGGAATCTGGACTAGCTGCCCAGAAAGAGGACCTTAAACTTCTGATCCTCCTGCCTCCACACGCCCCACACCAAGTGTTGGGATCACGGGTATGGTTTATGGAGTCCTGGGGAGCAAACAGGGCTTCTGCATCTAGGCAAACACTCCACCAGCTGAGTACCAGCCCTTGTGTCACCTTTCATCTTGTGAATGAGAATTCATGAAGAGAAACCATGTCCACAAAGACCAATTAATTGACTGTTTAAAACTTGAGTGACTCGGGGAGGTTGGAATGTCGTGGGATCAGAACTTAATTACAATTTATCTTAAGCTATGTTTGGCCTACTAAATAACTACCCTATATCTCCCTCTGTTAGACCTAACCTCCTCTGAGTAATAGATAAAAACCTTTTGGAATGAATTACCTTAACCCTAGTTTCCCACCAATCAAAGGGCTAAGAGTTTCATCACAGCAACCGAGGCCTATAGCTGAGATTCCTCGGCTTTGCCGAAACCACCTCCTTAATGCTTCTGCCAGTGTATGTGAAAAGTGTCTTGATTCATGACATTCTTTGTTCTGTTACTATGAAATCTTCATGAAACTGCCTCCTCATTGGAACATGGAACTTGTGGTAACCTAAATCTGTGTTCCCGGCCACAGTCACTCATTTAGCTCCAAAATAAACTCTCCTTTATTCCCCTTGGCGTAATAACTGTTTTTGCACTGATGATCTTATCACTCACTCAGCCCATCTTCATGACTTTGAGATGTGTGGGATACCTGCCTGGTTATTTTGCAGAATGGCCTTCACCTTGGCCAATTCTCCTGTTTTCTCATTATTAGGAATTTGGTGGGAGAACACCCTGGAGAGATGGTGTGCCCTCAGTCATCATGTCAGGGATGCCGCAGCATGCTCACTTGTTCCAGAGCTGGTGATGTGGGCTCATTTGCTCGCTTAGGGTACCGCCAGCCAAGTTTCCCCACCCTCGGGTGACTGCTTTTCCCTGTGTGATGAGTCAGTGTCTATAAAGACCACCTGAGGCTCTGTGAACGTTTCTCCTCAGATACTGAGGTCATTGATGATCCCGCAAGCTGAGCCACTCTTCCCGGGAGGGCCTCCAGTGGGGATTTTCCAGCTCTGTCCTTCCCCAGCTGGCACTGGGCTCCCAGTTTCCATTACCACCACTCAATAGTACCTGTCCAATATGGAGTTACCCTCAGGTGCTATCCCTGTTGATTTTGATGTTTTGGGTTGTTTGGAATGACTGGCCTCTGTCGTCTTCCCGGGGCGTTTTTCTATTGTAATCGGAGCCCTCCTGGGTAGTGGTGCACACCTGTAATCCTAGCTGGTGTGAGGCAGGGACGGGAGAATCTCTTTGAGTCTGAGGCTAGCCTAGACTACATAGCAAGACTTGGTCTTGAAAACAGAAAAGCAGGCAGTTGTCCCAGAGTTACGAGGGTCTGTGTGGGTTTGCCCACCTCGCCAAGTCCTTCCTGACGTGGGTGTAACACTTTTTCCCCCCTCTTTTCTTCTGTCATTTTCTTTCAGATGCCAGCCAGAGACGAAGCATGCGTTCCCAAACAAAAGGGCTTCATTCTTTTTATAAAGCTCCCCTCCCCCTCGTGGGGCTGCTTGTTGGCCATGGCTGACCTTCGTGCCAGCTCAACTCAAAAGCCTCTGCCTTTCTCTCTCGCTCCATTTCCTTCCTGTAGTGAGTGGCTGAGAGTCCCGATTTGCCTGCTTTGGACGTTTTTTCTTTTAAACTTCAATAAAAATTGTCTTGGAGCTTCAAAAAGCACAAATACATACATAAATAATAATGAAAAGTAAGTTCGGGGGACAGAGCTCGGCTGGTAAAGCGCTTGTGGAGCACGCACAAAGCCCTGGGTTCCGGCTCCAGCACTACCTAACATGGACATGGGAAAGGAGGCTATGATCCTGACACTCGACTGAGTGTTACCTGCCGGTAGAGGCAGGAGGTCAGAAGTTCAAGGTCATTTTCTACTTCGTAGTGAATTCAGGGTTGGCCTTGGCTATATGAGGCCCTGCTTCAGAGAAAGAGAGAGAGAACAGGACCTTTTTTTGTTTTCCAGTACGAGATGGCCCAGGTTTATCTTGTCCCTGCCCAGCACAACTTCTCCAAGGAGTCTTGGCTCCTTCCTTAGGATCTGGTATTCAGAAGCCAGGATCAAGGGTCAGTTACTCTTTGCCTTACACACTAATCCTAGGTCCTCTCAGTGGTCGGAGCTAAAGAAAACCACAGAACTCTCGTGACATATTTCTTTATTGACAATTGTTACTATTAACTATGTTATGTGTGTGTCTTCATGTGGGCATGTGCACATATATAAAGGTCTTTGAGGAAGCAGAAGAGGGTATCAGATGCCCCAGAGCTGGAGCTACTGTTAGTTAAAAGCCGCTTGTCATAGGTGCCAGAGCAGCAAATGGTCTTAACCACTGAGCCACCTTTCTGGCCCCTCCCATGGAATATTTCTATTTCTTTCTGTATGTATTAGGAAGATGAGTTTCCACTGGCACTTCCAGTTATGACCCAGAGTTGTAATCCCCGTCATCCATCTTTCTATCCCTTTCCTTTTCATCTTCGCAAATCCTTTTGCTCATAGTGAGGAGCCCAGCTCCAGGTAATTCTCTCAATCCTGAAATACTGAAAGGAGTTTCTGAATTGCTCACCCTGTGTCTATGAAAAACAACCCAGAAGCAACTAATTTTACCTCCTGGGTGCCTCAGGGCCTGGGCGGCCCTTGGCAGCAAACCCGAGGTGGGGTGGCAAAATCTGAATGCAGTCACAAGACAGGAGCTTGGCCTCACGTGTACAGGGCTTGCATCAGGGCCAGCTGACAGAGGTCCCTTATCAGAGGACACCGAGACAACTGGAGCCAGACCAAAGGCCACCAGTGCTTATCCCGATGGGTGCTAAGGGAGTGGCCAGTCTATGTGCTCCAGAGAGTGACCTGGCCTGGCCTGTCGGGTCCTCTGCCACCCATAGAGGAGACACAGAGACAGTTGACAGTGACTGCAGAGGTTCACAAGTCACAGACCGTCCTGGGCAGAGTTTGAGGGGACCTCTGTGACTGTCATTCATTTGACCCGCCCGAGGGGAGTTGGGTCAGAGGGAAGCAGCGGGCTTTGGTGAACTTAACGTGCTCCCCACATCTGTGTGGGGCGTGGGGACCAGCAAACATCACATTGACTAAGTGAGGCTCCTTAGAGTAGACTGTTACAAAGGCCGGCTAAGCTGGTGACCCAGGGAAGTCAGAGACAGCGCAGAGGGACACCTGTGCCCTTGGAGGAAAGTCCAGGTGGCCAGGGAGGTAGATGCCACTCAACTAAAACCTGGGCTGTAAATTTTGTGAGGTTTTTAAAATTTTTTACTTATTCTTTGGCATAAATAAAAACAAAGCTCATGCCATAAATAGACATCAGTGGCATAGCCTGACCCAAGACATGGTAAGATGTGCTGGGGAAAACCTAGGGACCGGCAATGCTGAGATGAGGGGCAAAGATCCTGCCCTCAACCTTGAGTTTACTCAGGAGGGGAAGGAAAGTGTCTTTATCTTCGAGCCAGCACTGGCTCTTGGCACAATAGGTAAGAGGTCAAGTCCCACTGCCTGCCCTGTTGAAGAAGAATCAGCAAACACGGACGGAGGCAATATTAGGCCCTCTTCATTGCTATCCATGCCACTGTGTATTCCAGCAGCTCAGGGTAGGAGACCAGGCAAGGCCTGAGGGAGGGGCCAGCTGCTCAGGGAAGCCATCTGATGAGGAAGGTGGTCAGAAGGAGGAGGCCATATGCTTGGGCAGGCAGACTGGTGGGAAGGCCAGGATAATGAAAGAAGCTATTTGAAGGAGGCCGTCTGATGGGGGAGGTCCAGGTTGAGGCTGAAGAGGCGGCTGGCAGTGGGCAGGATGCTATTGAAGGAACACTCAGGGGGCATTTGCTGTGCAGGAGAGAGGGCTGGGTCCTGGCACTGGTGGCTCCTCAGGGAATTCCCCAACACAGCGGAGGACGCGTTGGCTGGAGAATTTCTTTCCACTGTCATAAAACATCTCCAGAGGTTTTATCCTGACCCCCACCTCATGCCCCACTCCACTCCCCCACCCCACAACTGGGGAAATTCAAACAGCAGGGTTATCTGTTTGGTATTGCTCAGAAGTGAGGGCCCCACCCCTTCAATTAGTCAGCTGGAGCAGTGTGGACAGAGAGTGAGAGGGTGGATTTGGACCGCTCGCTTTGTTCTAAGTAGAGCAGACAGGACAAAGTGGGCAACGATGAAGTCCAAAGTCAAACAGGCGACAGCAGACAGCCTTGGTGATAGGAAACCTCAGAAACACGTTAACTCTGGCTGGAAACATTCGCTTTTAATCAATTCACGAAAACAGAAAAAAATTAAAAATTTACCAAACAAGTAATTGGTAATTGGCTTTAAAATAAACCCATTGTGTGTGTGCCTGTGGGTGTGTGGTGGGGGGATCCCTAGTATTTCCCCCAAACTCCCAATCCTTCCCTTTAATCACTACTTCTTATTCTTGCTAATTCTTCGAGGTTTAAACTCCTTTTAGTGGGTTTTGTTTGTTTTCAGTGATAGAAGCACTAAGTGCTCATCCTCGGAAAACTAGAAAAAACTGAGCTAGTAAAAAAAAAAATATAAAAAGAAAAGAAAAAGAAAAAAGATCCCTAGCACTGGGAGGCCGAGGCAGGAGGATAGCTGTGAATCTGTGGCTAGCCTAAGCTTCAGAGTGAGACCCCATCTCAAAATACAAAATAAATAAAATAAACGAGACTATGAAGGGCCTTGTATCCTTTGCACCCTCTGTAGGTCAAACATGGCACAGTTTTTCCTTTCTTCTCTGTGTAGACACTGTACGTCTGTCTGTCTACCCATCTGCCTGCCTGCTTTCTTTCTTTTTAGACAGGGTCTTACTATGTAACCCAGGCTGCCCTGGAACTTGCTGTAGAGACCAGGCTAGCCTTAACTACTAATTCTTCTGCTTTGGTGATGGGATCACGACACACCCAGGCAGCTTCCCCTCTCTCCCTCCCTCCCTCCCTCCCCTCTCTCTCTGCCTTCCTTCCCTCCTTCCCTTCTCTCTTCGCTCTGTCTTTTCTTCCTTCATAAAGGTTTTTTAAATCTATTCTTTAACCAGTCCCCTAGTTGGGGGTTCTTATGTGGGTCCCACTACTTTGCAGTTTCAGACCTCTGAGAAGGAATGTGTCCCGACCGCCTGCAACACAGACAAATCTCACGTGCTATGTGAAAGAAGCTAGACCCAAAATGTACACAATGACTCCACTCACACAATTTTCCAAATGAATTATGCAAAATTAAACCACAGTGCATAGAGCTGCGTGCTCGGAAGGCAAAACAGTAAGGCAAGAGAGGACAGCCACGCCCTGGAGACCTGCACGCCCTTTAGCTCGAGAAGGACGCTGGGGGCCTCAGGGCCAGCAGCGTCTTGATTCTTGGGGGCCACTTCAGCATGCCATGTCTTCCTTTATGTGTGCATATGGCATCACAAACCCCAAGCTGTCCTCAAGCTTACGGTCCACCCTCCTGCCTTCTGAGTTCTGGATCACAGGTGTATATCACCACATCAAGCAAGTCCTTAATTTTTAGTGAAAGCCTCACTCTCGTTGTCTGTGCTGGGCCATGCGACCATGGAGACTGGCCCGTCTCAGGGCAGAGCCTAAAGTCTCTTTTCATGGGTGCGTATTGAGGAGGCTGCCTGTGCACCAGCTTTGTTCTGGGTGCTAGTACAGAGCCTCAGGAGGCGAGTCCTTCTGCGATCAGAGCCCTACTGGAGTATCTACTTGAGAAAAATGCAAGCTGCCATGCGAAGATAAGAGAAAGCAGAGTGACTCAGAGCACGGGGACAGTGACTAGAAAGCGATGGGCAGGTCAGGAAGAGCGTGAGTCGACATTTGTACTGGCTCCCAAATAAAATGAGGGAGCAGAGGAGGCAGCTGTGCAAAGGTCCTGTGGTGAGGCACACCGGACATTTCAGGAAGGAGGAGGGATAGGGGACATAGGGGTCAGGGTGAAGCGTGATGAGTATCCGCCTCTGAAGGTACTGTCTACTCTGCCAAGTGGATGGCATTCTCTGAGAGGCTTAGAAATGTGGACAATGAGATCTGAGGCCTGTTCCGAAGAGTCACAGAGAGCAGACAAGTCCGGGCAGAGGCAAGGAGGGCAGTGAGAAACTTTGAGCAAGACCAGGTGGAGGCAGGAGAATTCCCAGGGTTGCTGGCAGCCCTGTCTAGCCAGTGGGTGAGTGAGCCCCAGGTTCAGTGAGAAATGATCAAGGAGACACCAGAAATGTATCTCTGGCCTCCAAGCAAACGTGCACACACAAGCATGCACATCTGCACACACACACACACACACACACACACACACACACACACACACACACACACACACGAACACGTACATCATCCCCACTCCCACTCCACCCCATCCCCCTCACCCCCCGTGATTAGGTGGACACAATTAGGTGAAGACACTTGATTTGAACTTCTGGCTTCCCCAAGGAAGTGTGGGAACACACACATTAAGAAAAGAATAAAAACTTTTGGCCCCTGTACTTTGGGGTTTTGGAGGTACAACATGGCCACCCTGGGGTCACCGATATGGGAAGAAACTCTACCACATTCCCAAGGTGATACTGACCAGGGCAGGGCTGAAGCAGGACCCCAGTTGTGGCCCTGGCCACCTTACTAAAGGTACCTGCTTCACAGGTGATGTTAATAAATGTTGACATTGCCCCCCACTCCCTTTTTTCTGAGAGGTGCAGCCCAGGCTTATTTTAAACTCATGTGTAACTGAGGCTGGCCTTGAACTCCTGACCCGCCAGCCTCCACCTTCTATAAATGCTGGGATTACAGGTATATGCCACCACACCTACCTTGTAAGGGACTTTCTAACAGCGTGAAACAGCAGAGCCAAGGTTAGCGCTAAAATAGCATTCCACTTACAGGCGTGAGCCTAGTGTGGGGACTACACAGCTCCGCAGGGGGGCAATGGGTTATCCCTTCTTGCTTCTGACAAATGCCTCTGGCCCTGGTCAACTTGGCCACACCCCTGGACTCTTGGGAACGCCCCAGGAGTCCCCAGGACCGGAGAGTGTCTTCTCCCCAGGCAGCACCCTTCTACAACTAAACAAACCAACAAAACTCCACACTCACATGCCCACCGGATACACGTGACCCTGGCTGCATGTCAATCTGGCAGCTGGTCAATCTGACCACCCTCTGCTTGTGGAGAAAAGAGGCCACAGCTCTCTTTCACACAGTGAGCCTGCAGACAGCCTGATCCCTGCTCTCTGCAAGGGTGATCTAAAACACTTCAAAAACTACATGCATTGTGCCAGGGGTGGAGGTACACGCTTTTAATCCCAGCACTCAGGAGGCAGAGACAGGCAGGTCTCTGAGTTCGAGGCCAGCCTGGTCTACATACTGAGTTCTAGGACTATATAGTGAGACTCTGTCTCCAAAAAGTAAATAAATGAAAATAATTTAAAAATACGTATACTAAAACGGGAAAATTTAAAAATAGAAATTAAGGTCAGAGAAAAGATCAGGGAAAAATTAGGATATCAATATTCACATCACAGAGACTCAATTCCTGAAGGTGAGGTGTGAACTGGCTCTCAGCTTCCTGGCAGCCAAAACAAAAGGAGAAAGAAGATCTGTTTCCTGAATCAGTTCTCTGAAGTAAACACACGCCTTTCCTTCAGGGGAGGCCACAGCATTCCTACACTGAGTTCTGTCCCAACCCTGAAGGACCTGATGGATGAGAAAGCACCTTTCCCTCCTTCCTCAGGCCCTGTCCAGCTCCTCTGTTGCTTCCTCTGGACCCCACGCTGCTCCACTCTCGGCTCCAGCTTGCACTTGACCGGGTGGCTACAGCCTGCAACCTGCAGCATCTCCCTGTTCACATCTGAGGTGGGAAGGCTTCGCTCAGATTCCCTCTGGAGACTCAGCCTCCCTGAGTAGGCATTTCCTGAGCCAGGGTGAGCCAGGGCCCCCGGGTGCAGTCATTCCCTCTTCCAACAAGGCACTGCCCGGAGTGGCCTTTTCCGAAAGCCTTCCTCCCCACCCCAGCCTTTCCTCATAGGCAGTGCGCTGTGCTGCCTGGCTTCCATGGAGACTCCCTTGGCCTTCCTGAGTGTCTCGGGGTGAGGTCCCACCTGATACTGCTCCCTCCCCACAGCCAGTGTCCACATTCTGTCCTGAGTCACCCTCTCTTCCACCCCTTTTGGTTTAACCACTTCCTGACCTGTCTGTCTTCTAACCAGCAGAGTCAGAACGGCATATTTGAACACCCCTCCACACACACCATGTAATTTTCCCTCCAATCTATTTCTCACCGAGGTTTGGCATAGTGCATTTCTGAAAATTCAAGTGGGCTGGGGGTGGCTTTGTGGTAGAGTGCTTGCTTAGCATGCAGGAGGCTCCAGGCTAAATTCTCTAGCACCTCAAATGAAAACAAAGCACCCCCAAACCTGAAGTGGCATGCATGACCACGCTGAGACTCTTCTCGGCTGTGGTCTTATGGCTCGCCTGCATGGTGCTGTCTGCCTGTCAGTCACCAGGATGAGGCCCTGGCCCACTTCTTGCATAGCCCCGAAGTGTCTGAAAAGAGCCCTTTATTACCCCCATATTACAGATGGGGCCAACACTCAAGACTCTCACCCCATATCCCCAGGGGTTAGGGCAGAGGTGGTCCACAGATGGACATCTGTGCACTTGACGGCCAAACAGGCCTGACTCCTGCATGTCAGGGCTGTGGGTCCTGGGGGTCCCTAGCTTGGCCTGCCCGATTGAATCGTCCCTGTGGTCAGACTGGCTCACTCCAGTGCCCCCCCCAGATGGGACAATCGTGGAGGTGAGGTGGCAGTTCTCCCTGCTTTTACCCACAGGGGCTTTCCAGTAAGCACAGATTGGATTCTCATCCCCCTCGGCCCCAGTGCATGGCTGGGGTGACCTCCCTGTGCTGTCCAGCCTGGGGTAGCACCATGCCTTCCTCCTGTCCCTTCCTGGATTTTTCTGGAAGCAGACAGCTCCTTGTGTTGTCACCCTCCCCTCTGCTCAAGGGGAGGTCACACACACCTATCGTCTTCACCCACAACTCTGACAAAGCCTTGGCTCGTGTGCTGGCCCTGGCCTTTCAGACCCTTTGGATTGGACAGTCCAGGGACCACCTGGTCCTGAGTCTGCCTCAGTTTCCCCAGTGATGCCCCACGGTGCAGCCGAACCTGGGTGGATAGTATGGGTTGACACTTGTTCACTCTGGGTTCTCGGCCACTTGGAGACAAGGGACAGCCCTCCAGAGGCGCCCTCGTGGAGGCTACAGCGACGTCAAAGCAGGGACCAAAGCGGCACTTGCAAAGGGGACTCTAAGGCTGCGGAAGCAGAGGGCGAGACTGGGTGAATAAATATGTGTTCCCCCACCGTGGGGTCCTGGTGCCCGCAGCCCTCGTGGGATCTAGACATGGCAGATCAGGCTTTCAGTGAAGGGCAGCTCCTGGGAACTTCTGGGTTTTTTGCTTTGTTCTCAGGAACCTGAGGTGGGAAACAGCTTTCCTTGTTCAAGGTCTGCAGAGGATAGGTGCTCTGTTGGGGGACTTGGTGACAGTAGACCCCGAGAGGGCAGGTGGGGTGGAAGTCTGAGTGCTCAGCTACCACTCATCACCCTTGCTGTGCATGTGGGGCAAATCCCTCTCCCCACTTGGTCTTCTTATCTGTGAAATGGGAGCGGCAGCACCCACCTCCCCAGATGGGCTGTGAGGGCTTGTCTGCTCCGAGCACCCTTGCAGAATGGCACGCATCGGTGCAAGGCCTGGGCAAACAAAGAAAGCCGGGAAGCTGCAAGGAGCCTATGTCTTGGCGTGATGGGGGCTGTTGTGGGGTGAACCTTGCTCCACAGTTATCTCTAGCTCTGAGCTTCCTCTCCTGGGTTTCAGTAAGCCTGATGCCGAGGAACCCCACTTTTATGGGTGCTGCTAGTCACAGAGTGGGCGCTGGTTTTGAGCTGGAACCTGATCAGAGATGGTCCCAGAGGAACAGGGCAAGGCTCTCCTCCTTGTGAGAGAGCTCACATCCTAGGCTAATTTTCTGAAGAAGAAATAACAGGAAACTCCCTTTCTTCGTGATCTATAGGCTTCCAGGGACACTTAAAAACCTTTCTAGATTTTTGGGTGGTTTTTAAGAATAAGAAGTTGAAGGTCAAACTGGGTGTGGTGTTGAACACCTGTCAATCCCGGTGGCTCAGGGGGTTCAGCCAATCTGATGGAGATGGAATGCCTGCCTAGCATGTGTGGAAACTGGGCTCCATCCCTAGGGTTATAAGAGAAGGGAAGGGAGCGAGAGCCGTGGAGAAAAGACCTCAGTTTCTTGACTCCTGTTCCTGAGGTGAGCAAGGGCACTGCAGGAGGAGTCAGGCTCCCGGAGGAGCACGGCCTCAGGGCTCACTAGTGTGACTTCAGCGTGGGATAGAACCTGGCCCAGAGGTCTGTGGTGTCTATGTGAAGAATGTAAATTACCGAAGGGCATGACCCTTAGCAGATACTGCAGGGTCAGTGAGACAGTTCAGGAGGTGAAACTGCTTGCTGCCAAGCCTGATGACCTGAGTTCGAATCCCAGGACCCACATGATGGAAGGCGAGAACCAACTCCTGCAAGGCACATGTGTGCACACAAATACACACATACAGAACAAATAAAGGAATTCTTTTTGTTTATTTGAAACAGGGTCTCTCTACGTAGTTCTGGCTGTCCTGGAACTCACTATGTAGACCAGGCTGTCCTTGAACTCACAGAGATCCTCTTGCCTCCCAAGTACTGGGATCAAAGGTAGGTAATAAATGTACTTTTCTTTTTTCTTTTCTTCTTCTTCTTCTTCTTTTTTTAAAGATGTCATTGTAAACTGGATGCCTTTCTCCTCCCGTGGAGAGCCACATTGGAGCCTTTTCCTGTGGCCCTCGCTGTGGCCCGCCCAGGCTTTTTCCCAGTGAAGCCCCTGTCCCAGTGGGCACCCACTCTCTCCAAGCTGGCTCTCATGTCCCAGGTGCTTTCCTATTTCTGGGCCCCAGCACAGTGCCTGGCTCACCAGATGCTAACAAAGAACATGGTAAGGAATGCCAGCTGGGAGGGGACATGGGTGCCTGGCAGTGCCAAGGAACCAAAGTGTGATTAGTTCTAATCAACAAATGACTCACTGAACTGGGTGTGGCAATACATGCCTGTCACTGCAGCTCTTGGGAGGCTGAGGCAGGGGGATCAGGAATCCAAGGTCAAGCTTTTGTTTTTTTTTTCTAATTAATTTAATGTGTATAGTGTTTTGTCTGCATGTATGTCTGTGTATCACATATATGCCTGGTGTCCACTGCGGCCAGAAGAGGATGTTGGATGCTCTGGAACTGGAGTTATAGATGGTTGTGAGCCACTGTGTGGGTGCTGGGAATTGCACCCGTGTCCTCTGGAAGAGCAGCCAGTGCTCCTAACCACTGAGACATCCCTCCAGCCCCATTCTTGACTACTTAGCAAATCTAAGGGCAGCTTGGGGGGACATATATGAGACTCTATCTGAAAACATTAGCAAGAGAACAGAGAGGAGGGAGAGGAGAGGAGAGAGGAGGAGAGGGAGGAGAGGGAGGAGGAGAGGGAGGACAGGGAGGGGTAGGGAGGGAGGAGGGGTGAGGGAGAGAGAGGCAGAAAGAGGAAAACTGAAACAAACAACAGAGCCCAACTGAGTGGCCATACTTTCAGAGTCAACAAAGAATCCCAGAGTGAACTTGCTGTCAAATGAAAAGAAACAGGAAATTTGATCAATCCACCTCTTCAATGGAGCCTGAGAAGTGGGACACAAGAAGACCAGTGTTTCTTTAATAATGAAATAATTTATTTGTTAATGGACGGACACATTAAGTTTACACACAGCAAGGAGCCTCTAAATCATGATGGTTTCTAAAAACACAAGTGCTAACTGCAGTCCCCCCACCCCCCAAAAAAGCACCATTCTCCACAGTCTTAACACAGGTTTACATTGGCACCATATTTACATAAAGAAACATCTGGAAACACATTTCCCATCCTTCACCTGCAGCTCTCCTGTGGAGGCTGTTCACCTTTAGAAAGATGGTCCCCCAAACTAGCCACTCAGCAACATTCCAGGAGCACCAATTCTAGGGACAGCGGTCGGGGCAAGCCTGGCTTTTAGGTCAAAGCTAAAGTGAAGAATGCCCACCTGACCCACTGCCCTCCCAGGCAGAGTAAGAACTCAAAGTAAGAAATCCAGATACACCTTAGGACAGAACGCCTTCCGAATTCTCACTGTGTGATTTTGAGATACCATACACACTCGATTTCCTTGGCCATCCACGATCTGAATGCAATGGTGCCAATCAGTTATGTCTTCTTTTAGAAGACCACAGTAAAAGAAAAGTACTAGAAGTATTGATGAATCACATTTCACACCACCTCAACCCAGGATCTTCGCAAACAAAACATGCTGCAGACTACAGCTCTGAGCGCACGGAACGAGAGAAGCCAGCACACAGCCCAAGGGCGGGGCTGTCTTCTCCCAGAAAGCACTAAGCAGGAGTAGCAGCGATTGCAATACCAAAGAGACACAGAGAAATAACAGAAAACACACAGGGATGGTAAAGTAGGAAGACAGAACAATGTAGCCACCCCAGGAAGGAAACCAGAAAACACGATTTCGGTGATAAATTACAAAGCACAATACAAGTGGTATTCCTGCCAATATAGCATGGTATAAAACCTTAATGTGTCTATATACGCTCTTCAAAAAATAAGTTCTCTCTTGAAGGGACAGGGAAGAAGGCAAGAGGGAAAAAGTCCACAAAACTCATCGTCAAGTCCCCAAGATATTGCTAGAAGGTTTTGAGTATCATATGCCATCTCCTGTGTTCTTAGACCCCAAATGCCCTTGGCCACATCAAAGATGGGGAGAAAGGCCACAGGAAACTCAGGGAAACCTTGGCTTCTTTTGAACACAGCAGGGGGTAGGTGAAAAAACCACTACTTTGAAACCAAACAATAAAACTATCCCAGCAGCCACCTCACCCATCCCTGCTGGAGTCACCCAGCCTTGGGTCAAGAGGGAGAATCTAGGTCCTGTGACCTTGCTAAGGAGCAGCAGGTCTCCGAGGTCAGAGGCAGCAGGCAGCTGCTACTGAGTTCAAGATACCTGGTCAGTGAAAGGAAACCCAAATCAACGGTGCTGGGTGCTGGGCGTGCACCCAAAGCCAGTCCTGGGTTTTCCAGGACGGTGCAAATGTTTCCTTGAGGAATGAAGGAAGTCGAAGGCCGAGCCCCTGATTTCCTACCTGCATCATGACAGTGAGTGAAGCTTAGGTCTTAGTTTCAAAAGGAACTTCCACATAAAAATATGCACGTGCCCTCACTGACACATTTCTGTTTGTGCATATTGTCAAAGTCTTAACGGCTAGGGTTCACACCTTTGTCCCCCCCCCCCCCCCCCCAACCTAATAGGTTTTTCCTTTTGCTTAAGAAAACAAAAGCCACCCTCAAGTCTAGCTCTTGGCAGACATGCTGGTGATGAGTGAAGGGGCGGGGATTAGCTGCCCTGGCCTAAGCCTGCCGGCCCCCAAAGCTACAGTTTTGGTCAGAGAAAAGCCTGCCTGCCACACTGACTCAGTCTACCTCCGGCTTCCAAAGCCAGGCCTGACCTGGGCAGTTAGCCTGTCCCAAGTGTTTTAAAACCACAGAGATCTACCACACACAGATGCAAGGACCAGCGGACAGGGCAAAGGTCAAATGATACTGCTTTATGTTGAGACAGTACACTTCATACTTCAACCGAAAAAAAAAGAAGAGCAAAAAGGAAAAAAAAGCAGTTTAACTCAAAGGCAAAACAAGGAAAACAGAAAATAAAGGCATCTCTCAGACACCTTCTGAGTGAAATGAACCTGTGCACAGGTTTTGTCCCCTCCCCGCCTGTGCAGCCCACAAGCTTCTCCCTCGGTCTTGACTTTCTGATGGCTTGGATGCAGTGAGCAGACACAATGCCCTCAGGGCCTAGCACATGGGGACTGGAGGGGACCTCAAGGCACAGCTGTGTCTTTTAGACAAAGGACAGACCTGGCCAGCTCCTTGAACACCATCACTCACTCAGACTCTGGAAGGGACTTTATAAATGCAAACGACCCAAGCTGTGTTTCTGTGCTAATTTTCAGCTGGTATTTGGGAAACAATCCAAAGGGGTGGGGGTGGGGCACAAAAACAGGACTTCAGGATCATTAAGGAAGCCATGACTTCCCCAGACCACAGAGTGACCTTGTGTGGTCAGGACTGCTCTCTCTGCCAGGGTCTGTTTGGATCTGAGGAGAGGTGTGTGACTGTGCAGCTGCCTGCTGCCAAGTGAGCCATGGAGCCTTTCGGTGGCACCTGTGGATCTCAGGAATGTTCCATTACTCCGTGACACAGACTTGACTCCGAGCAGGGCACAGATTTTACAAATGGTTCAGACTCAATGAAAAAGATTCACCAAAGGCTGAAAACAGCCAGACCTCAAAATACAAATGCAAAAATATTCAGGGGAATGAACTAATTTGTAGACAGCTACATACAAAGTTTCTAGAACATCTATAAAAGCAGTCGTAAGAATTTATATTCCATTACATTAGTTTATATAAAATGAATAAATAGTATTTATAGGTTTTGTGTGTCTTATGTACATACACATGTGCTCTGGTTTAGCTTAAATAAAAATGCCACAAGGGAAAAAAAAATCATCCTTTTAAGCCATCACCCAGAAGTCTCCAGAAGAAAGCTTCCAGATGTGTCCAAAAATAACTCAGCAGGAGGTTTTGGTGACATGGGGACCCTCCTGTTCACTTGCCACAGAGAAGAAATGTGGCCTCTTTCTCTCAGAGACAGTGGCCACTAGCTCAGCCAGTGCCGAACTTAGTTATTGCTGGGAGTCCAACGGGAAAACAGGTTGGAGTGGCCGGGAACAAAGAAGCGTAATCACTTTTGTTGTGTGGACAATGGAGATCTCATCTATCTCTGAGGTAGGACAATGTTCCAGAGACAAGTAGCATCAACAAACTTGGGGCGCGGGGGTGCCTTGAGACACAGCACACAGCCAGGCCCCCAGAACAGCACGCAGGGGGCACACTGTTCTCCTGAGCTGCCGAGCGCCCGCTCTTAAGCGGGGACACTGAGGCACCGCGGCTGGGCCGCAGCAGGGCTTGCTGGAGGTATTCCTGGCTTCTCAGTGCTCTTCAGTTTTGCTTTCAAAGCTTCCTTTGGGATTTCTGAGACTGAGTTCCCTTTGAGAAGTTTGTTTGCTTCGATTTCCTACGTGCCAGACAAAGCTTGAACTTCTCTCCTGGGCGAGTACCATCATGAGCCAGAATACTAAGAAGGGCCTGGCCGGCTGCAGGACAGTGCACAGGGGCCGCTGAGAAGTGACACTTGCTTAGGGCTGAGGGTTCTTGGGCTCTTCAAATGGACTGGAATGTACGGTCTCTCAGCGTTGACGTGGAGGGACAGAGAAGCTACCACTGAACGCACTCAGAACCGCAACCCTACGTGCTTTCTGCAAAACGGACAGCTGATTTTGGTCAAGGTGGTACGTGAGGTTGGCGTGCAAGGGCGTCTGGGCAGGTTTGGTACACTACCTAATCAGGTGTGGTGGAGAGGACCTGCGGGCCCTCTCCTATAGCCCAAGACCTGCCTTGTGCCCATCCTGGAGCTTGGCTCTCTTGACGCTGGCACTGGCATAGCCCTCGTCACTGCCCAGGCTCTGCATGCTGCCTCGCTCGTCCGAGTCACTCACACTGCTGCTCCAGCCCAGGTCCCCAGTGAGGTAGTCTGTGCTCTCCACATCTACATCCACGTCCACGTCCACATCCACGTCCAGCTCTTCTGCAGGGGATGAGACACACGGGTGAGGACCTGCTGCCGAGCCCCCGGGACGCCTGAGTTTCCCACACCCCTTCGTGGGCACTGCTATCTAACTCTCGCAGTGGGGCTACAGCAGTCCTGCTGCTCCGCTCCTGAAGGCCTGAGCCCCAGCTTCTTAAAGTTTTAGTGCATTTTTATTTAGTGTGCGCATGTGCGCACCGTGGAGGTTAGAGGACAGCTTTCGGGGGCTGGTTCTCTCCTCCCACCATCAGCCCGGTTTCAAACTCAAGCAGAGTGGCAGGTCCATACACCCACAGAGCCACCCCGACAGCCCCTGTGAGGCCTGCCTTATCTGTTCCGGGGCTGGCTCTGTTGCCTGACGCCCCTCTGGCAGGTGTGGCTCACCTCTGTCTGAGTCAGAGCGCTCTGAGGAGACGACAGAGCCCACGCTGTCCATCCGAGTCCTCTCGGCGCCCAGTTTCTCCAGCCGCCGCTTCAGGTGCCGCTGTTCTCGCTGAAGCTGGTCTATTTGGTGAACAGCTTTTCTGTCACAATCCTCAAGTTTCTGCAAGTCAAAGGGTGGTTGTTGGAGTCCATGGGGCGTGTGGAACACCAGCAAAGAACCTATACCTGCCCTGCCAGCAGGGAAACGTGCTGTATATCCGCAGGAGACAGGCCGTGTGCTCCTTGTCGGGCTTCTCTCCTAGACTGGGAGCTGGCTGGCCAGTTCCTGTGGGCTTTGTCTAACTCCAGCAAGCACTGTGGGGCTGGCTTCTCACAGAGATGCAGGGAGAGTTCAACAGTTTGAATCTTACGCCCCTTACCCTTGGTAACCCAAAATACTACAGCTCCCTGACCTGGTCTCCATATCTCCAGTAACCCTCTGGACACCTCTCAGAACCGGAAAGCCACGTAGCATGTGAGCTATGAAACACTATTTAAAAAGACTTTTATCCCAGCGCAGTTCCAATTACAAAACAAGTTCTCACGTCATGCCAAACCCCAATTAACTTCTGTTGCTAGTGGGAAATCAGGGCCCTTTTAAAGTCCTGACTCTGAATTGTCCAACAGAAGCGTCTAGAAGTGCGATTCTGCAGATGACTTATTCTTACAAATCTGCCCCCAGCTCCTTATATTCTGCAGATAATTAATGAGAGTGTTTAATTGTAGCTGTTTTGTTTCCAACTGAGGCTCTCTCCCAGAGCTGTCCTGTTTGCAGGCCGCTAACCGTTAATAAACTGGTATTTGTCTAACCAAGCCATGGCTGAATGGTGATGCTGACTATGGCTCAGTAGTGCACACAGAGTCGACACAGACAGACATCATGAGGCGCTCAGGACGCACGGATGTACAAAGACCTGGTTCTCTTGTGGAGCAACAGTACAGTTCTAGAGACACCCAGCCACCACACAGGACACTGATAAATGAGTACCACATCCATCAGTGAGCCAGGGGCCCCATGACAGGAAAGAGTCAGCAAAGGCCTCGAGCACTGGGGGCCCTGTGCAGAGATCCGCAGCATGAGGGGAGGCTGGCCATGGAGAAGAGGGGACAAGGGACTGCAGAGGGAATGGCAGCTATGGTGGCTCTGGTTCCGGAACACGACAAGCCCAGGAACAGAGGAGGCTGCAGTGGGCTGCTGCAGAGACAGGAGACCCGGTGACAGCTCGTCAGAGCCCCTGAGGCATTTAGAATAATGTGTGCGGCTGAGCTACAGCAGCTTTGCTGCTCAGGGTGCAACAGATGTGTGTGGGGGTTCAGAGCATGTATGAGACTGTGGGGTCTCTTTCAGTTGACAGTGGTGGACACAAAGGTGCTGTGGGATGGTCTGTATGTCAAGTGTGTTGCTGATTGGTCAATAAATAAAACACTGATTGGCCAGTGACCAGGCAGGAAGTAGGTGGGACAAGGAGAGAGGAGAATTCTGGGAAGCAGAAGGCTGAGGGAGACACTGCCAGCTGCCTCCATGACTAGCAGCATGTGAAGATGCCGGTAAGCCACGAGCCATGTGGCAAGGTATAAATTTATAGAAATGGATTAATTTAAGATATAAGAACAGTTAGCAAGAAGCCTGCCACGGCCATACAGTTTGTAACCAATATAAGTCTCTGTGTTTACTTGGTCGGGTCTGAGGGGCTGTGGGACTGGCAGGTGAGAGAGTTTGTCCTGACTGTGGGCCAGGCAGGAAAACTTTAGCAACAAGTCAACAGGTCAAGCTGTGAAACACTGAGGTCTTGGTGATGGTGGGGATACCAGTGGCTCAAGGCATCAGGGCCTGAATTTCTGACTGGACCCTTTAACCAGGTTTTAGATGTTGGGGAGGCAGGTGGGGTGGGAGGAACCCAGAGACCATTGTGGAGACACACTCCTGTTTGTCCCTCACAGCAGGCCTGAGGAGGCAGAGCAGCAGGCCAAGGCACCTACCTTTATGTGCAATTTGGCTTTCGTCAGCAAACTCAGTGTGGTGTGTCGGCTTGACTCAGGGCCGAGCGGCACCAAGCCCTTCAGCTTCTCGAGGCACAAGCGGAGATGAGCACGCCTGTGAAAACAGAACCATGCAGCACTTGAGATCCCTACATGGGTTCTGGAGTGTAGGATTGCCAGACCCAGCAAAGCCTGGTGGCAGCAACACTAAGAGGCCAGGCACCTGCACTGAAGCCCAGTGAGAAGCAGAATTTGGAGCTTCTAGGCTGATTCCATGTGTAATTCCGGGGCGTGGGGTAGAAATCTGCTCGTATCAGGCACTTTTATCAGCTTCTCCTGAATCAGAAGATGACATGCCCAGGGGAAAGTCCTCAACCTGTGCTTCTCTTTCAAAGTTATTGGATCTAATCATTGCTGTGCACAGAACTTTTATGTTTGTAGTTATTTACTGAGGCTTTTTTTTTTTTTTTTTAAATATAATAGCAAGGATTTCGGGAGCAATCCAAACAACCACTGTTGGGAATTAGTTAAATAAGTTACAGTATATTTACATAGGGAAGACCATGCAGCTATGAACAAGACTAAGCCTGTGCTCGATGGCAGTGATCTGAGCCAACTGAGTCCGCTGTCTGCACATTCACATGCTTGTGCGTGCATGAGCCTGCAACAGTTCTTCACGGTGGCCCTGGCTGGGCAGAGAGAAGGCAGACGTGGGCACAGAGGGAAGGAGGGAGGGACGTTTTTACTGGAAAAGTTGTGGTGTGACTGGTTTTGTTGACTGTGCAAATCAACTGTTATTCCAAGAGTTAAATACATTTTTTCCTACGTACGGGACAGGTATATCACAGGTAACGCTGACAAATGTGTGGCTGAGAGAACCACTCCTCCATCTCCAGTGTGCTGGACAAAGGCTGATGTGGAGGGACCATGGCCACACACAAACCCTGTGCCACAGCATGGCCAGAAGAAGTACAGGAGCCCCCACAACTTTGGATGTTTATGGTTTATTGAAACCTTGGTTTGGACTCCACTCTAGAACGGAACAGATTTTATGGTTATGAGAAATGGCCAACTTCCAGGTGTCTGTGTAGGCCTAGCACCTCCTTAAAGCCTCTCTGAGCCATCCCAGCCAGCCCACAGGGAATCCTTATTTCTGGGGTTCTCCATGTGGTTTGGTGTCTGTCTCTCAAGCTTCACTCCTTGGGAAGCCCAGCTGAGACTCATTCACTGACATTGACACTGACATGCACCGATGACTGCGTCAGCCCTTCGAGCAGTGGACTTTAAGCTTCTCGAAGACAGAGTTCAACTCATCACATCTACACAGAGCTTGGCCCCGGGCAATGCCCATTCCCACACTGCCAGCGCCTCCTGAGGCAGCCCTGGGCAATGTGGCTTGGACCTCGTTCTGAGCCCCCTGCCCCACCTGGATCATGGCGCGCTGAGGGCCTCTGAGCTCAAGGAGCACAAGCAGGCTGGCCGATGGAAAGGCCTGGATGCTGGCTGTGAAGTCCTGCCCTAGGGAAGGGCCCGCAGCAAAGGCTCCATAGCATTAGCTAGATGCTGGGAGTGGGGGAGCAGAAGCTGTGTGTACAGCACGGATGGGGGATAACATTCCACCACAGATCATGCCATTAGAAATACTGTATGAGCAGAAGCAAGATACAATGTACATGTATGAAAATGCCACAATGAAACATTTACCTGCACACTAGAAAATTAATACTAAAGAAACCCCATGAAGGCTGGAGACAGATTAGTGGTTAAGAACACTGCTGCTCTTCCAGAGGACCTGGATTTGGTTCTCAGCACCCACACTGGGCAACTCACAACCAGTGGAAGATCTGATGCCTCCCGTCTCCACAGGCACCTGCGCTCACGGTGCACACCCACACACAGGCACACATTTTTGTTCGTTTGTGTTACACAGAGACAGGGTTTCTCTGTGTAGCCCCGACTGTCCTCAAACTCAGAGATTTGCCTACCTCTGCCTCCTGAGTACTAGGATTAAAGGTGTGCATCACCACTGCCCAGCTTGGAACATAATTTTTAAAAAATCTAAAAAAGGAGAAACTATGAAAAAATACCACTAGTGACTACATATGACACGACTCGTTTACACTAACTTAACTCTCACTGTAAGGCCTGCAGACTAATTATATTTAGAAGTTCACCAGCTTGCTTGCTATCTGCAAAGACTGAAGGGGACAAGTCTGTCCCACTGTCCTCCTGGGATGTAGTCACACACAGACACAGACTGGCAGTGTACAGATCCGTCCCTGTCCCCTGGGTCATCTTACTGCCCCATTAGATGGTCTTCTGTTACCAGAGTGGCCTTTAGCTCCTGTCCTGGTAGGGGAAGGTAGTACCAAACACTAGCTCCTCCTGCCCCTCAGCCTGCTGCTGCTAACAGAGCCACATTGGCTTGAACCCAGGTAACGAACTTGGGCAGCTTCCTGTTGGCTCTTCAGGAGAGGGCTGCAATTAGCACATGTAGACAATAGGCTTGGGTCTACAGCGGTGGTGTGAGAAGCCGTGCTTTTACCTGCACGGCACTGCACGGCACTGCACTGCACGGTACTACACTGTATTGCACTGCAATCAGGGTGCTTACAGTCAGGAGTGGCCCGTAAGCAGCAGTCCACATGGATGGCCCACAGTCCTCTCGGCTGCAGAGTCCCCCAGGCCCTAGTCTTTTACCATTCTCCATCAGTCCGTTGCTACACAAGCCAACACTAGTGTAGGGGTGTGGAGCAGAGGTTGTTGGCCACTTACTCCCCATGTGACACTGAACAAGCTACCTAACTCGGAGGCCTCTATGTGCTCCTCTGTAGAATGTGGGACAGAGCCTACCCCAGAGAGTCTCTGTGGCTCTCTAGAGAGGACAGGGTCTGATGTGTTGCATCCTGCCTTGGCTGATGTTACTCTTCCGAGTTCAGAACTCCTACACAAGGGTAACTATCCTGAGCAAATATGAACAAGCAAGGTACTGCCATGCTCTTCCCGGCCACCAGCAAGCTCAGGGTCCTCACCAGGCAGGGGATGAGTGATAAAACACTCAAAGAAAATGGACATCTTCCGTCCTTGAAACAGCTAGTAAGCAAGCTAACCCTTCTGTGGAAATACAGGCATCACTTATGGAAGGACCAACCAAGTGTTTATAAGCTAGTGAGTGGAACAGGAGGTCCCTCTGAGGCCCTGTGTGTCACGTGGTAGCAGGATCCAGGTCAGGAGGGAGGCATGGGCTTCACTTTCCAGGCTGCAGGCTGTCATTCTGAAGTACCCCAGCCTCCCTCCAAATCTATTCTAAAGATCTTTGAAAAGCAAAAGGTGAGGATGCAGACCTCGCTGGAGAGCCACGTACATCCGGAGAGCTTCAAACCCCTCCCGTAGCAAGAGAAAGGTACCACAGCTAGGAGTGACATTAAAACAATTTGGGGGAGGATTAACGGGAAGAAAACTATCAAATATTGCTGAAGGATAGGAAAATCTGAGTATATGGAAAAAATCCACACATTCCTGGCAATGACCCCTCAAAGCAAAATGCCAGTGTTCCTAAAATTTAATACAAGTTCACAAAAACAAAATCCCTACAGTTTTCGTTTAATGCTGGAAAATTAGCCTACACTTCACCTGGACATGTGAGAGACTGCCAGCATTTTGGAGAAAGCTGAGGAGGAATGCACTGCCCAGATGTTGACCCGCTGGAAGCTGTGATGACCGAAGGCAGCACCAGCACTGCGGCACACACGTCAAGAGTGCAGAACAGACTCTCCAGAAAGAAGAGCTGCGTTCAGCAGATAAAGGGCATGAGTTTGTAGGCTCTGGCCTGGGAGTGGACAGGTCACCACCAAAATAAACCCCAACACACAAAAACACTACAAAACACGCTCACACGAAGATGCACATAGTGCTGTTAGTTTTGCTCAGCGTTCCTTAGTCACGAAGAACGGAAAACCAAATAGCCAAGTGAGAGAGAAACAACCCCAGGGCTCGTGGTGTTCACACGCTAGGGCCTTGTAAAAACTAAGTGCAGACAGGAGCTCCAGCCTCCAGTGCCCACCCTGCGCTCCCTGACTTAGAAGCTGCCAGGCTGCTGTGTGAGCCTATCACCTTTTGCAGGGCCTGACTTTTAAATAGGAACCCTACAGCACGCTGAGCACTTGCTGGTCAAGGGGCAGACACCGAACCAGGGTCAAGGTGGCCTCCATGTGGCAAACGCTCGGTTCTTCCATCCACCCTTTATCCCTTGAAGGGGTTCTCAGGGGACTACTGTGTGCTGCTTCTTCCTCCTGGGCGCTGGAGCCATGCTGGAGAAAGCAAGTCCCTGCCTCTGAGCCATTTAAAATCAGCTCCCACCCGAGCGTCTGAATGGACTCCCTTTGTCCTCTTCCTCACCCACAAGCCCCTCAGAGCTCCCTGCGTGCGGTCTATGATAATCTGCTTTCCTCTCTAACTGGGTCACATTACTCTCTCTCTCACTCACTAACTCACACTGAACTTTCTATGTGGCCAGCTCACTACCAAGGACAAAAAGATGCCAAGTTTTCTGTTTCTCATCAAACGCTGGACCCCGGGAGCATCCTGTGCCTGTCATGCTGACAAGGGTCCCCCAGAGCACGATGACCCGACCCTGCTTAGTGCTGGCTTCTTCATTAGCAGGTGCCCGTGATTACGATCCAGAGAGGAGAGGGTGGGCCTTGGGAGCTGTCTCCCACCGCGGTGTGTGCTCAGAGCCCCTCAGGATCACTGGGTGGCACAAGCTGTGCTGTGTGGAGTCGGAAGAACCCAGTCTCACTAAGGAATCAAAGCCTTCAGGAAGTGAGTAGGGGTCGCCACTGGTTCTGTGCTGAGAACAAAGTTTTGCTGAGCTAAACAGAACCTGCAGGTGCAGATCACACGTCAGGCTTTAAGGGAAGGTACGTTTTCCTCCTTTTCTTTACAGTGATGTCTTCATCGACTGCAGTAGTGATGTCTCACTAATTTGACTGAAGCCCTGGAAGACTCCTCATCACCATGCTGATAATTCTTTGTAGAAATACAAAGGCAGCAACATGCCCAGAGATGCGCAGAAACAGCGGCGCAGTAGCTCCATGCGGAAGACACTGATTCTCTTTACTAACCAAGAACTACGCAGTTGCGCCTCCTTAGTATTTCCTTCCCAGGGTTTGATTTTAATATAAAATAGATTCTAATGAGTACCTGCTAGCTCTGTCTCCCCCGGTGACTGTTAATTCTGGCAATGAAGTCAGAGAGTGCCCTCAGAGCCCCAGGCAGGGGGCTGGAAGTTGGAGAAGCAGACAACACAGGCCTCTTCTCCCAACCTCCAAAGGCAGATGGTACTGGAGGTAAGCACGGAAAGAAGGTTCTAGAGGAACACCATCAGCACAGCCTGCATCTGTACACCGATCCCTGTCTGCCTTCACTAAGGTGCCAGCAGTCAAGAATTGATTACGATATCTTAGAATGAAATCTGAGTGTGGTCAAGGGTGTGTAGAAGCGGAGAAGGTGTGTACAGCACACTCTGGCCCAGTGCACACCACACCCAGGCCCAGTACGCACCATGCCCAGGTCCTGCATATACCACGCATGACCCTTTTGATATAAAGAATATGGCCATTTGAAAAGTCAGAAACCCAGGGAAACAGTTCTAGGGACCTACGATTATCAGAACATTCTCCAGAAAAACTACTGGAATGGTCTCTCATGGCAGGCTAGGCATCACTAAAATCCTATTGGACAAATGAAAATCATAGGACAGACCAAGGCTGTGAATCTCCACAGAGCACACACCAATCTTTAGTCATAGGGTCACAAGACCCCAACCCTGGCAAAGCCACACCTGTATCACCCCAGAAAACACGGGGGCCTGCTATTGAAGGAGAAGCCAGAGCCTTCTGGGCAGGCCCCTGCTGTGGCACTGACTCCAGATCCATCACCATGACTGGTGTGTTAGTAGTCCCATCACCACAGGCCTTCTTAAAGACACTTACATCAGAGCAGTCCCAGACAAGGGACAGAGCAGAACCCATACACAGCATGCAATGAGGCGGAAAGGATTCCTGTGTTCTGAAGCTCACCACCTGTTAACCACAGGAACCTACAGTACCCCAAAACTACACAAACCCTGCACACTTTTTGCAAGAGATGTGTAAGATTTATGGGGAAATGCTTTGCTTAGAGACAGAAAAGAGGTCTGGGTAAATTAAGAAACACACCGAGTCCTGGATGGAAAGATCTAGTAGCTTAGTATATACTCTTTTTTTGCTTTGTTTTGTTCTCTTGAGACAGTTTCTCTGTGTAGCTCTGGCTATCCTAGAACTGGCCTCCAACTCAGAGATCCACCTGCCTCTGCCTCCTGAGTGGGGGATTAAAGGCCTGTGCTACCACCACCTGGCTTAGCATATACTCTTAAAGGCTAATTTTATTGGAATTATGTAGTTTCAACTTTTGATATCCTAAGAATATGGGAGATGGGGAATTGGAGGACTCATTAAAAATTTTTTGGAACTGGGCTATGTGACAGGTTACCACAACCCCAATACATGGTGGCTGAGGTAGGGAGAGCCCCCAACTTCAAGGTCATTCTGGGTTACATAGCAAATCTGAGTCCTGCTTGTGCTACAGTAGTGAAGTTCTGTTTCAAAAAAGCAAAGTAAATTTGTCATAAGAAAGCATGGCCATGGAGGCTGGAAAGAAGAGTCGGTGGTTAAGAGCACTGGCTGCTCTTCTTGAAGAGGACCCCAGTTCAGTTCCAGCACCCACACAGTAGCTCAGCTTAACCGTCCATAACTCCAGTTCCAGGGGAATATAACACCTTTTTGAACTCTGCAGGCAACAGGCACACATGTGGTGCACATACATACATGCAGGTAAAATACCTATACACATAAATTAGAATAAGTAAGTCTATAAAACAAAACAACAACAAAACCTTGGATGGAAGCAAGAATTAAGTACACACAGGGCAAGGGCCATCAGTGAAAACTGGTTTCCTGAAGGAAATGATGAAGTAGACAGCTACACGACAGATGTGCCTTCCGTGCACGTCCTTATCCTGTGAACTGCAGGTGCTCAACAAAGCCGGGCACCATTCTACACCTTTCTTATGGATGCCAGGTATTTAACTGCTGAGCCCCAACCTGGGGTGAGGCTTGTTCCTAATGTCTAAGGTGCCACAGAAACCCAAGTGCATCCAACTCTACAATACCAAAGCGGGGGGAAATCCCATCTTAGAATTTTTCTCTGGGTTGTTTTTATTTTGAGAGCCCTCACTATTTTTATGTGCTCTATATTTTTAAGATTAAAAAATAATGTGTACATGTGTATGTACATGTACTACATATGTGCTTGGTACCCATGGATGTCAGATCCCCTGGAACTGGAGTTACAGACAGTTGTGAGCAGCCAGTATGTGCTACGAGTGGAATCCTAGTACTCTGCAAGAGCAGCCAGTGCTCTTAACCACTGAGTGCACGCACGAACACGAACACACACACACACACACACACACACACACACACTCTCGACTACGTAGATCAGGGGGTGTAACTCAGTTAGTAGGTGATTGCTGGGTTTGAGCCCAGCCCAGCCCAGACTGGGTGTGGCAGTGCACGCCGACAAGGGAGAGGGAGAAGGGTTAGAACACTGGAACCTCTTCCCCTGGGTTGCAGTAACCAAGGTTTGTCTAAATTAAGCGATGGAGGCCTTCCTTCCTTCCCTTTCAGACCACATATTGTAAACAGGCAAAGAACTTGTTAGGACAGTGTAGGGCCAAATCCTAAAAAGAACAGGAAGTAGGAGAGTGGAAAGGACTCCTGACAAGCCCCAGTTGAAGGGCATAGAGAAGCAATCGGAGGTCTACGCAGCAGTGCTGATTTCAAATCACAGACACAGACACACACACACACACACACACACACACACACACACACACACACACACACACAGACACTCAGACACACACACACACACACACAGACATACACACACAGAGACATAGACACTCAGACACTCAGACACACACACACAGACACTCAGACACACACACTCAGACAGACACACACACACAGAAAGACACAGACACTCAGACAGACAGACACACACACACACACAGACACTCAGACACACAGAGACATAGACACTCAGACACTCAGACACACACACACAGACACTCAGACACACACACTCAGACAGACACACACACACAGAAAGACACAGACACTCAGACAGACAGACAGACAGACACACACACACAGACACTCACACACACAGAGACATAGACACTCAGACACACACACTCAGACAGACACACACACACAGAAAGACACAGACACTCAGACAGACAGACAGACAGACGCACACACACACACACAGACACTGTGTAATGCTCTCACAGAAGAAAAAGGCATAAAGTCCCGGGAGGCCTGGGAGGCAATCTGTTTTTCCTTTGCAGTGCTGGGATGGGACCCAAAGCTGTGCATGCCAGGCATGCACTCCACCAGGAGCCCTGGCCCCGAGGGCTGAAACTGGAGAATACAAACAAATGGCCACACAAAAGGTCTGAAAGAAGGATAACTTGAGGCAGAGACGCCCGCTTTACCTAGACTTCTGCAGAGGCAGACAAAAGAGAGACACTAAGGGTGAGGAAGGAAGGTCACAGCGACCATCTTCCACCTGAAGAAAATCTGAGTTTCTAGCCCTGACGTGTGCAGCTCAGCCTTAGAGCAGAGTCACGGAGCAGAGCAGTGGGGAGGCCCACGTGTCACACTCACTTGGAATCCTGCAGGGGAACAGAACTGACAGTTTGGTTTTCTTCCCAGCTCCTGCTGCCTGGTGAGGGCCTAGTCTGTCTTTTCCAGAGTTATACCCGATTCTGACCTGACTTTCAGAGTCTGGGTCCCTTAAGAGGTTTGCTGGACACAGGGCCTTCATCAGAGCAGATCTTCCTGTTCACACAGGCACGCAAACGCCTTTCCACCTGGGTGGGCAGCCTGCATTTCAAGTGGACGGATGCTCGGGACACAGAACGAGGCTGTTCCATGGTCTCAACCCAGCTCCAGTGAGAGTCACCTGGGGAGCTTTTGAAGAATTCTAGTGCAGAGCCCCAGCCCAAAGCAATGAACTTGGATCATTACACAAGGGCTGGCACTATTGGTTTGTTTTTCAAGTTCCTCAGAGAACTATTATTAATTGTTTCTCAGGACAGTAGAGGCCTGTGGTTATGTTTACTTTTTTTTTTTTTTTTTTAAATAAATCTCTACTGCTGGACATGACAGCGCACACCTTTAATCCCAGCACTTGGGAGGCAAAGGCAGGTGGATCTCTGTGAGTTCGAGGCCAGCCTGGTCTACAGAGTAAGTTCCAGGACAGCCAGGGCTACACAGAGAAACCCTGTCTCAAAAAACAAACAAACAAAAAGAAGTTTTTACTGGAATGGGAAATTTGCTTTAACTACTTCATGGAGAAGGGTAGTTGCGAGTGTAGGAACCTGGCTGGGTGGACACACGTAACACTGCATTCATTTTACCTTTGTATGTTAAAATTTCCCCGTTAGGATTTTATTTCACAGAATCAGTAGAAATAAACAGTTGCTCTCTGCCCCAGAAAACTAATGTATGTATGTTTTTAAAAAATTAGTTAAACGTTTTGCCAGTGAGTTTAAGTGCTGAGAACTACTAGGCAGCATGGCTGAAGGAAGGGTAACTTGACTGGAAACAAAAGGTTTACATTAGGAGCAAGCAGCAATCCAGGAGTCAGGCTGGGTTGGGGCGAGGTGAGGCGCACAGGGTGGCGGCCCGCCGCCGGCAACCAACAGCCCAGCCCTCCGGTCGGTCGTCACCCTCCTCCTCCTATTTCCACATGCACACCTGCCTGAGTGGAGACTCTTCGTTCACAAGTTAACTGCAGCCATGTGTGCATGTGCACACACACTGCACATGTCCACGTACATGTGATTAAGAGCATGCCCAAGCTCGTGAACACCTCCCTATCTGTGGGAGTCATCTGACGGCATTCCCTGAGAGTGGGTGGGGAGAGGGGAGGGCAGCCAGCTCTTCATCCACCAGGTGATGCATACATACCACTGGTTAGAGGGCCCGAGTGAACTCTTAACTCAGGGGTCACCACTGGGAACGGGGTGGGAGGGTTAAAAAACGTGATGACTAATAAATGTGTCAAACTCAAGATCCCCACTCACCTGTTCTTCTCCATCTCATTGTGGGTTGATCTGAAAGAGGAGCAAAAAAATAAGATTATTTTTGTCTTTCGAAAGAAATCAATTATTCTTGGCTTTTTCCCCCTCTTCAATTATTCTTGTGTTAAAGAATGACTTCAAGCTGGGCATGGTGGCCTATGCCTTTAATCCCAGCACTCAAGAGGCAGAGGCAGGTGGATTTCTGTGAGTTCAAGGCTAGACTGGTCTGCATAGTGAGTTCCAGGACAGCCAGACTTACATGATGAGACCCTGTCTCAAAAAAAAAAAAAAAAAAAAAGTGCCTTCAACACCAATGTAACTTAATGTGTGTGTGTGTGTGTGTGTGTGTGTGTGTGTGTGTGTGTGTGTATGTGTGTGTAAGCCACAGGGTAATGTTAGCATCTTTTTAGTACTGTTCTCCATCTTACATACTGAGACAAGGCCTCTCAGTGAACCTGGAGCTCTGCTTAGGTAGACTGATGGTCGGAGAGCCTGAGGGCTGTTTCTATACACACTGTGCTGGGGGCAGAGATGTCTGCTCCCAAGTCCGAGTTCTACACGGATGTCAGGCACCTCATGATTGTACAGCAGCACATCACCTATACAGTCATCTCCCTAACCCCATTGTAACTCTTCTACAAAGCTGGTAGAGAGGAGGTAGATGGGGTGACTCCTTGGGATCTTCTAAGGGAGTCTACCTGGGGGGTCGGATAATTAAAAGTCTCTAAAATACAGTTCAAGGGGCTGGAGAGGTGGCTCAGTGACTAAGAGCACTTGGTGTTCTTGCAGAGGACCCAGGTTCAATTCCTACCACCTACATGGCAGCTTACAACTGTCTGTAACTCCAGTTCTCCAGGGAATCTGATCCCCTCTTCTGATCTCTGTGGGCACCAGCTACATATATGATGTATGTGACATACATGCAAACAAAACACTCTAAATAAATACAGCTCAAGGAACTCCAATGACTTAAGAGGCACGCAGTCTTTTATAAGGAGGAAGAGGGTCACTTACAAAACACAGTTGTACAGTGTGCTGTGCCCTGGAGCTGCATAACACTACAAAGCCTTCTTTATGTTATCTGTAAAGTCATGGGGGTGGTGTCATACCCCGGCCCTACCTCCTAAGGGCAGCATATACTAAAACGTGATGCTGTTTGGGTACAAAATCCAATTTCAACTGGTAAAATAACTCCTCCTCAATTCAGCTCCCTGAATTAAATGCCTCATGCACAACCTTAGGAAAGCCGCTGCTGCCCCACAGCAGTGAGGTAAAGCAGCAGTTTGCAAATTCAACATGAAGAAGACATGTCTGGTAAAGCAGGAGTTGGAATGAAAAAAAGCAACCTGGGCTGGAGAGATGGCTCAGAGGTTAAGAGCATCGACTGCTCTTCCAGAGGTCCTGAGTTCAATTCCCAGCACCCACATGGTGGCTCACAACCATCTGTAATGAGATCTGGCACCCTCTTCTGTATACATAATAAATAAATAAATAAATCTTTAGAAAAAAGGTAACCTTTGCCCTCCATGGTATGAAGATGAAATAATTTTACTATCAAGTCCTTGGTTAACCCCTCTGTTAAATGGGAATACAAAATTGCCAATAATCTACTAAACGAGCGCGGATCCATGAGGAAGCAACCATAAAAGGGACTGGCAAGGCTGGGATGAAAGGCAGGCTGGGTGAGAAGCCCATGATTTGCCTTGGACTCCATGGACAGGGCTCCACAGTCATCAGAGTCAACAAGATTCCTTCCACATCTGCATGCAGCTTCTCTATGACCAGGCATAAATGTGAAGAAGCCCATCTTTGGAAAAGCCCGAATATGGACTTATCATGTGGAATTCTGTGGAATCTAACTTGCTTTGGTTGTGAATTCTGTAAGCCCAGGAGGTAAAGTCTCATGGCGGCCATGGCGAATGCTCAGCCATGTATGGTATCATTGGCAGGTTCACTCACAGATCAGGGATAGTGTGTGTGTCTGTATGGGTGTAGAAGGTTGTCTTCAAACAGGAGATTTCTAGCCCAGAACTAAATTTTCTCTTCTAGAGACTGGTGAGAAGGCTCAGCAGATAAAGGTGCTTGCCTCAACACCTGACGACCCAAGTTTGATACCCAGGACCCACTTGGTGGAGGGAGAGAACCAACTTCTGAAAGTTGTCCTCTGGTCTCCACAGGCCGACTGTGGTGCATGTGCACCTACACACATACACACAAATAAATACAGATGTGATAAAAACAAACTTCTCAAAACAAAACAAAACAAAACCCAAACTTCTCTGCTATAAGCCCCAGAAGATTAGCTTTTATTCACGAGGGGAAACAAATGAGAAAATAAGGATGCATTTAAAGTTTTCTTTCTAGGACCTCCAAACCAGTTTTCAGTTGGTTCCCTGGGTTCTCCATCAGTTTAGTTTAAGTCTGTCAGGGACTGGCAGGGACCCTCCGTTAACAAGAATCTGGACCGAACTGCAAACACGTGGCTTCAAACACGTGGCGCTTTACCTTTAACTGGGAATTCTAAGTTCAAAGTCTGATAGGTTTTTTTTTTTTTTTAAATAGAGTTGGTTAAGACTTCCCTGTTTAACTACAGAGAAGTAGCGCCCCCACCTTGTCCCTGAAGACTGGGAGGAAAAAGAGCATCTGGGGTACTCTTCTGGATTCTTTAAAGAACTACAGACAGACAGACTGACAATTTCTATTTACATAAAAAAAAAAAACCTGGATCCCCAGGACAAACTTTATCTACAAATCCTGCAGGAAGCGTAACTCTTTGTAATTTTTGACTCAAGTTTTAGAAATGACAGGTTTTACTTGATTACTTAAGAGTGTTGAACACATGGTGCCTTTTAAAGGGGGCGGCCATCTAAGGTGTAACTGAAGTGTGCTTGGCTTGCTGACTGAGTTAGTCATTAATAAGAAGCAGCCAGCCCATTGAAGGGTGAGCACCAAGATTCTAATTAAGGCATGGGAGAATGCATAGATACTTTCTATGTCAAACCATTTTCGTGCAGTCACCGAGGACTCTGGAATGGCCATAAGGTCAATCCTAACCTATAACAGCATACCCTAATAAAAAGATAACACAGCCTAATGCAGTACGTCAGAAAGCTGCCTCATATTAGGTCGCCTTCACAGCCACTCCTTATAAAATAGTTCAGTGACCAAGTCCCGGACTTCCTCTTTCACATCAGTGGCAGAGCCTGCTTTACTCACGTTAACGAAATACAGAAATACTTCTAAAAACTATTACAGGCAGAGGCATGTTACGGAGTTCTAGCTACTTAAGAAGCTGAGGCAGGAAGAACGTCAGACCCAGGAGTTTGGGCTAGCCTGGGCAACAGGACTGTCTTTACCTTTGGGGACTGAACCCTGGGCCTCATACATGCTAGACAAACACTCTACCACTGAGGTCTTATCTTCTGCCAAGAGATGTTTTTCTTTAAAAACAACAGCAAATAAAAACAAGAAAAACAAAGTTCTCAATTTCAATTCTAAATAATAACTAAGTGATTTTAAAAACCAGAAGGAAAGAAAGAGCCTGTCTTTCTAATCCAGTAGTTCTCTGGATGATTCTAAAGCAACTGACATTCACTATACTTTTATTATTATTATTATTATTATTATTATTATTATTATTATTATTATTAATTTTTTGACAAAAGCAGTTTTAAAACAAACTGCATTTTCAGTTCCCAAGAAGTTTGAAAAAATGGCTGAATCTTATTTTTTATTGTCTAAGGCAAAGTATTTCCTCAGACTCCACAAGCAAAGAGCATACATAATATTTCAACCTGAACATGTTATTGTCAAAGAGTTCTGTGAACTAGCATATCTCCTCGGCCTTTTCATTTCAAATGCATGGTCCCATGGCCCTGGGCAGAAGGCTGACTCTGACTGGTGTCCGGCCACTCTCCGATGGCGACCTCACTCCTCAGGTGAAGGATATGCCAACAGCCACGGAAGAGACCATGCCTACAAAAACCTCCCTGCTTAGACTTTAGTCCTGGACTCTGAGGGCTCCTTCCCACACTGACCGCATCACACCCATTCACTGTTAGTGAAGCACACAGACAGCTACGGCAGCCCGATCTCTAGGAAGAGGAAGCAGGCCTCTTAACAGAAGGGTTTTTCGATTTTCCAAACTCAGGAGCTGTACACTGTCCAGGAGTGCTGCAGGCTAAGGACAGGAGAAGGACTCTAGTCCTTCTGGAGCCCCTCTAGCTTGGCATGGAAGCTCTCACTATGCTTTTTAATCATCCTTCTGGGACCAAGTCACTTCACAAAGCCTTTCGAGTCCCCACTGCTCAACCCACCATCAACCTTCTAAAAAGCAGGAAAAAAAGAGGGTTAAGGCATTAAAGTGAAGACTAGTAAGGTGGACGGTCCCTCCCACCTCAGGAGTGGTAAGAATACGGCAGAAGAATATACTAGTACAGAAACAAAACGCACAGCACACTACCAAAGGCAGTGGAGCCCTTTCTGATGCCGCTGTTGACTCACGTCAGTGTGAACACCCTCCTTAAAAGGCTGTAGTGCCCATGTGCAGCACTACTGACTATCACCATCAGCCTATGCTAGATGAGAGGACGAGAAAAACCCATCAGGTAATTACCGGGTCAGGTCCACCCTTCCTGTGCCTCAGTCAGGAGCGTGGTGCAGTGTGAGGCCCAGTCTGTGAGTCCAACACTAGGGCTGTGGACGGGTGAACCAAGGACAAGGTGGGTGAACTGTAGGTGTGAGTAGGCACTTCCTGGATTAGTGGTCTGTATTAAGCCACAGAGGCTACCCTACGTGGCGATCTATGTGCTCGTGGGAAGTTATTCATGAGGGGGAGGGATTAGGATTCTAAATTGCTGATGAAAATGTCAATGATTTTAGGCATAGCCTAAATTGAATGGCCCTAGTAACATGGACTCCTACTAACTAGTTAGGGTTTTGTTTTTGTTTTTGAGACAGGGTCTCACTAAGTAGCCAGGTAGTCTCATATGTAGCTCGTCTGCAATTCCCAATGTAGACCAGACTGGCCTCCAACTCCACAGAGATCCACATGCCTCCTGAGTGCTGGGACCAAAGATTTACACCACCATGCCCAGCTCCAACCAGTATTTTAAGGGCAAGGAGAGGGACATAGCGACAGTGACAGAGGTGACATGTTGTTGTGGATCAGGGGCTGTGAGCTCCCAGGCATTAACTAAGCACTGTGGTGAAACCGACAGCTTCTGAGGACTGAGGCAGTCGGGAGGCTAACAAGAAAAGGCTGGAACTGGCTGACACCCTAACGCTGCACGCACCTTCCTTCTCCCAGAAGTGTGCTCTAACCTCAATCACTCTGCTCAGGCATCAGAAACAGAGGCCACAACTGGGTTATCAGACAAACTACTGCATTTAATTTACACGTTAAATATACATTTCTACCACCTGTGTCAGGCCGGATACCTCCTTTATAAAATCTTCACTATGACCAGCAAAGTCAACCGATAACATGCTGCAGTTTGAATGAAAGGAAACGTGGGAACTCTGTTGCGTGTAAAGAAGGCAAAAGTAGTGACCCAGCTGCTAGCCCCATGGAGTTTTGCTTTGTTCAGAGGGTGAAGATTAGAATTATTATTTTTTTTTTAAAAAAAGGTCATAATGAAATGTAAGACAATCTTACTTTCTCCTCAGTTTCTTCAACTTAAGAAGAAGGGCTGTTTAGCACCATGTGTGCATAACCAGACCCTCAGTGTATCTGTAGGGCTAGAATCCCAGCAGTCAACTAACAATCAGTCGTTGTGTTAGCTACAGAGAAGGGGAGCACTGAACAGTTACCTGCTACTGGTGCTGTTCTTCTTGGTCTTGTTCCTCCGTTTGAAGGCATCTCTGTCCTTGCTACTGTACGGCAACATGGAGGCATACCCATGTTCAGCTTCTAGAAAACCGAGGGGTCCCGTTAATGAATGGGCCCAGAGCATCTGACACCCTGTCCCCGCGTCCGTTTGTCTGTCGGAGTCCGGGCACCGGGCGGGCGCAGGCAGGCGGAATTCTGAGAACAATGCCTGCTCTTTCCTGGCGTGGACGCCCTCGGTTCGGAGCAGGTGTGGAAGGTTCCAGCTGCTCGCCGCCCCCCGCGCTCGGCTTTTGGGGCGCGGGCCCGGGGGTTGGCGCTCGCGGCCAGCCCGCGCCCCAACCACCCCAGCGGCCGCCCGCCCGGCCCGCAGCCCGCCGTGCACCTCTCTCCCTCCGCTCCAGGTAGTCGGCCGCCTCCAGCAGCAGCTGGATGTTCATCCCGACGGCTGTCGCCATCCTGCACCCGGCGGGCCGCCTCTCCGTGCCCGCGGGCCGCTGGCCGGGAACGCCGAAAAGCCGCCGCGCTGGCCAGCCAGGAGGGGCAGCGCTGGGACGGCACGGAGCCCGGATCCCAGCAGCGGCCGCTGAGTGTTTATCCCGACTCGCCGCCGCCCGCCCCCGGTCCCGTCCCTTGACAGGCCCGCGGCGGCGGTGCCCCTCATTGGGTCGTCCGCAGCACAGCCCGCCTCCAGACCGCCGCAATTGGGTAAGTGTCCGCGGCCCCGCCCCAGAAGCCCGCTCCTCCCGCTGGTTGGCCGGGCTTGACAAGGCCCGGACTCCGCCCCCGACACCCCATTGGCCATAGGACTCGCAACTCCGCCTCGTGCTCCTGCTGCCTCCCATTGGCTGCATGCCGACAGCCAGGCCCCCTTGGGCTCTGCGGGCATTGGGCAAGCACAGTACAGGGAATGCCGCTGCACCCGCGCCTCATTGGCCGAGCCCTCGGAAACCTCCCGGCTACGATGACGTCACCGCTCCGCCTAAGCGGCGGCCCACTTTCAGGCAGCCGATTGGCTACGAGGCAGGAGGGCACGGGCGGAGCCACGCCCACTGGCCGCAGACCTGTTGCCCACTGTCTCCGGGGAGAACTTCAGGCCTAGCTGGGTACCTCGGACAGACGGTGGTGGCACGTAGCTCCCACGCCGGGAGGGAGGGGTGGGGGGAGAACGGCCGGCTCCCTTAGACCACACTCACACCGAATGGCCCGGTGCCTACAGAGTAAGGCTGAACCTTCCATCCCAGAGGAAAACACTCCTGAACAGGCCTCTCATCAGCCCACAAATGGTGTGTGCTCCACCGGCACCCACTGGAAAGCTCACTCTGTAAATATAGGTCCTTGAGCAATCACTGTTTTTGAAATGATAGATCATTCGAGACCCAAAGTGCAATGTCTGTATCTCCAATTTAAAAGGCAGGAATAAAGCTATAGGTTAAGAACTCTGAAAATTGAAACGAGCAGAGGATTTTTAAATGAAACTTCTTAGTGATGTCAGTATGCAGTGTTAGCTTTCTTTGTACACACATGTCAGGTGATCCACCTACACTGTTTCCATCCCTCAGGACAACCCCAAGGGGTTGTCATCCTTACCTACATTTTGCACATGAAGAAAGAGGCTCAGAGACAAGTAATTTTCCTATTCTTCCTTAGCTTGGGGAAAGACCTGAACCCTTGCTGTCTCACCCACAACTGGCCTGGCAATTCTGATTTGCAGTTGTACAAAAAAACAAAACAAAAACAAACCAAAAAACCCATGGCAGGTACACAGAATTGCAGACAGTCACAGAACACAATTCAAACTGTGGGTAACACACAATGGACTGGGGTGCAGCTCAGTGGCAATGTTGCCTGGTATGTGCAAGGATCCAATCCAGGGCTCTATGCTGACACACACACTGAAAGCAGTTTTTCACAAAGGCACAGAACTTGTAAGTAAGAATGGGGAAAGGAACAATTTGGAACATTTTTAAATTGTATGCTGTTTGTTAAAATTTAAAAATTAAAGTAATGTGAGCAACTATTAAAGTAACCAATTTAATATTCCTAAAAATACCCTCTTTTGGCCATTTTAACATCTTGGGTTTTGTACTTTTATATTTCCTCCCAAGTTTCACCTTTTTCAGTCTTTCTCTTTTTCCTTCGAGAGAGGATTTCTCTGTGTAACATCCCTGGCTGTCCTAGAACTAGTTCTATGGACCAGGCTGGCCTCGAACTCGCAGAGATCCACCTGCCTCTGCCTCCTAAGTGCTGGGAATAAAGGCGTGCGCCACCACCGCCCAGCTCAGTCTTTCTCTTTTGCTCTCAACAATTTATTTCAACCTAGTCCTATTTCAGGATAATAATTCTTCTCCCATAATTGCTCCAACTAAAAAGTCACACATTTCTTTTTAAAAGGGTGGTCAGAGTTTGAAACCCAAGATAGAGCAAATAAAGCAAGTAATTTAAGCACCAACAAGTTTAAATTCAACTCCAAAAACAAACAAACAAACAAAAAACCCCAACCCAATTACATAAACATCGGAGACCAAGACTAAGGAATACAGCAATTTCCTTTCCTGGTGATGGAAGAAATGGATTAGTGACACCAACTAGGACTTGACATCAGGAAGAAGAGTCTCTGGTGCCATCTACTGGCAGTGAAGCAGTAAGTGGAAAACAATGGGCACTCCAGCTTTCAGTACTTCCCTACAACCCCAAACCCACAGCCTGTCACTACATAAGTGTCAACTGACAGGTAGGCAGAGTTGTCCGAGTTCAAGGTTTCTTCGAGGGATGATGAAAGACTAGATGTGAAGATGGATGTCTGCCTAAATGAATACACTAAAACTACTGTCAACTTTAACGGAGTATGTTTTATGGTCTACGAATCTTATCCCAATAGAGAAGGGACATGAACACAACTAGGAGAGGGACCATCCCAGAGGAAGAAAAAGAAAGTGGGAGGACTAGGCAGGCACATACCTGGCTTCAAAACACATTAGCACAGCAGATGTGTCCAAGTGCAGTGAGCTATGGTGTGAGTACATGAGCACAGATCACACAGGAGCCTGAGACTGCAGCAAAACGGACTTTCTTCTAACAGTATCACTGAGACCAGGAGCGTGCGGTCTTTGCTGTGGGTGGAGAGTAAAGACGCAGCAAGAGCAGAAAGAGGGGACCCATGTGGAGCTTCTGCAGTAGTCCAGGTAAGGGTGTGAGCCCGGACTGGTGTTGGTGGTAAGCAGTGGCCAAACAAATTCTGAAGGGATTTTCCAGTCAATCAGATCCAGGGCATGAGGATGGGCTCAGAATTTGACTGAATGACGGAGTAAATGAAAGGCCATTTAGTACAGAGCTATTAGCTAAAATGGGGGCATCTCAGGAAGAGGGCAGCAGGAAAGTGAGGGCTCAGTTCAGCCTCACATTTGAGGTGCCTGATCTTCAGGCTCAAGCAAGGCTGCAGCTTAGTGGAGGTCCAGCCTGGCACACATACCCAAGGCTATGCGACACACAGTTAAAGTCACATGGAGTGTAGGGAGAGGGTCGAAGGCCAAAGCCCTGGGCATGCCAAGACACAGATATTGGAAACAGAAGATCTTACACAAAGTGTGGCCCTAGATGACAGCAGTCTATTAGAGGAAAAGGTCCTAACCATACTCCCCATCTCTTCCCAGATTTAAAAATCTAACCAAAAGGAAATGGAGATCATTATGCTAAGTGAAATAAGCTAGACTAACACAAATATTGTTTTCTCTCATACATGAAATCTAGATTTAAATTTAAGTACATGTTTACATACATGTGACTGGGGTCATGAATGTATACAGGGGACCATCATAAAGGGGAGGAAGAGCTCTTGAGCAGGTAGAGGGAAGAAAAGAAGGTACTGGAATATGCATCACATGAAAGTCGAGAGAGGAAAGGAGCCAGCAAAAGGAGGCAGGCACGAGGAGAGTGAATAAAAAAAGCAGAATGATGTATACCATGAAAATGCCCAACAAGACTCATTACTCTATCTGCTAACCAAAAAACTAATAAGGACATTAAAGATACGGCCAAAGAAATACAAAATCATGAGACACAGTGTAATTACAGAACTGTTCAAAATTGCAAAAAATTCGAAATAATCTGAATGCTAACATCAAAGGGGGCTGAAATAACCACAGTCCATCTGCAATAAAATAGAGGGGCTTTACATGCACTGCCCAATGAAGGCTCTGCTAAGAGCAGAGACACAGCCGACTTCCATCTGAAGTAGACACATACAGAAGTATGTCTATGCAGTTGTGGGCTGTCTCCAACGGACATGAAACCTGCTATAGATACCCTTCTCAAAGCATCAGAAAAGGCTGGTCAATTATGATACAGCTAAAAAGCCACAGGATGCCATTGTCTCTAAACAATACAAGCGTCAAATATTGACAGTAAATGAGGCAAGGGTTAGAGGAGGGCTGTATGTACCTTTTACATATTATTCTATTGGTGGGGATAAGAAATATACTTCCATAGGAGCCTGAAAAGACACACAACAGAATGTTTCTGGAGTAGACTGCGGGGAATTTTGACTTTTCTTCTGCTGTCTGGTTCTCCTAAGTGTTTTTAAAGCAAACATGTATCACTTTTGTTTCTGAGGGAGCATAGTAAATGATATTTTGGAGAGAAATGAAGAATACACAAAAATCCAAAGCTATACTTTTTCCTTCTTCTGGCTTTTAAACTACCAAGAATCAAAATGGCTTAGTCTAAGCTGGCATGGTGACATATCTATAATCCCAGCCACAAGGGATGGAGGCAGGACTGTCCCAATTTCAAGGCTAGCCTGGATTACAGAACAAGACCTTACCTCAAAACAAAACAGATCTATGTGTGGAAAAAGAAAATGTCTAGGAGACTCTTTAATAATAAAGATATTTGTCAAATAAATATAAAATGGGTAGAAATACAGTTTTATTGGAGAAACTCATATCTAAGTTACTTTCAGTTTTTTAAGAACTCCTAACAAGCATCCAAAAAGAAAGCACACACAGGTTCAAAGGAACAAGACAAACGAGCTGTATCCACCACAGGGTCACCACCTTAAAAAGTGTCACCTCCCTCCTGAGGAAAGGAAGTACACTGGGGGTCATAAATAAGATGTTCTTACTTTATAGGAAAGAAGAACCGAGATCCTGTTTGGAGGTGGATTAAATACAAAATATAAAATACTCTCTGACCCAGATGAGGGGGAATCCTCCAACACCTCAAGTCTCATGCAATAAAATCCAGAGGTCTGTTGAATCCGCCTTTTCGATTCATGTACTGCCTATGATAAAAAGAGAAAAGTATTTTTAAAAAATGTGGACTCTTATTTTAAAAATATAATAAAACCATACTTCAAAATTCAAACTAACAACACCTTTCAAAATGCTTCACCTGGGTATGATGGTATGTGCCTGTAATCATCACTACTGCAAGGGTGGAGATACAAGGATTGCAAGGTCAAGCCCAGCTTGGGATACACAGAGACCCTGTTCTCAAAAGCAGGGCTGAGGGACAGTATAAGGTAAGAGCGTTTGACTTCCAAGCATGAAAAATGAAAAAAGCTAGGCATGGCTGTGTGTGTGCCTATAACCCCAGCAGTGGGAGGGCAGAGAGCTCCCTGAGCAGTCCAGCCAGCTATGAGCTTCTGGTTCAGAGACCCCGCCTCAAGGCAGCAACAGGCAGAGCTACTTGTTCACATGAATACCGGAAGGAAATTGTAATACATCAGAATCCAAACAACAAAGACAGTACAGTTCACAGGCACCAGTCTTGGTGGCACAGGTTTGTAATCCCAACATTTGGGCGGTGGAGGCCCAAGGATTGGATCATAGTTATCTTTAGCTATATGTCTCAAAACACACACACACACACACACACACACACACAGAGTGAGCAAGCTAGCACACGTGTGCAAACAGTATGGAAAACTTCAACATTTCCAAAACATACACAATTGTCCTGTAACAAAATTCCCTTCCAAATGTGAAACTAATTTGAGGTCAAGCACAGGGGCCATGCATACCTGTATTTCCTCTTCTGAGACACGTTTATGGCATAGGCATTTACAGAGCCATCTACCTTCTTCCCCTGGAAAGAAACAGAATACCTGGGTCACAGAGGGGGATCCTGTGGGTATATTTTGAGTAACAAGAGCCCAGTGAAGGGCAGATAGCCCAAGAGGACACCTCATGAATGCTCAAGTGTTACAACTCTGTTGACACCTAAGTATCAATACAGTATTAAAAAACCAAACATTTGGGGCTGGGGATGTACTTAGTGGTAGGCGCCTGACTAGCATGCACAATCCTCAGCCCCACAAAACAAAAACAGTAAGCATTCACAGTGTTCATGTGATATAGAAGGCATGCTGAAAACCAGAGGCAGATTTTTAACTTCCTTCAAAGATCTTTTGAGGGGCTGGAAAGATGGTGCAGCGGTTAAGAACACTGGCTGCCTTCCAAAGGACCGGGGTTCAATTCTCAGCACCCACATGGCAGTTCACAACTGTCTGTAACTCTAGTTCCAGGGGAACTATGCACATAGACATTAAAACTGAAAAAAAAAAAAAAAAGACTCCTTTGAAAAGTTCTCAGACACATACTTGGTTCATAATAGTCTCAAATCAAGCTGGGACAGTTTCTACATATTTAATTCCCATCTCTTGCACAGAAGATTGACTCTTTGACATTTAAATCAGGAATTGGAAGTTGGAGCTGGTACGAGCTGAGCTGGTGCTGTTGGCTTTTCCAAATGTGCATCTCCCCTCTCACTGTGGTCCAGACCCGCTGCAGCCACTTCACTCCCCATTCCCACTTGTTCCCATGCTGTTCCTCAGGTCTAAATCGCCATGCCTGCCCTTATCAGGCCTGTAGCTATCTGGGTGCTGTCCATGGGTCAAGCCTAATTTAACTGATCCAGCTGCTGACAGCACCATTGTCTTTAATTCCTGGATAGTAACAATGTCAACTGTGCCTTCCTTGAAGCACCACGTGTTACCCTTCAAAACTGTGCTCTTTCTCCTGAAACAGCACGATGCTGCTTTTTGTCTGTCTGTCCGTTAGTTTTTTTTTTTTTTTTTTTGGTTTGGTTTTTTTTTTTTTTTTTTTCGAGACAGGGTTTCTCTGTGTAGCTTTGCGCCTTTTCCTGGAACTCACTTGGTAGCCCAGGCTGGCCTCGAACTCACAGAGATCCGCCTGGCTCTGCCTCCCAAGTGCTGGGATTAAAGGCGTGCTGTCCGTTAGTTTTGAGACGGGCCCTAGCAGCCAAGGTTAGCCTCAGTATGTAACTGAGGATGACCTGAACTTCTTGACTCTTCTACCCAAGTGCTAGGATTAGAGGCATGGTTACCCTACCTGGCTTGAGACGGCAGCTTCGTGATGGAGGCTGTGCTCTCAGGGCCTAGGCTACCTACTTCAGAAATTTAGAAAAATGACAGCTCTCAGTGAAAGTCACTAACCACGGCCACAAAACACACCGGCACACTCTCAACCCTCTTCCGGTGTGGAACACCACTGGACATCTGCGTCAGGTAAAACCAAGGATTCTAGTACTGACGGTTTGTAGAGGTGAGCCCACACATTTGAAATGGAGCTAACATAAATAGTTTTGATTAATTTTCTTTCTTCCTTTTTGTGTGTGGTATTGTGTGTGTGCATGTTCATGCAGGTGTACATGAACATGTCCGTGCATTCATGTAAAGGCCAGAGGTCTATGTTGGGTGTCTTCCTGAAGTGCTCTCCACCTTTAAAAAAATTTTTTTTGTTGTTTTTTGTTTTGTTTTGTTTTTGAGACAAGGCTTCTCTGTGTAACAGTGTTGGCTGTCCTAGACTCGCTCTGTAGACCAGGCTGGCCTCTAACTCACAGAGATCCACCTGTATCTGACTCCATAGTGCTGGGATTAAAGGAGTGTGCCACCATGCCCAGCCCTTAATTTTTTTTTTTAAAGATTTATTTATTTGTTATATATACAGTGTTCTGCCTGCATGTGTCCCTGCAGGCCAGTAGAGGGCACCAGATCTCATTGCAGATGGTTGTGATCCACCATGTGGTTGCTGGGAATTGAACTTAGAACCTCTGGAAGAGTACTCTTAACTGCTGAGCCATCTCTCCAGCATCCCCCCCCCCACACACACACTTTTTTTTTTGTTTTGTTTTTTATTTATTTTTTTATTTTTTAAAATTTTTTTGGTTTTTTCAAGACAGGGTTTCTCTGTGTAGCTTTGCGCCTTTCCTGGAACTCGCTTTGGAGACCAGGCTGGCCTCAAACTCACAGAGATCCACCTGCCTCGGCCTCCCGAGTGCTGGGATTAAAGGCGTGCGCCACCACCGCCTGGCTTTTTTTTTTGGTTTTTTGAGACAGGGTTTCTCTGTGTAGTTTTGGTGCCTGTCCTGGATCTTGCTCTGTAGACCAGGTTGGCCTCGAACTCACAAAGATCCGACTGGCTCTGCTTCTTGAGTGCTGGGATTAAAGGCGTGTGCCACAGCGGCCCCAGCCCTTAAATTTTTGACACTTATCTTTAGTGTGCATGTTGTTCACAAGCACACACACTACCGGGCCATCTCACCAGTGCACGGGAACTCACGAATTCAGATAGAGTGGCTAGCCAACAAGCTCCAGGCATCTACCTTCCCATTTGTGTTTGGGAGACTACAGATGCACACTACTGAACCTGGCTTTTCTGTAGGTGCTGGGGATCCAAACTCAGGTCCTCACACTTGCACAGTAGCACTTTATCAACTGAGCCATCTCCTAAGCCCCAATTTGGACTTAATTTCCTATTCCTATTTTTATTTAAATTTCCGGGGGGAGCAGTGGTACTGAACAAACTACTGAGCTCCTAAAAACAGACAGTAGATAAGACCCAGAAAGACTAGCCTTGAAAAGGAACATTATGCTAACCTTTTCACTGAGTTCAATCTCCAGAGGCTTACTCAATTATTTGGAAGCTTTTGGAGATCTGCATATTACTAACTCTATTCTCATGCATTACATGTTGGGAGAGAAAAATTATCCATTAGTAAAAATAAGGAAACTATGAATGTTTAATAGAAAGGAAAATGAATGAGCTGAGAGCCACATGAAGCCAACTGCACATAAACTAAATTAGCACCTATGTGGGGTAGTTAGAAATAACCATGTTTGGCTGTGTTGTGGCTCAGTAGTACATAAATGACCTATTATGTACTGAGCCAAACCAGACCAAAGAAGAGCCCTGACCCCAGCTGCTCTCATATTATGCTACACTGCATTTCAGAGCATCTAAGAATGCTTACTTAATGTCTCCTTTATAAGCAAACCTCTTCTGACTATAGTAAGGCAGTGTCTTGAGACCTTTAAAACCCTCAGGAATTACAAATATCAACCAGGCAAAAACAAGACTAGAAACCAAGCTCCTTCACTACTATTTTAAGAACATAAAACCATAATTAATGCCAGGCAGTGGTGGTGCACGCCTTTAATCCCAGCACTGGGGAGGCAGAGGCAGGCGGATCTCTGTGAGTTCGAGGCTAGCCTGGGCTATAGAGTGAGTTCCAAAGCAGGCTCCAAAGCTACAGAGATAAACCCTGTCTCGAAAAACCAAAACAAAACAAAAAACCATAATTACTTTGCTCTGTAAGTACTGTTACTTATTGGATTCATATTAATAGTGATTAATAATACATATTATAAAATACTCCAAATTAAAGAAAGAGGACTTGAGCTGGATGTGGTGCTGCACACCTGGAATTCTAGTGATTGGGAGGTTGGAGCAAGAGGGTCATGACTGTCTCAATCAACAATGCCAACCAATACAATAAGAGGATTTGATATATTCAAAGACAAAAAACTGAGATGTTAATAGTGTTAAATTCCAAAATGGGGTTCACATAACCACTGTAAGAACAAAAGCGTAGAGAGGAAAATGTTTCAAGATCCAGTTACACGAGAGCAGTCCAAAAAGGACTCTAGCAGTACAGGAAACAATTCCAAGACACTGGCAGATGGGACAGCTATTAGAAAGCTCTGTGGTGGAGGAACCCATGAGCAGGCTGAAGTGACAGCCAAACAGAGCAGAGAAACACGAACCCTTGCCAGCTACACATGAACAGAGTATTCCCATCGACAGTATACACAGGACTGCAACAATTAAACACCAAACAAGAAAGAAAAAAAAACCTTGTCAATCAATAAATGAGCTAATGAACTGAAGACAATTCCCAAAAGAAAAAAACACAATGGCCAATAAACATTTATCTTTAATGATCAGGGAAATGTAAACTAAAACTACTTCATCTTACCCTTGTCAGAGTAACTATTATCAAAAACCAAATGACAGAGGCTGGAGAGGTGGTTCAGCAGTTAAGAGCACTTACTGCTCTTCCAGAGCACCCAGGTTTGGTTCCCAGCACCCACATAGAAAATTCCAACAGCCTATGCTCCAGTTCCAGGGGACCTGGCATGCACTTTTAGCATCTTCAGGCACCAGGCACGCATGTAGTGCAAGTACACACCACAGCAGGACACTCATAAAATTTCAAAGAAAAAAAAATTGATTAAAAAATAAAATAATCAACAACCCATACTGTCAAGAATATGGGCAAAAGGAACCCCTCCTCACTACTAGTGAAATTATATAAAACAGATGAATGGATAAAGACACATAAACTGGGCATGGTGGTGCCTGTCTATAAATCTCATCACTTGCAATGTAGAGGCAAGAGAATCAGACGTTCAAGGTCTTCTTCAACTACATAACAAGTCTGAAGCCAGCCTGGGCTAAGTGATACCTTCTCTTAAGAAAAAAAAAAGGGGGGGAGGGTTGGGGATTTAGAACACTTGCCTAGCAAGTGCAAGGCCCTGGGTTTGATCCTCAGCTCCCCCCCACCCCACCCCCCAAAAAAAAAGAAAAGAAAAAAAAAAGATTATGGACTAAAATCCTTGCTGCTGCTTCTGCTTCTTCTTCTTCCTCCTCCTCCTCCTCCTTTTCTTCTTCTTCTTCTTCTAAAGATTTATTTATTTATTATGTATACAGTGTTCTGCCCACATGAATGCTTGCAGGCCAGAAGAGGGCACCAGATCATATTACGGATGGTTGTGAGCCACCATGTGGTTGCTGGGAATTGAACTCAGGACCTCTGGAAGGACAGCCAGTGCTCTTAACTGCTGAGCCATCTCTCCAGCCCCAAATCCTTGCTTCTTAATCCTAGCACTCATATGACTAAGGCAGGAGGATTTCAAGTTTAAGGCCAGCCTGTGCTACATAGTGAAACCCTTCTGAAAAAGAGCAAAACTCTTCCTTGCTCTAAAACATCTACAGATACGAATCCCTTAACATGGTAAAGGGAAAAAAGAGTCTGCCCTAGAGCCCCAGGTAGTCCTTAGCATTGACTGGTCACTACACTGCACTGCACACAGGGGAAGTCTCCACCATGCACCCTGTATCCTCATACTTACTGAACAGCACTCTGCTTCAAATTTGTTCCTTGTCTGCCTTACCACTACCTGCCTTTGAAAATCGACATCCTTTGGACTGGAGAGTCCCAGAATATAAAGTAGCTTAGCACTTTCTTTGTGTATGTTTAAAGCCCCTCAAAATCTGTCTACAACAAGATAAGTTGTGCTTGTAGAAGAAGTTATTAGTGACAGCAAAGAATATGGAAAAGCAGGACAGGTGTAAGGGACAAACAACCCGGAACATGTAACTGGTTCCATCTTTTACTTACTTTTGTGGAGTCAAAAGAAGCAAATCCCATTAATTTCATCATTTCTATTTCTTCCTCTGTCTTACCCTCCAGATCTTCCTCTGCAAAAATAAATGAGTTTTTGAAGTCCTATTATTATATGTGTGGATGCACAGAGACGTTCATCTGCACAAATGAAAAAGTAGCAACAGATGTGCAGACATGTCACCTCAGCAGCAGAGACTAAATAAAATGTGAACCTATCAAGAAAAATTCCTATTAACTTTGACATGCCAGAATATCCATCATGTGCTTTCCACAGAGCCTTTAACATCAGATACAACACCATCAAGTTTGGAAGATATTCCCCAGACAGAATTTTTTCATGTTTTTAAAAATACCTTTCCTAAATCAGAACCAACACATACTGGAAATTCACTAATGTACAATTAAAATTAAACCTCAAAATCACACACAATGAACCCTATAAAAGGTTAATATTTACATGCTCAAAATTACACTTTGTTTGTTTTTTTGAGACAGGGTTTCTCTGTGTAGCCTTGCCTGTCCTGGATCTCACTTTGTAGACCAGGCTGGCCTCAAACTCAAGAGATCCACCTGCCTCTGCCCTCTGAGTGCTGGGATTAGAGGTGTGCCAAATTTACACTCTGAATATGACTGAAATTATCTCAACAAGTCTGCTCATCTAGTAATATTACCAGTGATCTGACGTTCTTTGCTCTTTCCTTCTTTAGGTTCTTTCTTCTCTTCATCTCTTCGTTCCTTCAGTCGAGAAGGGGAAGGAGATGTGGATCTATGTCGCCTTGGAGACCTAATATTTATCATTTAAAAGTTGTTAGAAACACATACTAGGCAATTCTGTTGATCTGCACAGTTACCCATGAGCCCCTTACAAGTGAAGGCTGGACAAAGCCAGACCAGAGGCCAGAGTCCATTAGGCTCTGACGGTTGAAAGAAAAACTTTATTCACCAGTTACCAGTACAACTAAGGTCTAAAAAGTTTTGGGAGACAGAAAAATCTACCCTCAAAATTCTTTTTTTTTTTTTTTGTTTGTTTTTCGAGACAGGGTTTCTCTGTGTAGCTTTGCGCCTTTCCTGGAACTCACTTGGTAGCCCAGGTTGGCCTCGAACTCACAGAGATCCGCCTGGCTCTGCCTCCCGAGTGCTGGGATTAAAGGCGTGCGTCACCACTGCCCGGCCTACCCTCAAAATTCTAAGAGGAGGCCAGAGATGGATCAGTGGTTAAGAGCAAGTACTGGCTTTGCAGGGGACCCAGGTTTGGTTCCAGTCACCTGCAGTTCCTGGGATCCAGCACCCTCTGGCTTCCATGGGCACCTACAGGCATGCATGTGGCACACGTAAAACGCATGCAGGTGTGTGTATATGCTCCCTTACTCTCTCTTACACAACACACACACACACACACACACACACACACACACACAAATTGAAAGTATCTTTAAGAAAGTTTGTAATAGTAATAGGACTGGTGAGATGGTTTTGGAGATGAAAGTGCTTGCCGACCTGAGTTCATTCCAAGGACCCATGTAGTGGAAGGTGGAAAGTGACTTCCCAATTGTCCTGATGTCCACATGCCCACTCCACACCCCCTTCAAATGTAATAACAAAATTTAAGTTCCTAACAATTACACAAGCCCTCCTAAACAGCTGCTGATGTTTCGGAGGAGTCCGTTTCTACTGCCCTGCTAAGGTCACCTGTTCTTGATTACACACTTAAATTTCTTACTCTACCAAGCACCATGCTAAGTGGTTTCCACTCATTAGTCCTCATTGTTCTTCAAAGACAACTGTCTTGGGCTGGAGAGAAGGCTCAGTGGTTAAGAACCCTAGCTGCTCTTCCAGAGGGGATTGGCTTCCAGCACACAGCTCACAACTGTCTGGAACTTGTTTCAGGGAATCAGATGTATCACACACAGACATACAATGAAGGCAAAACACCCATCCATACATAGGAAGTAAAAGTAAGATAAACATCTCTTAAAGACTACTTTCTTATGCAGTATAATTAAACCATTTGCCAGGAGTACTGCTAGCTTCAGAATAATGTGTGATTAAACTCTGCCATTTCGTGAAATTGGAAGTACCCTTCTAAGCGATAAAAGCAAAGTTAAGGGCATCTCCCAGGCTGCTTTTTATTTTCTGCAGCTTTGTAGTCAAGCTTCTGGTTTTTTCTCTACACTCACCTGGAGCGTCTTCGGTGTGGGGATCTTGAGCGGCTCCTTCTGCGATCCCTCTCCCGAGACCTGGACCTTTCTCGTCGCCTTCTTTCTCGATCCCGTGATGTGGACCGGGACCGCCTACGCTCTAATACATACACAAAAATAGCAGAGACAAAAGTTATCTCAAACACCTAGAGCTGTCCTACTGAAGTATAATGCAAGCCACTTCTAGTAGTCACAATGAAAGATTAAAAAAAAAAAAAAAAAAAAAGCCGGGCGGCATTCGCGCACGCCTTTGATCCCAGCACTCGGAGGCAGAGCCAGGTGTATCTCTGTGAGTTCGAGGCAAGCCTCGTCTACAGAGTGAGATCCAGGACAGCCACCAAAACTACACAGAGAAACCCAGTCTCGAAAAACCAAAAAAAAAGAAAAAAAAAAAAAAAGTCAGCCGGGCATGGTGGCCCAGTGTTCTGGAGGAAGAGGCAGGTGGCAGATCTCTGTGAGTTCGTGTGAGTTTCAGAATAGCCACAGCTATATAACAGAGAACCCCTGTCATGAAAAGTAAACAGACAAACAAAAAGTAATTCCTGGGCATAGTAACACACACCTGTAACACCAGGACTGGGGAAGTGGAGGCAGAAAGATCATCGTTCAAGACTACCCTCTGCTACGTAAGGCCCTGTGTGGAAAAAGAAAGGTAGGGGTGTTGCTCAGAACACTTGCCTTGCATGTGAGAGGCACTGGGTTCTGTTCTCTTCACCACACACACAATAAAAACAGCCCAAAAATCATATTAACATTTTTTGACTCAATATATCCAAACTATTAACACTTCAACACATAATTTCACTTAAAGTCAGGTAATGTGGTATATTTAAAATCACCCCATATTTCTACTGTTTATACAATAGCTTAGTATTCAATTGTATTACTTGATAAATTATATTTTTAACACAAAGTTTTGTGCTTTTTGAAAATATGGCTGTGTATGAGGGTATAGGTCCCCCCGCCAACTTGTTCAATCTAGCATTTCTTGTACTAATTAGTAAATTGGTCAAAGTAAAGGATAATGCTACAAAATAAGTATTTTCCCCCCAAAGGAAATCCACTGACTATTGTAAATTTACAGCACTTTAAGGGCTCAATTTGCTTGAGGTCCTGGCTGTCTAGTAAGAAAATCGAGAGTATTTACCAGCTGAAGACGAGCCTTGTTCTAAACATCTAGAGACTCTAATTCTAATCCCTTAACATGGCTAAGGGCACAAAAACTCTCTGAGTTTTCCACAGTCCCACCTTACCCCTGCCTCAGTACTGTACCCTCGGGGGCTTGGGTACAGAAGACATTAGGCCACCCAGTATCAAATTCTAAACACTTCAGACTAATGACCTGGGCAAGGCACTAACATTTATAAGCATTTGTGAGCCAGGGCAATCACATGATGAATGTTATCGAGTGTGAGGTTAATTCCCACATCAACTTTTCGATGTAAAGTTACCCACGATGATTACGGGAACAGAACTAAAAGAAAGGTGGGTTGATGTACGCACGGTCACCCAGAAGCTAAGCGAAGGAGTTGAACTCTAACTGAGGGCCGGGCTGAGCAGCGCAGGCCCCGGCCTCGCCCCGTCCCGCACCCTCTCCGTCCCTCCGGGCTGAGGACGCAGGGAGTGCCTGTCAGCGTCCCGAGCCGCACGACCTTCTGAACTCACCCCTCCGCGGGGAGCGGCTACGGCTACGACCCATCGGAGCTCCACTCCTCTGGCCGCCCCGGAAACGATCCCACAACTTCCGGAACAGCCGGAAGTTGCTTCTGCTCACCGACTGGAAACCTTCAAGGACGCGCTGCGAGGGTTCCGGGTGCTCCAACAAGCGGATGGCGCCAAATCCTGCCCCGGATGCAACTCCAGGGCCTGGAGTTCCACGAGGAACTGACAGTCGCTTCCGTTTCTTCAAGTTCGTTTGTTGTTGTTCGCTATTTCCCCTTTTGTCCTCCTAGAGAACTCACCTAGCTGTGTACCCCTCCACCCTGCGCCATTCTCTCCCGTTTCTCCATACGTATAAGATACATCACACTAGTTCTTTTTTGTTGTGGTTTTTTGAGACAAGTTTCATTATGTCGCCCTCGTTGTCCTGGAACTTGCTATGAATACCAGGCCTGTCTTGGGATTAAAGGCGTACACAACATTTCTTTTCTTTCTTTCTTCTTCCTTCCTCTCCTTTCCTTCCTTCTTTCCTTCCTTCCTTCCTTCCTTCCTCCCCCTCTTCCTTCTTTCCTTCCCTCCCTCCCTTCCTTTCTTCCTTCCTTTTTCACTTTTGCTCGTAAATGTCGTAAGAAACGAATAACCAAAGGACGCAGTCAGCTTTATGTTTTCTCAGATGACAACATTGGGACTGTGCCCTAAACTACTATGGTGGTTTTAGGAAGTTTTATTTTTTATACATACGAGGGTGTCACCAGAGGCTAGAAGAGGGCTTGTATCCTTAGGAGCTGGCCTTAAGAGCCTCCTGACAGCAGGTGCTGAGAAAATGAGCAGCAAATGCTCTTACTGCCCTGCACTCTGCCATCTTTTCAGCCCCAGCTATGATCTTTTCTAAGTAAAAGGCTCTAATATCCTGTTCTATTCCCTCAAAGAACCCTCCAGAAACTGCCATAACCTTCAAAATGAAAGGCTTTATAATGCAGAAAAATAAGGAAAAAGGCTCCCTTGCACTCAAAAGATGAAGCTTTCTGCAGTAAAACTTGAATGTTCTAAATGGAAAAGGCTGGAGCCTCTGCTGCCAGAAGCAGTGCTTTTTGCTAGTCTTGCGAGGGTCAAAGGCTGAGGCCCAGCTTTTAGAACAAAAAGCTGGGGATAGGCTAGATTTAGTTTGCAAACACTTGGCCCACTAGTCATCATGTAAAAAAAAAAAATTAATATATACATTTTGATGTAGCCTCTTTAATACCTGTTCCCAACTAAACTAGAATTTTCACCATGAGGCCTGATTCCCATAGTTTTGAGATTATGGCATAATGTGTGTCAAGGTATGGAAGAGAGGGTTCAAAGGAACAGGAGTCTCAGTCTTTGAGAAGGAAGATTTCGGGATATTATTAGATAAACACTACTAACAGTTGAAGTCACTGTCCATAAGGAAGATAGGGGTATTAGACGACGCCAAAGACTGTGCATTAGAGGTTTAAGAGAAAAGCAACATGGTGATTAGGGGTGATCAGACATACACCCCACCCCCATCCATACAGGACATCAAATTCTTAGCACAAAGGAGATTTATTACCTTGAGGGGGAGGGGCAAGGCAGCAGCAGCAAGGAAACGAGCAGGTATTTCTGCAGGGGTGGGTTTTTAAGGAGAAAAAGGAGACTCTCTGCTAGGGTGAGTTGGTAAATCCTGACTGGACATATTAGCCAAATAATGAATTTTGATTGTTGGATCTTGGTGTTTTGTCTCAGGAATGAGTCAGTGGACAAATAAGGGAACGGACCTTGGGGACTAGGTTTAGGAATGCAATCTAATGGTGTTTAGCAAGGAAGAGGAGGATAAAAGGCGAAACTTGTTGGCACCATGTTTACCATGCTTGGGCCTGCTAGAGCCCCTCAAAAACACTTCACGAAATCTCTTCAGCCTTTCAAAAAACGGTTGGGAAGTATGATGGAAACTGGTTTAATAAACATTTTTGGAATGCCTGCTGAATGATGGACACTACTACTTCAGCATTAGGGTGAAAAGATGAACAACATGGTCTCTGCCTCAAGAGGCTTGCAATCTTAATTATCAAAGTAGATGATGGGACGTTTTCATAATGTGGTGAAGATATTGTCTAGTGTGTTATGAAAGGAAAAAGGCCATTCAGCTTAATTTGATATTCCAGGAGAGTTTCTGGAAATAATATTCCTGAGAGTTAGGATTACCCACTGTGCTATGTGCTAGGCATGATGAATACAAGGTTTTCTCACAGATACACACACGCACACATGTGTATAGAGGCATGGTGCCAAGCACCTTTACCTGCTTGGCCGCCTCACCAGTTGCCTTTTGACAATGCTTACTGAGAAAGTAAGGGTTGGTCTGTTTGTAACATTCATAACATGATGATGTCCATGTGGAAGACACAGAGAAGGCAATGAAAGAGTACTTCCTTTATTATTTGAGGGCTCCTGTGCCAAGGAGTAACATGGGGGACACTCTCCTGCCCTTAAGTGCCACTTTATCAATTCAGTGGAGCTCTGTGTACTCCAGTCTGAGAACTTGATTATACTTTAGCTTGTAGGAAAACCCGAATTCTATTTTGTTAGTTAAACTATTCAGTATGATGAACACAAGCCAGGAATGGTGGCAAAGGCTTCCCATCCCAGCACTCCAGAGTCGGGAACAAGTGGGGCTTTGTGAGTTCCAAGCCAGCCTGGTCTACATACCAGAACCCAAGATCTGGGGAAGAGGTAAAAAATAAAGACAGAGATGAGGGAATTTATGAATCACAGGAGTCCAGGAGAGTGTCCTGAGACCAAGGCCAGCCCCAAGGGCCTGTGGACTTAAACAGAAGAGGAACAGCCAGCAAGGAAGCCAAATTATGGTTGTCAAGTTTGAAAATACCACTGGAGCACAGTGTATCAGAATCCACAGGATAGAGTTCTGAGAAGGAAAGAGAATGCCTTCGTCAGTACACAGACCAGCAAAGAAGCTGGTCTTCATCTTCAGAGCCCGTGGATGTTGCCTATGTGTAAGGATGTTCAGATGAGGAGGCTGCCCTCCATGACCCAGGAGGGCCCTTAAGTGCCTTCTTGAAGATCTACAGAAAGGCAGAGGAAGGGTGATATGGGGAGCAGGTCCTGAGACTCCAGAGGCAGGGGATGACATCAGAATGACAGCAACAGGGGCTGCACGAGGCGGATGATGGACCCTTCGTGGGAAGCTGCAGAGGGAGCACAGCTCTGCTGACACCTGGCCTCAGGCACTGAATCAGGGACTGGACTTCTGGCCTCTGCAACTGTGGAGAGAACACACTTCTGCGGTTTGAGGCCAACATGTCCATGGTAATTTACTACACAAGGGTCAGGAAACCAAATCCATTAGCACAGCAAGGAACCCTGAAAAATAACTGAGCAGGATAGGACACTGGTGAGCTGCCTGCATTTATCTTTTTCCATCTAAAAAAACCCCAACAAAAATCTGAATAGCAGTGTAAAGAAAGAGCACAACCATATTTAAAATGTAGAAAAAGCATTTGACAAAATTCACCAAAAGATTTGGCAAATCTTGACCCAAATCTTGCCCACTGCACACTCAGAATAGCATAGATTTAAACACAGAATGCAAAAGGTATGGTACCTTTTAGGTGGTAACGGAGGCCATCTTTGGAATTTCCTTAGTCTGTCCAGCTGTGGAAAGGAAGCTTATAACAGAAATTTGTTCCTTACAACTTCGTAGGATGGGAAGTCCAAGGTAAGGCTCTAAGGCTGCGTGTCTAGTGAGGACTCTGAGTCCTGGCTGCTGCCCCGTGATACACAGCTTGCTGTTTGTATGGTCTGGCTCCCTGTTGGGTTGCAGTTTTGGCTATGCCAGGAAAGCAGATCCAATCTCATCATCAGCTATGATGTTGAATTTCAGTGTTACAATTTTTCTTACTGGGTATATTCTGTCCTCACTCTGTAACCTGGGCTGACTTGGAATTTAGTACATAGCTCAGGTTGTCTTTGAACTAGAGGCAATCTTCCTTAGTCTCCTGAGTGCTGGGAACTCCAGGGATGTAGAGCTTTCATGAGCTGTCATGTTCCTGTAATTATCCCCAGTAAACCCACTGGGGTTTGTAATGAGTCTTTTTCTGTCCTACCAGTCAGCTCCTAAAAAATGACATGGAGACTTCTGCTTAATTATGAAAGCTCGGCCTATAGCTTAGGCTTGTTCCTAACTAGCTCTTAAACATAAGCCAACCCATTTATATTAATCTATGTTCTGTCACATGGTGTTACCTCCTCCATCTTGCACCTCAAGTTTCCTCCCTGGGTCTCCTGCGTGCCTAGATTCCTCCTCCTCCCCTCCTCCTCCCCCTCCCCTCCCCCCCCCCCTCCTCCTTTCTTTCCCGGGAAGTCCCGCCTATACCTCCTGCCTGGCTATTGGCCTTTCCGATTTTTATTACATCAGTCCCAGCAACACACCTTCACACAGTGTATAAATATCCCACAACAAGGGTTCACCAAGTTAGACTCAGGTAGAATCTTTGGTCTGTCGTCATCAGTGCCGTATCTGGGCTGAACTGATGTTTGCTCAGCTCATGTCTCTATTAGTTATTTTTTGTTGTTGCTGCTGTGACAAAATGCCTAGCAAAAGCAACTTGAAGAAGGGTTTGTCCTGGCTCACAGAAGAGTTCATCATGGCAGGTAACAAATAGCAACAGGATCTGGAGGTGGCTGGTTACAGGCCACATCTGTAGTCAGGAAGCAGAGCTTGATGGATGCTTATGTTCAGCATTTCTCCTTTTTTGTGCACTCCAAGACCCTTACTCAAAGAATAGTACTGCCTATATTTAGGATAGGTCATCCCACACACCTCAACCTCATATAGATATAATCCCTCACAACGAGATATGCTCAGATTTGTCTCCATGATGATTCTAAACCCCATCAAGGTAACAATCAACACTAACCATTATGTTGCCCTGAAGTTATGCAATAAACAGCTAGTTTTTGAACCTTCCCAGAAGGCCTTAGGAGAGATGATTTGGTACCTGGCTCACGGATGATTACAGCAGGAGACACTGGCCTATCTTGACAGCTGGTTTAAAGGGCTGGAGTGATGGCTCAGTGGTTAAGAGCACTTGGTGCTCTTTTAGAGGACCTGGTTCAGTTCCCCGTCACCCATATGGGTGGTTCACAATCATCCATGACTCCAGTTCCAGGAGATCAATGCCTAACATCAGGCACACACCTGGTGCACATACAGGGAAAACATTCATACACATAAATCAACCTTTAAAAAATTAAAAGAAGGCCGGGCGGTGGTGGCGCACGCCTTTAATCCCAGCACTCAGGAGGCAGAGGCAGGCGGATCTCTGTGAGTTCGAGGCCAGCCTGGTCTCCAAAGTGAGTTCCAGGAAAGGTGCAAAGCTACACAGAGAAACCCTGTCTTGAAAAACAAAAACAAACAAACAAAAAAATTAAAAGAAGTGTTGGGGAAGTGGGTTTAGGACTGGCTGGTCTGTGTGTAAATGTACATGTGAAAGGGAGTCCATTGATGCTCTAGGACTCAATTATAAGGAGTCTGGCCTTAGCAATGCACTAGTTGTGGAAACACCAGAAAATAAAATGTCACGATTATCAGTCACACTATTCACATTTATTGCATACTTATATATCAAAGGACTGAACAGTGAAAAAAGGCACATGAGTTTGAGGGGCTTGTAGGTATGAGGGATACAGATAAGGAAGTGCTACAAAAGTTTAGTCACGTGGAACATGACAGCAGGAAGGTACAAATGGCGAGCACCTGCCTAGTGTTGAGGGGAAAGATCGTGCAGAAGAGCTTCTGGAAGGAAATGATGTAAGTGGAAAACAGCCAGAAGACAAGAGGGAATTGTGTGCTGGGGGAGAGGTCTCTGCACACTGCAAGGTAAGGGCAGGAGGTGAGGGAGAAATGAGGGATGTGAGACGCGGGTTACCTGAGGGCACATGTGGAGCCTCTGCAGAGTTTTAGGGATGGGAGAGTAGTAGATTTGGGTTTCTTCAGAGAACACTTTGGGCTAATACAGGGTTGATTGAAAAAGAAAACTGCATTGGAGGTAAGGACATTTATCTAGGTGAGTGTCTCAGTGTGTTGAATATAATACCAGAGACCGGGGAACTTACAATGAAAAGCAATTTCTCTCTTGTAGTTCTGGAGGCAGTGGATTCCATGGTGCTAGAATCATCGTGTGGTGTGAGAGCAACAAAGGAGAAGGTAGGACGCCATTCTAGACACAACCACATTGGCTCACGAAGGGCTTAGTTGCTTTTACACATTGCACTTATCAACATTATTGCATAGGGAAATAAATTTCCAGTGAGTACTGAGCAGGGTAGGGTGAGCCTGTAACCTCAGCACTTGGGAGGTAGGGACACTGGAGAAGCCAAGGAAGAAAGATCTTGAGTTTGAGGCCAGCCTGGACTACATAGAGCCTGTCTTAAGAAAATCTAACCCCAAAAGTTGGTGACTACTGTGGTTTTCACTTACGTTTATGCATCTTGCTAAGGCTTAAGCCAGATCCACAGAAAAGACAGGAAGTGTGTGTGTCCATATGCCTCTGTAATAATTCAGAAACTACAATAATTCTCTTCTTTACTGATTAGATAGCCAAAGAAATTATTAATAGGTGACTAAAATAACCAAATAAATTATTAATAGGTGACTAGTTTTCTAGTCCTAACAGCCAATAGAAAACAAAACACACAAACAGAACTTGGCAGAGACTATATAGCAAGAGCTGGCAAGTACAAAGCCCCCACACATGGTCTCCAATCGTCACCTGAAACTACTCACACTTGGTAAGCTGACAACCTGACCATGGAAAGGAAGTAGGTTATCTTCCTTGTTGATATATTCCCACTTCACTTTCCAAGATTTATAAAGACATATTTGGGTATAATTGTTTTTTGTTTTAAAGCAGGGTTTTGCAATGCAGCCCAGGCTGTCCACAATCTTGTGATTCTCCTGCCTCAGCCTCTTGTGTGCTGGCATTACAAGTGTACGGCTCTGTTGGCTTTGTTTTTTGAGACAGGGTTTCTCTGTGTAGCCCAGGAACTTACTCTGTAGACCAGGCTGGCCTTGAACTCACAGAGCTCAGCCTGCCTCTGCCTCCAGAGTGCTGGGATTAGAGGCGTGCGCCATCACCGCCTGACTATTTTTTAATATATAAAGAGTAAAGGATTTCTTATGCTGCTGAGAGAAAACAACTTAGCAGTGGGAGAGGAAATTACAGCCAGGTGTACAGTTCAGAAGTGGGGCCTGTCACTGGCCAAACCACTGCTTCAGAAATATTCCTGTTGCAATTCTAGGAGGCAGAAGAAGACATTCAAAGTAGTTACATTTTGGAAAAAAAACAAAAAACCAAGGATAATTTGTGACTCTATCAACATATTACCAGGAAAGAAAACCCACCAGTAATTCAAAGCTAGAAGCAGGTGGGAACAAGCACCTGTGATCTTCGGAGCTCTGTCTGCTGTCTGTGTGAGAACTCAGCCTTTTTGTTTTCTATGGTTTTTGTTCTGTGTTTGTTTGTTTAAAAATAGTCAAGGCATGGCAGTGGTGGTGCACACCTTTAATCGCAGCGCTCGGGGAGGCAGAGGCAGGCAGATAGATTTCTGTGAGTTCGAGGCCAGCCTGGTCTACAGAGCAAGTTTCAGGACAGCCAGGACTACACAGAGAAAACCTGTCTTGAAAAACAAAACAGAACAAAAACAAATAAATAAAAATAAGTAAATAAAAACCAAGCAGCCAAATCTAAAGCTGCTAGCTCCACCGACCGACCCAGGTGTCCTCTCTACAGACCCCACAGCTGAGCTGGCCTCAGAGCAAGGCTTCCCTAGCTCCTTTTCCCAGAAGCCTCTGAGATTTAGTCTTCCAGTCCAGTTGGTTTTTCTCTTACTCTCTAATAGAATTCTGCTTTAAAACAAAAGAAATACAAAGAACCAAGTACTTGGAAAAAAATTGAACTTCAAGAAAAAAAGAAAATCCTAGTTTCAGGTGAGGTTTTGAGTCCACTTTAAACAGGAGCGTATTCCTTTTCCAAATGAGCATTTTATTTGAACAGATACATAAAAATGATTCCAATTTTAAAAAAATACTAAAAACATACATCAACCATAAAAGCACTTCCTCTGACTGGAGGAAAATGGGAGTGGCTATTTTCAAAATAGCCATAAACACAAGGAGCCAACATAGCAATCATGACACCCATACATCTCTTTCTTGACAAAAATAAGTTGTTCTAACACGAATGTTTTGTTCCAGCTCCTCCTGTACTTTCCCCGTGAAATCTGTTTGCGTATGTGACTCAAAGGCACTCAGTTCAGAGGTTATAAAGTCCTGAGCTCAAGTAGGAAACAAGATTCCCAACTAAAATTTGAACATAAATTCCAGTAGAACACGAAATGTTTGAAAATGTAGCATTGTATATAAATAATTCATAACAAGAACACAGAATGCCAGACAAGACCACGCACATAAGGCGAAGGAATATCCTCAGGGTCAAACCAGTTTCCCTTATTCAAGTTTATTCAAGTCCTAAAGCTGATTGCTGTTGTTGTCATTTAAAATTGTAGGAAAGTTAAAGTCTCAAAAAATATGAAAAATGCTTAAATTTAGATTAAAAAACAAAAACAAAAGCAAATCAAACCGAAACAGAAATAGTTCCTAAGCCTAGTCCCCCAAACCATGAAAAGGCTCTGATGGGAAAAAGCAGCGGAGACTGAAGGAAGGCATCAGACTGAACCGAAGACTCAACGAGCGACTGAGAACTAAAGGACAGCTTTAAAGGCCCCCACTTAAGGAGCAGTTACAATTGGTCATCCTAACTCTGCCCTTAGCATTCTCTGAACAAAACAGGAACACATTTACAGATGAAAAAGTCAAGTTCACTAACACTAGGTAGGGTCAAAATTCAAGCTCAAAATTAAATCTGTATTTTGCTGCAAGGAAATGAGAAATTTACCTATAGTAATTTTCTACTGCTACTAAATTAAAGCGAGAGTTGATATCCTTTTAACATACATGGTTTGACAGATACTTTCTTAGTTTTAAAATACTTTTTCATATGTGCATAGAAATGTAATGAGGATGAGGACATCTCCTGCAACATCCATAGAGTTCATAAGGCCCATCACTGTTAGTCACCTTAGATGTGAATGCAGTAGGCCGGTAAGTTAAAGCTGGCCCCTACAGTTTTCAAAGTGCTCCTCTTCCCACCGACGAGTGCCTCAGTTTCCTGGGTTTTCTGGGTGACGATTACTTTCAGTTCTTTTTTCTGGTGATATATACAAGAAGTTACAGCAGATATACAAAGGGAAGACCAGAAGCCTGCTGTCCAAGTTCATCACCACTTGTTCCTACAAGACAGATTGGTAGGTTTAATGACAAGTAGACAGCAACGTTTTGTAACATTTCTAAGTCAAGCTGTTGAATGAATGAAATGAACTAAAGCAGCAGCATGGGATGAAGCACTCACCACAGCTCTAATTGTAGACTCCGCCCATTAGATGTGTGTATGAGCTTGTTACCCACATTCCCTCACTGTTTGGCTCCCTCACTGTTTGGCTCCCTCACTGTTTAGCTCCTGGCTCATAGGATGGTACTGAGGACTAAAGCGGACAGACAGAGCCAGCTACTCAACAGGGCAGCTATTTTCAGTTTTATAAGATTCTCTATCAAGTTCCTGCGTATTTTATGAGCATAGAGTAAACAGAGGCTGGGCTCACAGCTCAGAGGCAGAGCACATGCATAGTGCTATCTGAGCTCATCACTACTTTGAGTCCAGCATGCACAGGCAGTTTCAATCCCCATCACCTGAAGTAACCAACACACAAGCCCCTATGCACAGTGAACTGCTCACTTGGTTTCAGTTTTTAAGACACTACACAGACCACTAGACTGAAGCAAGGAGTCGATGCTGTCGTCACCAAGTACAGCCCTGCCCTTATCTAAATACCCCACCATGCCTAGAACACAGCACATAGTATTATCATGTAAAAGCATTTTGAGTTCAGCTACATCTATGCACATGAAACCTCCCAAAGACTGGTGGTGAGAGCCACAAGGGAACCACTGATGCCTTGGATCTCTCTGGACTTCACAGGTCTGTCCCAGAACCAGAGAGCAGAGTAAACCCTTAAAGAAGCAGCACTGAAATGACCGTCCACATCTAACCCCAAGGGACATCCCACAGGCTGCAGGCATCAGTCACGTTATTCTATACATTTCAGGGACTACTAAAAGCACTGTTTAAATAGAGTCTGAAGCCCAATTCCTATGCAGATCAACTATGTGAGTGACCAAAGTAGGCTTAAAGAGCTCTTTTTGCTGCTGTTGTTGTTGATTGAGACAGGGTTTGACTGTGTAGCTCTGGCTGTCCTGGAACTCACTCTGTAGACCAGGCTGGCCTCCAACTCACAGAGATCCACCTGCCTCTGCTTCCCGAGTGCTGGGATTAAAGGTGTGCTAGCACCGATAATAGTATGGGGGGGGGGGAGTTTAAGAACATAAATTTAGGTAAATGTATAGAAATTTTATTCAAATATAGCCCACAATTTCTCTGTACTCCTCCCAGAAGGGAAGGTGGTATTCAGGAAAATCTCAGGGAGTAAAATCAGGACACTGTTATATTGGCAGACGGGCAAAAGGAATGTCAGCACACATCTGAGCCACTCTGCCTTGGGCAAAACTTGTCCTGTCCCTTCGACCCAAGTACAGCTTTACTAAACCTTCACATCACATTTACTAAACTTGATGATAATCTTTGAAGCCATGCACACTGATGATAAAGAAAAAAATCGGATTGTGCACTGACAAAATCCAAACAAACAACCAATGTCAGGGGTCTGAGTGCAGTTAAAACTGGCCTCAGGTAGGTTGAAGGGCTAACTTCAGGGAAAAGAGGAAGCCAATGTCACTGTCTCAGGCCCAATGGACACATCAGTCTTGGAGTAAACTACATTAATCCCTCTCTCCAATCCCTAACACACTAGATGGCTTCCGGCATCCTCAAACCTTTAAACTCTACTCCGTACACCTCCACCGAAACACCTGCATGGTGAAGTGCTCTCTGCTGGGTCCACTCTGGCTGTGAGGCTGTGGAGGCCTTGCATGGCAGCAGCACACACCCAGGTTCTTTGCACACCAGGGCCTGCTTCCAGACAAAGAACCCACACTGCTGTGTGCAATGTGCCACCACCTCACCCCTGTGTTTAGACCGGGAGCCCATCTAACCTCCACTGGAGACTTGAGGAGAGAAACAGCTCTGATTCCTCCTTTCTGAGCACCTATCCTGTATGCTTTCACTCATGGCCTTCACTCCCCATCCTTGCTCCTGAATGTCTCCCCAGGTTCTTTCTTCATTTATTTAGCTCCTATCTGACAGATCAGTCTTCCATCATGTCCCATACAGTGAACTCCTGGATGGCCAGGGCTTAGAGAGACACTGATACAAACAGTTTTAAAATGAAACCAAGTGCATGCCCTCTGATAAAGAAACATTATCTAATGTAAAAAGTCATAAAGGAACAGAAAAAAGTACTGATGACAATTACACAGTCCTAATAAGAATAAGAATCACTCCAAAAGAAGAAATCACTGAGGGAAAAAGAAGCTGATCACCTTGAAGATTTGGAGACTGGCAACATGTGACAAACATTGCTCAAACAATGTAAGTCATCAGTTTACACGGGGAGTCAAACAGAAACAAAAACCCAATTAGACCAGCAATCCAACAAGCGAAATTTAAAGCTAACACAATTTGTACTTTTTTTTTTTTGTAAAGATTTATTTATTTCCCATGTTTGTGTGTGCCTGAGTACATGCGTGTGTATGCAGTGCCCTCAGAGTCAGAATAGGACATCTGATCTCTGGAACTAGAGTTACAGACAGTTGTGAGCTGCCAAGTGTGGGAGCTGGGAATCAGACCCATGTCCTCTGCTAGAGAGCAGGAGCTCTTAACCACTGAGTCACCTCTCCAGGCCCCAAATTCACTTTCCACATCAAGTAAAAGATTAGAATGAATGCAATACTCTACTGGATGTACTCTCCTCTGCTGCTCAGAGGGCTGCAATCTGGCCATTAGCAAAGGCATGTGCTGCCAGGAGTAGTGGTACACACTTGCAACACCAGTGATCAGATAGTGGAGGCAGAATGACCAGTTAGAGCCAGTCTAGGCTAAAACACAGAAACACACAAATAAATAATAGAAAAATATATGTGGGTATGTGTATTTCTTAAAATAAAAACATTAAGAGACAACTTTTACCCAGTAAAGATGAATAATCTAAATTATGGTATTTTCTGTTTTTTTTCCAGCCTAATACCTGTAACACATGGAAAACACATACACATAAGTGACCAACCAAAAGCCTTCAGCCATCCCCTGCAGTCCATCACACCAGCTCTATCTGTACTGAACTCGCTCCACCTCCTTCAGTTCTGAAGTGACCAGCCGCTCTCTTGCCCCCGTCTCACGCACCTGAGGCTTCTTAGGCTCACTTTTTCAGCCCAAGTGTTCCCTGAGCTGTCCTCACACTCATCCTCAACCCTGAAGCACGGGTTAGGGCTTCTCCTTCTCCACTGTCAGCCATCACAGCTACCATCAGCAATGCGACAGGGGTCAGGGCTTCTCCTTCTCCACTGTCAGCCATCACAGCTACCATCAGCAATGCGACAGGGGTCAGGGCTTCTCCCTCTACATCACACAGCGCTCTGGGATCATGCCACAGTGCTTCTTACTAGGCTAACCCAACACAGGCTCATGTGGATTTCCTCCCCACAGGAACAGAACTCAGCATGCAGTAGGCACAACAGCACTAAGCAAATAAAGTGGGTATGTAGAGTTAACTTGGCCTGGAGCCTTTTAGCTTTCTGGATGCTTTGAGGTGTGGCTATTTGTTATGAAGTTCCAGATAGAAGGTAAGGACAGACATTGCTCATTTAGTCACAGGAAATTTCAGTGTAGGAAGACAGGGATTTGAAGGACCTCATTCCATATCTGTCGAAAAGGACATTTCCGGCCGGGTGGTGGTGGCACACGCCTTTAATCCCAGCACTCAGGAGGCAGAGGCAGGTGGATCTCTGTGAGCTCAAGGCCAGCCTGGGTCACAGAATGAGTTCCAGGAAAGGCGCCAAAGCTACACAGAGAAGCTCTGTCTAAAAAAAGAAAGAAAGGAAAGGACATTCCCACATACTACTTGCCATGCCTGCGTCTCTTTCTTCTTCTGTGGATCTGCAACAGTGCTCAGGGCCTCTCTCACATAAGCCAGCCCTCTGCCATGAGCCGTGCCCGCCCTTCGCGTGGGCAGCAAGAGTGGAAGTGTGGTGGGAGGTTCCCTAAGGCCCTCGGGGGCACAATTACTGAGTCTCCTCAGTGCCGGCTCTCCCATCTGAGGAAATAAGGGCTCAGCAAAGGACTTCCTACCACTGTGGTAGGCTTTTCAAAGAAACACACTTCCTCACCATTTGGCACTCTCATTTTTGTTTCTGAAAACGGTTTACTTTCTCATCCTAACATTTCCAAGTTTATGCACGCATGTGGATGCATGACATGACCAATGACTTCAGAGATGATATGGAGACTGTTATGGAGGTCTATCCTCTTCCACTCAGGAGCAATAGAGGGTTGTCAGGCATTTTCAGGACATCTGCTGTGAGAGTGTGAATAAGCGCTCCCGGGTACAGGATAGAAGAAGCACTGCACAGCTTTGTGAAGATGATATTCACAGGAATTATTTCCTTACCACCAACTCCTTCCTTCCCCTCAGATGATCTTTTGTTTGGTTTTGGTTTTGGTTTTGGAGATAGGGTTTCTCTGTGTAACAGCTCTGGCTGTCCTGGCATTCGCTCTATAGACTAGCCTGGCCTTGAACTCACAGTGATCCACCTGCCTCTGTCTCCTGAGTGCTGGGACTAAAGGTGTGCGCTACCACCACCTGGCGAGAGGATCTTTTTGTTTCAAAAGGTAGAGTAGCTCTCATCTGAAAGTCTTGAGACCAGACTGCTAGCCTTTGTATTTTTCCAGATTTCAGAACATCTTAAGTCTACACACAGATTCATTTGTGTTTCATACATACATTCACACAAAGAGACTCAAAGTAACTGTATGTACCATTTATTGAAAATATTGTTTCATGATGGACTGCTCCCTATGGTGCTCAGAACACTTTAGATTTTAATACAGCATTTTGGGTTTCATGGTTTTGGATCCAGGACACCAGATCTACAGTGCTGGAATCAATCGAGCTCTGCAGAAGTGACCAGGATATTTTCACCTTTACTTTGTAACAAAAATTCAACTAATTTTCACATCAAAATATTGTCATTTTAATGTCAGTTTTACTTAAGAGCTTTAAAGACTCCAAACACACATACGATGCAGTCAAGTGGCAAGCACACACGCACACAAGCACACACGCACACACATAAACACACATGCACACAAGCACACACGCACGCAAGCACACACGCACACAAGCATACACGCACACAAGCACACATGCACACAAGCACACACGCACGCAAGCACACATGCACACAAACACACATACCTGGTCTTTTTCAAGCGTCAGTATTTGGTAGCCAGTTGCTCTACTGCATATGAGTTTTCCACTACTGTCAAAAGAAGCCAATCGCAATCTAAAATTTAAAAAAAAAATACAATTTTAACATGAAGACTAATATAAACAAGGTCTTCCCCATTCTACTTTTTCCCTCTATATCTCTGGAAGCCTTATTTCTGGCAGTGCTGTGGACTGAGCCCAGCCCAGCGCCTTGGATATGCTAGGCAAATGGTACCACAGCTACAGCTCCAACCCTTGGTTTTTAGGAACAGGTCTCATTATGGAGCTCAGATTGGCCTTGAACCATGATCTTCCTGCCTCTACCTCCTAGGTGATGGGATTACAGGAGTGAGTCCTTTATAAAGGATTTTAAAATTAACTCTATTCAGATTTCTAATTTGTGTTATTCTAATTATTGTATAAAAACAACTCTGAAGTGACCTGTCATCACCATGGTGAGACACACACACACATGAAGCTTACTATTTAGTTTCTTTGCAATGGCATCACCACATCTGTCCTCAGAGCATTTCCACCTTCCCCAGCTGACACCATCCCCACTTTTCAAATCTCTTCCCCCAGCTTACTTTCTATCCCCACCAACTTTTCTATTCTAGGCATGAGTGGAATCAGGATTGCTGGAGGGTAGAAGCAACCTGTGTGAGGCTTGAAAGATAACTGGATAAACATGGGTGGTGATGCACACACCGCAGAACACGAGTCATCATTCAAAGGGGAAGTCCAACAAAAGGCCAGCAATCCTGATGGAGTTGATTTTGCAAATAGCATCACTCAGCTACTTATCCCTGTCAGTCCACAGCACCAGTTCCAGGAAGTGAATGCCAGCTTAGCTTTCAGGTAGGGCTGGACACAGCATGTCCTGCAGGTGCTTTCTAAGAACGCCTGTCTTACTCTAGTGTGCATATTTTATTTGCTAGGAATGTAACATGGTGACAGTTTCACACTTGGAATCAAGTTGTCCTTCATTCCTACTCTAGCTGCTTATCCTGACACTCAAGACCTTCTCTTCTTGTTTACGGAGATATATTCAAAGAAATGGCATTTTCTCAGCTCCTGGTACTTCCCCATATACTGCGTCTTACCCAAGTCCTACACTGGTGATCAAGGTTTCATCTCATTTCTTATCCTTTCACTGGTGTAGGAAGTGGGGGTGCCATCCTACCTAAATGCTATGCTCCTTCGAGGCTGTAAGCTGACAGATCCACTACATGGCTGATTCAGTGTATTGCGTTTGAAAATGATGTACCGATTGGTGTAAGTCACAAGGAGGTCAAAGCCGAAATTAAAACCTGTCCACCGCCAGCAGTACTAAGAAATACAAAAGATTCATTTCAGTTCATCACATTAGCAAATCATAAATTAAAAGTTCAAATTTTTTCCCCCCTTTTACTTCAAGTATGTGCAAAGAAAAGCACTTTCTGTCTGTGTCTCTCCCATATGACTCTGCTCAAAACATCCGCCCTGGACTTGAGACCCCTTCTGTGGCCAGACTCCCCAAGCGATATACTATACTTTCCTTCACATTGCAGTCCCATCCCAGGCAACCACGCCTCCCACTACAGTTCTGAGTACAGACAGCTTGGGTACCTGGCATCTGTAGTGAAAGTGACTAGGCTCAGAAGTTCTCTAAAATGCTTCAACCAACCGCCAGACACATGAAGGCCACTCCAGATACCATCGCCACAGCTACCAGTTAATCAGAGAGGGAAGTAAGGCAGTGTGGGAAAGGATAGAGTGTTAATATAGACATGATGAAATGCATTTAAGGATTGACCCTTGAGGGATTTCTCATGGACACAAAGAGTGGAAGGAAAGAATTAGGCATTCACATAAATGCAGTTTGGAGCATATATGACAGATGAATAAAGGTGCTATTTCCAAGTAGGAATCCTGGGGAAAACTGAGGTATGTTCCATCTGAGATGCTCTAGGTATCTGAGAAAGATGCCCAGCAGAAGTCAAGAGCCATTTCTGCAGACAGGCTGTAATGTCAAGGGAATAAATGAGAGCACATGGGACTGAGCATAGACAGGGATTAAGACCCGAACCTCAGTCAGCAGTACTGCTAAGAAGAGAAGAATCTAGTAGACTTTAGAAGGAGCAGCCAATGACGTAGGAAGACAACTGTCTGCGCAAGAGTCCTGGAAGTCAAGTGGAAAGAGACGCCAGCAGGGATAAGTGAAAAAGGTCATTGTTGCCAAGAGCATCAAGAAGAGAACAACACTTGAACATGGATCATCACTGACACTGCTGTGGCAGTTCCAGTGGAGGGGTGAGAATAACTGCAGGGGAGTCAGAAGAAATGTGAGCAAGAACTAGAAGGAGGTGTGCAGCCAAAGAGCAGTCAGTCCTCAGGGACCAACAGTTAGGATCTGAATGAGTAGGTGCAGCAGAAGAGCAATGTGGATGGTGCAGCAGAGGGAGGTGGGCACTTCAGGCTTCTCAGTGTTAAAAAAGATGGAATCAATGGGTGGTGGTGGTGCACAACTTTAATCCCAGCACTTGGGAGGCAGAGGCAGGCGGATCTTTGAGTTCCAGGACAGCCAGAGCTACACAGAGAAACTCTGTCTTGAAAAACAAAAACAAAAACAAAAAGATGGAATCAAGATGGTGGACAAGACAAAACAGACAGCTCAGGACAGTGGCAGGTCAGGGAGGCTGGCAGACTGCTGAAAGGAAGGTATACAGACTCCTACCGAAGTGAAAGACAAGGTACCGTGTGAGCATCGGATGAACAGCATGGCCCTCATAAAGTGAGAAGTCAGAGTCACTTCAGACAGGGAGGACATGTCCACTGGAGAAAGGTAGACAGCCTACCATGCAGCACCACAGACCTGGGTGATGTTCAAGGAAAACGCACCAGGAATGGTGCTTGTCTCTAGCCTTGTTCTGGTTAGTCTTACATCAACTTGACACAAGCTAGAGTCACTTGAGAAGGAAACTTGATTGAGAAAATGTCCACACAAATTGTCCTGTAGGGCATTTTCTTGATTAATGATTGATGTGGGAGGTGCCCTTGTGGGTGGTGCCACCCCTGGGCTGGTGATCCTGGATGGTGTAAGACAGCAGGTTGAACAAGCCATGATGAACAAGCCAGTAAACAGTATCCTCCATGGTCTCTGTATCAGCTCCTGCCTCCAGGTTCCTGCCCTAACTTCCTTCAGTGATGGGATTACAATCTACAACAACAAAGGCAGCTCTTCATGGGGAGAGCATTCTGAAGGGACAGACGACTTTGAGTTAGGGTAACTGCTGTGGGATGGTCTGTATGTCAAATGTGTTGCTGATTGGTCAATGAATAAATCACTGATTGGCAGTGGCCAGGCAGGAAGTATAGGCGGGACTAACAGAGAGGAAAATTGAGAGAACAGGAAGCTGGGTGGGGAGACACTGCCAGCCGCCATCAGGACAAGGAAGATGTAAAGTACCGGTAAGCCACAAGCCACGTGGCAAGGTATAGATTAATAGAAATGGATTAATTTAAGCTGTAAGAACAGTTAGCAAGAAGCCTGCCACGGCCATACAGTTTGTAACCAAAATAAGTCTCTGTGTTTACTTGATCGGGTTTGAGCGGCTTGGGACTGGCGGGTGAGAGAGATTTGCCCTGACTGTGGGCCAGGCAGAAAAACTCTAGCAACAGGTAACTGTCAAACAGAACCTCACTAAGACTACGCAACACCTCCCACACACATCAATCTCAACTTCTGTACTGCAGAGGGACCTTCTCAAGCTTCTCGTCTGGACTCTAAACCCAAGTTCAATGGTTTCAAGCAAGACTGAGTAACTACTGAGTATGGTGGCTGTAACCCTTGTTCAGGACACCAAGCTGCAGAAAAGATGAAGTAAGGTCTCCTCAAACTATGACATTCTAGTAATCAGGAGTCCCAGACATTTGCTTTCTTACACTTAAACTACTTTAAAAGAACATGCACTTATTTATTTTTGAGGTAGTACGAGTGCCACGGATATTCCACTTTTAAGTATCATATTAGGAAAAACTGCAAACACATGAAAGTAAAGCAAAGAGTGTAAGAGAATTTCCTCAGTAAGCTGAGAACATACAGACCACAGACGTACTTACTTCGCCATCTTTGGCAAGCTTTCTACCACACCTCATGCTATTTCCCTCAAGTTCTTCTTTATTGATTTCTTGAGGCCTAAAATGATATAAGAGTCATGAGCTCCCATAGATAATAGGCAACTAGCAATTGAAAAAAAAAAAAGCTGAGTTTAAAAGAACAGAAAATTGCTGGGCAGTGGTAGTGGACACCTTTAATTCCAATGCTCAGGAGGAAGAGGCAGGCAGATCTCTGTGAGTTTGAGGCCAGCCTGATCTACAGAGCTAGTTCCAGGACAGCCAAGGCTACATAAAACTCAAGGGGAGGGTGGGTCAGCCCAGGATAAGTGTTGTTTGCACCTCAGGGGGTGCTTGCTGGGGTTTGGTAGAATGTGTATTCTTTGCAGGGGAGGAATACAAACAAACAGTCTATTTTTCCTTTTTTGTTTATAGAGTGTCAAACGGACATAGGATTTGGTCAGCTGAGTGTAAGATAAGTGTGAGATGACAGAGGTTTCTGGGATAGGCTGCTTGCTGAAGGCTCCTATAGGTCATGATTATGAGTTTCTCCTGAAGTTTTCCTGAGTTCCCAGACATGTGTTCTGTGACTATTCAACTTTTTAGTATGATACTTTGCAGGCATATTAAAGAAAACTGCATAATGAGTCAAATATTCATTATCAAGCCTCAGTAACCCAGAAGAGCAACTCAACAGCATCAGATGCCTGTATATGCAGGCAGAAGTGACACACTGCATTTCTGTTTTAGAAAGATAATCCTCTTTAGTCTGGGAGGAGATCCTGGAAGGCGGCTTTACTAGATCATAAGACAAAGTCCTCACACTTTGGAAGCCATGAAGCTGGACCAGGCACTCAGCAGCATGAACAAGGCTGTGCAGTCATACAGGATAGTTGTATGCCCTCCCTGTTTACTGTAGTGCTAAGGCCTAGGACATCCTGCATGACAGATCAGCATTTGACCCGAGCTATGCCCCAGGTGGAACACACGCTCCAGGGGTCAAGCAAACACTTACAGAAGCTGTGTCTCTGCTAAGAGAGAAAGGACAAAGCAGAAAAAAAACCTCAAAAACATCCTAAACTTAAAGCCCAATATACAGTGCTACAGTGTCACTGGGAACTGCTTGATACCAACATTTCAGACACGCTTTCCACTAAATAAGTGGGTCATTTTCTACTTCTTAATTTCTTCTACTTCAGGAATTTCATCGTCTTTGTGCTGATAAGTATGCTACAGACAAACTTGGAAAAAGATGAGACTATAAATAAAATAGAAATTTCAAAAACCCTGACAATAAGAATCTTGTAGCCCAGGCATGCACCACCATGTAAATTTGAAACCAGCCTGGTCCAGTTCCAGGACAGCCAGGGCTACATAAAGAGACCCTGTCTGTCTGTCTGTCTTTTGGGTGGGGGACAGGAGTTTGAGACAAGGTTTCTCTGTGTAGCTCTGACTGTCCTAGAACTCACTCTGTAGACCAGACTGGCCTTAAACTCAGAGATCTGCCTGCCTGTGCCTCCTGAGTGCTGGGATTAAAGGCATACACCACCCACCACCACCAGCTGGCTGAGACCCTGTCCCAAAAACAAACAAACAAACAAAAAAATCTTGTGAATTTTATAGAACATTTTCATATATTTGCTGTTTGGACAGAAACTTACAACTAGGCTATTATTTTTTGGAAATTCTTTGGTGCATAAAAATGGGGTGGTGGCGCACGCCTTTAATCCCAGCACTCGGGAGGCAGAGGCAGGAAGATCTCTGTGAGTTCGAGGCCAGCCTGGTCTACAAAGTGAGTTCCAGGAAAGGCGCAAAACTACAGAGAAACCCTGTCTCGAAAAACCAAAAAAAAAAAAAAAAAAAAAAAAAAAAAAGTGTTAAAAGAGAGTAGGGCAAAACAAAAAGTTCTCTTAGGCCTCCTTTGTGCAACTATAACCCGATGGCTTTCATTCACTCAATGCAAATATCTTCAAAACCTATTTATTAATCATAATTTGACATCATCCCACAGTATGAAAATGAGCTTTATCTGCATATAAATTTCTAAAAGTGTCAGTTTAAACAGCATGGCAGTATGTGAGTGGATGCCTTTAAAAAGTCACGGCAACCATGTGAGGTGCAAACAGTCTTGTGCATGTAAACCACGTCTGCTGCATGCCTGACAGCAGCAGTACCTCAGGCAGCAACGACTGCAGCTGCAGGATGACACTGTCAGACAGAATTCTGAGGGAAGCAAGCACCTCACTTTCTGTTTGCAGGGCTCTGCCTGGAAGAAGTCTCGAGTCCCATGGTCTTGCTCACAGGCTTTCTCAAAATCGCTCAGCATTGGGCAGCTTTCCCCTCCAGTCCTCTTTTCTGCCCATTTTCTTAGACGGCCGTTCCTAAGGAGCTCCGCTAAAACCATAGTGGAAATTCATAGCAAGGCTTACTATTTATGTTGGATTGGGGACTCTGTGGTAGAGCACTCAGTCGAGCACATGCCAGGCCTCAGGTTCAGTCTCCCACACTGAATACCCAGTAACACGATGGAGCATACTTACCCCACTTCACTGTCTTGTTCAGCACGGAGCATGGCCAGCCACTGCTGTTTATACACTGAGGACAGCCATTCTAAAGGGTAAACAGCAATTAACAAGTAGTCGGTAAAACTTACTCCTAAACTTATATTTAAAACAGCAATTTACAAAGCAGGCAGTTTATTTTATAAATACACAGCAACAATGAGACTCTTAGCTCTACCGTGATAAAGGGCATTAAGTCTTCCCTTAGACTTAAGAAGGACCTCCTTTCCGGAAAAGAGAAAACAGGCTATGCTGGCACCAGGCTATGCTGGCACCAGGCTATGCTGGTACTTCCCTTTGCTCCTCGCAGAACATTGATTCCATTTGTGAACATTGTTCCTAAGAGTGTTTTCAGGTATTTTTGGACCAGGCTGGCCTTGAACTTACAGAGATCTGCCTACCTCTGCCTCCTGAATGCTAGGCTTAAAGGCATACACCACCACTGCCTGGCTATTTTCAGTTTTTAATAAAGTTCCGTATTGGGGAACTTAATAATGGATTCTTCATCTATTAAGTTATCTGTAGTAACATCTCATTATGGGAAAAAAGCCATCTGTCAAGTTCTAGAGTGCTCTGCAGTAGGCGTGCACAGGGAAATGGTGTGGAACAAAGAAGGTCTTGCTAGCTTTTAACTTTACCTAGTGGAAGGGCAACTGTGTGTAACCTACCACCATCTACACAAAATCTAAGACCACAGGAGCTGAGAAAAGACAGGCAAGGTTCCACAGAGCAGTGGAGAAGAGAGGGCTGAAGAGACAGAGGACTGTGAAAGGGAATGGGGCTATGAATGGCAGGTGAGATAACGCCTGAAAACACCAAACTTCTGATGCAGACCAATTCTGATGAACAAGTCATGGCATTTCCATGGGTGGTAAGTGCCTACTATTCTGCAAAGATACATGTTCCCAGAGCTGAGGTCAAACAATGAGAAGGTAGGAATCCTATAAATAAACTGACTGGTTAGGAAGGAAGGGGGTAAACCAAGGGGTGATGTGGAGGAAGGAGGAGGGGTCAGGTCACAAGCAGTACTGGAAAGGACCCTGGGGGCTAGGACTGACTGTGCCTGTCTTAACCTCCTGGTCCCTGGTCACCAGGTTGAGAGATAAGGTTCTCTTTAGTACAGCTAAATAAATGCAGAGAGGAGACAGACGATTTTGAGATTTTGTTGATCCCACCTCTAGAAAACAAACGAACAAACAAACAAACAAACAGCGTTTGGGAGGTGTGGAGATAAGATGGATGAGAGTGGAGGAGGCCTAACAGAGGCTACAGAATAAGACATCTGCTGAGATGACCTATGACAAATCTAATTCTATGACATAAGGAACCTCAGTTGAGCCTAACATTAAGACACCCCCTCTCCTGCTGAGGATGGAACCCAGGGCTCTGTGCATGGCACTCAAGAGCTCTGCCCCAGTCTACATCTCTAGCCCCATTTCCTTCTGAGAGCATATACCAATGAGCCACATGACACTTTCTGCTTCCTTACAAAAGTGTGACATTTAATTTTAACTTACATTTTCTTTTTAAATTGAAATTTTGAACACACAGAAAATTTTGCTTATATTTATAAGATGGAATAAAATTTGTTTCAAGCTTTCTCAAATCATTTCACATCAGGAAGAAAAAAAACCCCTGAAATCTGGCCATAAGTCTATTTTTTAAAAAAATTTATACCGGGTTGGGGATTTAGCTCAGTGGTAGAGCACTTGCCTAGCAAACGCAAGGCCCTGGGTTTGATCCCCAGATCAAAAAAAAAAAAAGGAAGAAAGCTCCAGGCCAGCCATGGCAATACAATAAGACCCTGTATCAAAAAAAAAAAAAAAAAAAAAAAAAAAAATATACCAAATAAAATGCTTCAGACTCCAGATGTTTATACAATTTGTCTTTCAGACATAAAACTTGTCCCCTTGTACCAGACACACCAAATGTAAATTATATCAGACTGTTTTCCAAACTCAACCATCCTTAAAGATGGGGCTGGAGAGTTGGCTCAGTTGCTGCTCTTCCAGAGGACTCAAGTTTGGTTCCTTGCCCACAATCAGACAGTCCACAACCAAGCATGTGTAACTTCGGCTCTAGAGAATCCAATGCCTGCACCTGTACTCAAATGCACACACACACAAGACACGTACTGATACACAATTAAAATCAGTCTTTAGAGCACCTTAAGGAAAGTTTGACTGGAAGGACGTGTCATAGGCTTTGGCGTCTAATTTCCATCTCTGCCTGGGGTTTAGGACACACTAAACTATTATAGGCTTGGTGCCCTGCTTGCTTTCTTTCTTTTTGCTGGACTTTGCTTCAAAACCAGGGTCTTAAACATACTAGACAAATGTCCTAATGTACTTATACACTACCAAATGCAGCTTGTTACAACTACAACAGACTTATAAAAATAAATACTTGTTTCAAGAAATTTGAATTATAATGAGTAGACATACTTGATTCAACATGTTTAGGAATTCAGAATAAGAAAAAGCAGAAACTAAGCAAATTTAAGAGGAACTAATAAAAAGAGCAGCTGTACTTTTTAAACATATTGAAAGTAATTTTTTCAGGCTACTATCCAAAACAGTGCACTGGTTACCCAACCTGAGGAATACCCAGAGCCAAGTGTGTGGTCGTACGCTTCTAACGGCAGCACTTGGGAAGTGAAAGTCTGAGATCGAACACTTCAAGTTGGGGCTGAAGCTACAGCTAACTGGTAGGGGCTAGCATGCAGCACAAAGCCCTGAGTTTGATCCTCAGTGCAGAAAACAAAAAACAAAGTACTCTATTGCAAAATGCTTCTTAGTCACTTAAATATTGTGGCAGGTACTTTAATGACATATGACACAGGAAAGCAGTATGAAATGTGAGCACTGGATATTCACATGCTCATCTCCATGAGCATAAAGATACATACCTTATGGGATCAAAGATAACTTCCTGGTTTCTTTAACTGTTCTTTCCTATGCAAGTATGAAATGCTACAATCAGAAAAACATGACTTCAAGTCACAAACACATCAGGTTTTCTTACCTGAAGGTACCAGAGAATCCTGCTCGATGATCCTTGCAGAAGCCAGGTCACTGATAATGTACTGTAGCCTTAAATGTCTGAACACGGACGCAAACGGTTTTCCCTGCTCAGTTTCAAGGAAAGTCGTCCCTTCAAAGTCTATTAAGAAAGTTTTAATTAAACAGCATTCTTGTCAAACGTGCTGTTTTACTAAATGTTTCTATGGAGATACACACACACACACACACACAGTCTGCTAGAATGCAAGTAAGCTACTTCCAAGGATTTCAACAGTCTTAGTAAATCTAAGATGTGAAAAACCTTAGAGGAACTTGAAAAATCTCTCAAATTAATTTTGGTACTAAGTAGACCTTTGGCTGAGACTTCAGCTGTCCTTTTATTCTTGTGGTTGATCTTATAGGACAGTATGGTAGGAGAGGTGTGCTTGAGGAAGTGGCTCACATGAGACTTTCTCTCTCTTTCTAATCCCTTCCCAAGGAACCCAGAAGGACATATGAGGGTCTTCACGTGATGACCAGGACAAGAACAGCTATCCATCCTTCTAACTGACATCAATAATGGATACCACATGCAGTTCTGAGCTGCTTGATGTGGGTGTTGGGAACTGAACTTACGTCCTCTGCAAGGGTAGTACTCACTCTTAACAACTCCTGAGCTATGTCTCCAGCCCCAGCAAGGGCTGCTTACACACTGTGTGGTGCATGTCACACACCACCTCTGTATCTACTTTCCAGTCAGTGATGCTCAGAAGCAGTCCAGAGGCCCTATCAGGAGTCACTGCCTGAGAGCTGGGGCCTAGCTTACCAGGGGAACTCTAATCGACCAAACAAGCAAGTATAACTCCCCGGATGAGCTGGTGACAAACAGGGGAACAGTGTAGGTCTGGGGTCAGAATGCAGCCACAGGTCAGGAGCCTGTCCTTACTCAGCACTGACTCTCCTGCTGTGAACAGGAGGCTCAAGTAGGAAATTGCTCAGCTGTCTTCCAGCTCTAAAACCAAGTCTGTAAGCGAAAGCCAAGGCCTGATTTTAAGAAGTGTCATTAAAAGAAAAAAAAAAAGGCGTGGGGGGGGGGAGAGGAGGGAGATTCTCAATAAAAATTTCAATATACCTTTTTTCCACTTTGAAAACCAGACATCTGTTTCTGTCAAAAGCTGCTTTAAAGACCCATTCCAGGAAGGTACCAGCTGAAGGAACATCCACTAGTTAAAAAAATAATAAAAAAAGAATTGTAAGACTTCATCACTTCATGATATTTTAAAATAGACCTATTAAAAAAAAACTTTCTTTTGAGATGGAGTCTCATGTAGCCCAGGCTGACCTTGAAATTAATATGTAGCTGAGGATAACCTTAAACAACCTGTGGAGAGCTGGAGTTATAGGCCTGTGCCACTATACTCAGTTTAAGTCAGCAGTTCTCAACCTGTGGGTCACAACCCCCTTGGCAAACCTCTATCTCCAAAAGTATTTAGATTCATAACAGTAGCAAAATTACAGTTATGAAGTCGCAATGAAAATAATTTTATGGTTGGGAGGTTACTGCAACATGAGGAATTGTACTGAAGGGTTGCAGCATTAAGAAGGTTGAAAACCACTGGTTTAAGAGGTGCTGGTTATTAAACCCAAGGCTCTGTACATGCCAGGCAAACACTCTACCAATTGAGCTACATCTCTAGCCTAAGATAATGGCTAAAATTTTCATTTTACAAGCAAATGAAAGCTTACTATTAAAGCTTTCAAGTCATCATGGCAGGAAATAGAGCTCCGATAATAAAAACTCAGTGCATTATAATAATGAGAGTCGCAAGCACACCTTACTGAATCAAATATCTACAGCTTTAACATACATAAGACACTGGTAATTCTGTACTAATTTATTCTAATCATTAACAAAATAACACTAAATATGTTAAAAGCCCACAAGACTGAAAAAAAAAGTGAACACGGGAAAAGGAAATTCTGACTCTGTGATGTTGAGACGGTATGGAAGCAGTAATGAGTGTGGATGTTCACTCTCCAACTGTCATGTAGAAACTGAACACATCACTTAATTTCTCTGGGGTTAAATTTCTTCATTTGCAACTGGAGTGTCATGGAGTGCTCCCCAGGTCACTAAGGGATGTGTACTGAGTGTTTATAAGCATGGTGCTGGCATCAAATCAGCTACACTGACAGAGTGATTGCCACTGGAGCTCACAGGTAAAAGTGGGGTCTCCCCCCACCCCCACATTTTTCAACAGCCCAAATGCTAAGTTTCCTTGAAGGAAACTAACAGCTGCAGTCTCATCCTGACCACAGAAGCGCTGTGACTTGGAAGGTTCTCACTAAAGGTTTCACAGCTGCATGAAGTGCACACTACATTCTGCACAGGGACTGTGGATTATTACAGGTGATGCAGTGGGGCAAGAGCAGTGGCCGCTGAGTACAGATGCTAGTTCTCACCAACAGTCACAGTAATAGCTGATTTTGTTTTCAACTGTGAAACAAAACTAGACCTAAATCTGTCAAAAGGGTAAAAAAAAGCTGGGCTTGGTGCTCCTATATGTAATCACTGCACATAAGAGGCCAAGGCAGAAGGATTGGTACAAGTGTGGGATGCAGAATGAGGCCCTGCCTCCAGAAAAAAAAGCAAAACCAAATATTGTGGTGGTTTGAAAGAGAACAGCATTATCTGAATGCCTAGTCCTCAGTTGGTGGAAATGTTTGAGAAGGATTAGAAGGTGTGGCATTTTGAAAGTGTGTCAATGGGGGTGGGCTCTGAGGTTTTAAAGCCCACCGGAGGTCCAATCTTTCTCTCTGCCTTCATCTTGCTGATAATGATTTAAACTCTCAGCTACTTCTCCAGCATCATGCCTGCTTGCCTGCTGCCATGCTCCCTGCCATGCTAATCATGGACTAACCCTCTGAAATTATTAGCGAGCCCCCAGTTAAATGCTTTCTTTTATAAGTTGTCTTGGTCATGGGGTCTCTTCACCAACAGAACAATAACTAAGACAGTCACGAACCCCCAAATCTAAATAAAGACTTAGGATTTGGCACATAGCCACCTGCTTGAGATGGCGTGGTGGACTGACTTAGGTTTTCAACTGTGGTGACAGAGAAATGCACCAAGGATCACATGCTTTCACTTCAGGAGAGAACTGAACAAATTATAGAAGTCACATGACACTTAATGATGTAAGTGTCTTAGGTTAGGTGATGTGGCCACTATGGCTAAATAAGCATTATGAGCACATTCAAGGAGGGTGAGGCTGAGCTGTGGTGTTCAGGTTCGTTATTTTCAGCTTATGATGATGGATTTACCAGACACAACCCACTGTAAACCAAGCAGCACGTGTAGTTCTGCCTAACTGAGCACCCATAAGCACTGTTTCCAGTTTTTCACTATGGGAGCAACTGAAGTAACATTCCTGTATACATACACCAATACCTTTTTAAGAGCTGTATACACATCCATCTCCACTTGCATCACAAATAAGTTCGATGAACCGATGAGCTGTTTCATGACGTTTATACTGGAAAAGACAAAACACAGAAGTAAGCTCGTCTTCATACACAGCTAAAGGACTCTGGTGACTTTTAAAAAATTTGTATTTGTATGTATGTAACATGTGTGAGTGCAGGCCCACGAGTGCCCTGGTGTGCAGAGGACAACTTTCAGGACTTGACTCTCTCTTTCTACCACAGGTTCAGGGGCCTGGGATCAGGTCATGAGGCCTTTGTAACAACTGCTGTTATCTGCTAAGCCATCTCATTGGCCCTAAAAACTTTTACTTCTCTGTCAAAAGAAATATGGAACTGAAGATGGCAGCAATGTTATCTGCACGAGACAGAGCACCTTCGCTAGCACTCCATTTCACACAACCCTTAATTGTGACCCCGGGTTGTGAAGGATCTGCAGAGCCTGCATTTATTCAGATGCTGGAAAAGTACTGCAGAATCTGACTAAACAGCAGCACTCTCATCTTCCTCCCCATATTTCTATGAAAAAAAAAATTGAAAATTCACTAAAATAGCTGCATCTTCAAAGTACCCTTTCTTTTCCTGAAGCAGGAAATTGCTATAGACCAGGCTGTTCTCAAACTGGCCATCCTCCTGTCTTAGCCTTCTCAGTGCTAAGATTATCAGCGGGACACCACATACTATTCAAAATAACTTTTAACATCTATGTTTAAAAAAACTTCTAGTCAGAAAGTCCATTTAAGTCAGGCATGGTAGCTCATGTCTATAATTCCAGCAGAAGCAGGAGGATCTCTGTGAGTTCAAGGCTAGCCTGATCAACACAGTGAATTCCAGGATAGTCAGGGTTACACAGTGAGAACTTGTCTCAAAGAACAAACAAACCAAAAGCAAACAAACAACATTTTTATTACTCTCAGAGTAAGATGAGGAGGTACAGTAGTTTAAAGGTAGAAACGAAATGCGGTCACTGGCTGCTCACTCTATTTTTTTCTTTCCTTTTCCTTTAACCAGAAAAGCTTCCGGGTTTTTAAGATGACTCCTCTATGACACCTTCTTTTTGACAAAGTTCAGTGAGATCTTTAATATCTCTCCCACCTCGGAAGCCATGACATACTAAACCCTTTGTTGTATTCGTTTTCATCAAAATGCTTCTGATCCCAGCATTCCAGAGGCAGAGCTAGGTGAATCTGTGAGTTCAAGGCCTGCCTGATCTACATAGTGAGCTCCAAGGCAACCAGGGCTGTATAGAGAGAGCCTGTCTCAAAAACAAAAACCCCAAAAACAAAACTACTACTAAAAAAAAAAGATCAAAAAAACCACTCATGACAGACAGTTATACCTTAGAGCCTTCAAAAAATCCTTCCCATCCAGAATTTTCCAGTCTCACTGATGCAGGAAAGCTCTGACCGTGGAAAACACAGCACAACCAAACTGCATCATTCACAGTCCTCAATGGTACAGCTTTAATACTCCAGGGACATCAAGAAGAAAGTAAGACAGAGTGAATGATACATAGATGCAGTTCAAAGGGCCAAGCTAACTATGAGTATAATTTATCAGGTTCAGTAAACATTACTTTTTAATTTTATTCTATGTGTGTAAGCGTGTGTGTGTGTGTGTGTGTGTGTGTGTGTGTGTGTGTGTGTGTTTGTGGGGAGACAGAGAGAGAGCGCGAGCGAGCAGGAGGGAGAGAAGACAGGCCATGACAGGTGGGAAGTCACGGGACAAGTGACAGGGACTGGTTCTCTCCCGTTACCCTGTGGTTCAGGGGATAGAATACAGGTCAACAGGCTTTTTGCGTAAGTGCCTCCATCCGCTGAGCCATCTATTGTCCCATAGAAATTGTAAGATAGGGTCTGGAAGATGGCTCAATGGTAAGAGTGCTTATTGCTTCCCAGAACCCACATAGTGGCTCACAAACACCTCTAACTTCAGTTCTAGTGGATCCTACACCCTCTTCTGGTCTCTAAGGACTCCTGGACAGAGACATACAGGCAGACAAACTTACACTAAAATAAATCTTTACAAAACATTTTCCCCCTAAAACATGTTGTTTCAGGAATTCAGTGACCAGTCAGCTAGCCAACTGAGAGGAGCGGTTTTTTTTTTTCGGTCCAAGAGGAAGGGTTTTCATTGGGGATAGCCATGACCGAGGAAGGGGCAGGCCTTTTGGGGAGCGAGGAATGAGCAACTGCGGGTGTAAGAGGTGGCTTGTGACTCAATTTAGGTCCCCCATTTGTCCTTTAATATTTGAGCAGGATTTTGCTTGATAATAAAGGGTAAAGAAATCTTTTATCATCTGGTGTACAACATGGTCTTGCAGAGCGGCTGTGCAGGAAAGCAGGGGTGTGGGGAGGGTGTTCACCACCCTCCACCAGACTGCAGAGCAGCTGTGCAGGAAGGATGCACCCTAGCGATTTCTAGCAAGGCCATGTTCTATGATAAAAATGGTTTTCAAACTATCCCTTTTGAAGCTTTACAGGCTTGCAGAAGCGAGGTAGCACTTGAACGTCTTTACAGTCTTAGAGGAGTGGTACATTTCTATTACAATTGTTAAACAGTATATGTACATTTTATCATTTACAATAAAGAGAGAGATGTGCAGCATTTACTCAGTTTGCGTATACAGTCAGTGTGCCTTTCACTAAATTGTTTGCTCTTCTTCTCCTTATTCTCCTCCTCTTCCTTCTGCTCCTCCTCCTCCTCCTCTTCTTGAGACAGGGTCTTACTATGTATCCCTGTCTGTCCTGGAACTCACTTTGCAGACCAAGCTGCCCTCTAACTCAGAGATCCACCTGCCTCTGTGTTCCAAGTGCTAAGATTAAAGGTGTACACACTAGAACTGGTTCTCATACTGTTCTTTGTGTTTTACAAACACCTGAATACCTGAGCAAATGCAAAGTATCACTTTAGGGTGATCTGCTGTGAAGGTTCTTGGAATCCAAATACCTGAGTTCTTTGAAAAGCTCCACACTCTGGTGAGTCATCAGGTTGTTCAGAAGCCACTCGAGGCACCTGAGGGAAAAGTGTGGTTAGCTATTTTATCTGAAACTGGTAACTCACTGACATCTTATAGTTTAGAGAAAAGATATTAATCATGCTAGGCCATGCTCAAAGTTTTTACCTCAGTGATCTGAAATTTAGTATAGCTTTTGTCAGTAGTTATTATGGGGTATTCCCTTTATATTAGTATCATTTCTCATTAAGAAGTTAAATGCCTTGTAAGACGTTACCTTCCGTACCATCTGAAAATAAGCTCTGCAATTCTCAAGAGTCAAACTACCCAGATCTACATTAGTATATAAAGTCTATGGCGCCTCCTCAAGTGGCGGCCACAGCTGTATGAGCATAGTTCAGCCCCCCCATGGTCACCGACAAGCGCAACTCTTGAGCAACTTAACGCTCAGTCCAGAAGAAAAGCGGGCTTTCAAAATAACAAATTCTATCACTCTATTCTTTCCCCCACTAATTCTTTCTTACACTCTCATAAAACTACAACACAGCCAAATTCCCAGAAGTGGGATGGGAAAAAATAGGAAAAGCGACTCACTTTTTCTTTACAGAGTCTAATCCATAGGTCCCTGCTGATGTATAATAGCCACACACAGTTTTCACATTAATTGTTTCCTTCATTGTCTCACCACACTGCTGTATTAAACCATCCTGTAAATATAAACAAGCACTGGAAAGGCCATTTCACCTGGGAAAATCAGCTCTCATATGTGCTTTTAAATATTAAAAAGTAAAAATAAATCAAAATAGCAAGGAAGGAAGGACGAAAACTCATTAAGTGCAGCAAGCCTAAGTTTCTTCTAAGTCAATAAAAACAACGAAGAAAGGATCCAGCAAGTGCCCCACTCCACACCTGGGACGGAGAACGAAATGGGCAGGGGAGGCACAGGGACAGGGAGACGCTGCGTGTCTCAGTTCTGTTTTCCACTCTGGACCTTTGCAAATGTCTTCAACAGCACCTTACCGTACGTTCTTCCTGCTCTTACTAATCTAAGAACTCTTTACACAGTCAGCTAACCAAGAGACAGGGTAGACAAAGAAATGATACAGATGTATGGAACATCGCTCAGTAAAGTTTAAAGCACCATCAATACCCAACCGATGCTCTAAACAAGTATATCACAGTTTTAAATAACATATTAAAATTGTAATCTAAAGGAGTCACATAGGTTTCAAATAAACCACCTCCCACGTACACAGAGAATATTGTCATTTTTCATTCAGATTTCTGAAATACATTCATCATGCAACTATATTATTAAGTTAGAATTAGTAAGTTATAAAAATAAGGCAGAAAGCAGATTTAGAACAAATCCAAAAAATGACCAAAGTTATAATATATATTCAAAGTAAGTATTGGAAAGATAAAAATATTTGAAAAAAAATATTATCAACCAGGACAATAAATAAGCTAATAACTAGCACTTTTTCATTTTTATTTTTTTGGTTTTTCCAGACAGGGTTTCTCTGTGTAACAGCCCTTGCTGTCCTGCATCTCACTCTGTAGACCAGGCTGGCCTTGAACTCACAGAGATCCACCTGCCTCTACCTCCCGAGTGCTGGGATCAAAGGCATGCGTCACTACCGCCTAGCCTAATAACAAGCACTTTAAATAGATCAGCAGGTCAAACCACAGAAGTTTAAATTAAAGCATAACATTGACGCATTGGTTTTTGAATTTAATTCTAGATCCTTCTTTTCCTAACACCTCAACTTCACTGTCCCAGTAGATCCCACCCCACCACCCGACTTCCTCTTCTGGAGCCTTTTCCTCTCTGGTTATTACTGTTAACTTCATCTAGATGGCATTTGGACAACCGCAGTACATTTGTGTCTCAAATGTGCCCGCTTTTCTTCACACATTGTACCTGAAATAGTCCTCTGTTGTTCTGGTGTGGGGCTGGGAATCAAACCCAAGGCCTGCACAAGCCAGGCGAGTGCTCCACAACAGAGCTGGACCCTCAGCCAACCTGAAGTAGAAACAGTCTTTCCCTGATTAAAATCTTCCAAAGGTGCTCGCAGGTCAAGTTAAACTTTCCAACACACAAAAGGAACCCTCATGTGCTGGGTTTGGCCTTTCTCTCTAATCTTTTTTAATTTTATTTATTTTTTGTTTTGTTTCTTGAGATAGGATCTTAGCATGTAACTTTGGCATGTCTGTAAGTCACTGTATAGACCAGGTTGACCTTGACCTCAGAGATCTGCCTGCTTCTATCTCCTGAGTGCTGGATTAAAGATGTGCACTACCGTCCCTGGATATTTTAGATGTTTATTACTTATGCTGTATGGATGGTGGGAGCACACTTCACAGCATGCACGTACTGATCAAGGATAGCTGGGGGACTCAGTTCTCTCCTTCCACCATGTGTGTCCTGGGGATGAACTCAAATCTTCAGCCTGGGTGGAGGCACCTTTATAGGCTCAGCTGTCTTGCCAGTCCTCCAACTCTATTTAACTGATGCTGGGAACTCAGTCTCTTTAATTCTCTAATCCTCCATTTTCTCCGACTTTCGGTCTTTCTGTTCCTGGTCCAAAATGCTGTTTTGCCCCTCTTTTCACACATGAAAGGTAAGACACTTCAAACTCAATCTAAAATACAGTGTCCTGTGAGGGTCTAGGCTGAACTGGCCCTTCCTGTCTTTACAAGTTCATTAGACCCCACGAGGTGCTTATGTTCTACTTTTAACCCGGTAACTGTTTGGACCTTTTGGCTATGTATCCACCTCTCACCTGACCCTCACTGTACTGTGAGCTCCTTGAAGGCACACACAGATTGTCCATGTTTAGGAACTACATCCTCTTTGGCCCCCTTCACCAAGTCCCACACTGCACAGTATACTCAACATACAGTCACTGAATGACACACATCATTTACATAGGATGGTATCACAATCAGGAGCTTAAATAACAGACTCAATGCTTCTTTGACCCAATGAACTAAATTACTGATCATAAACCATCTGCTCAGCAGTCATGTCACTGATGGACAGAAGTCTGCAGAGGAACGTGGGCAAGCGAACGTTCCCAAATAGCAACTCACCAAGGAAGCTACCCAGAAATAGCTCCCATCCACTTCACACAGGGATCAAAGCCCCTCAATTGAACTAACGGCTTTTAGTCAAGCATTTTCAACAATTTCTAACAAATGGCATGTTTACACAGTTTGTTTTAAGAACTGCAGAAGCAGAATTTCACTTCTGTTTTAGAGGTGTGCAGAGATATACAAGGCACTGTGACACTGCTGAGTGGTGGCATACTCACCAACTGCAGCATGCAAGCTGCAGCCAAAATGGCGACGACACGGCTGGGTTTGATTAAGACGTCATCTCGATACAGTGATCCAAATGCAACCTGCAGTGCTGAAAGCAAAGTGCACACACATGATGAAACGCTCCCTGCAGGGGTGCGGCACGCCCTGCACAAGCAGCAAGGACATTAGTCTGAACCTAGAGACGCAGCACAGATTAGACGGCAGCCATCGCTATTGGTGGTATTAATACATAACGTGCTTGCTGCAGGGGATTCCGCCCGCTCCTGCCACATTCTTCTCTGTCTAATCTTAACACAGTCAGTAGTGAGAATGAAGGCCTCCTGGAAGATGGGTGTGCCAGAACTGATGAGTAGATCAATCACTAAGTGTTGGTACACAGCCCATCACTCTATGACAGTATTTTCTTTAGGGGAGTAGGTAAGGAACTCACTCACTATGTAGCTCAGGCTGGTCTCCAATTCACAGCAATCCTCCTGCCTCAGCCTCCTCAGTACCAGGATTATATACCTGTGGCACCAGGCCACTAAGGTGTGAGTTTAAACTCCTGGCCTTGTCTGTGCCCACTCATGCCCAGCTCCTCAAAGCTATCCAAGACTGCTCCTCCTCCAATGGCACTCTCTTGGATGCTCTTCGGTTTGCTGTGTGAACCTCAAGTTTCTTTGCGAATGGAGCAGGCCCTGGGTCTTTCCACTCGGCCTATGCAATGAGACGAGCAGAAGGAGAAGCAGGATAGGAACCGGAGAGAGCGGTCTATGGAGGCTCATGGAGCTGGTTCCACAACCCGGTATCCTCTCCCCAGCCTTGTTTCCTCAGCCACAGGTCCTCTGAGCTCTGACCCAGCCTGCTACATGCTTCATATGCTTATTGCTCCACAAAAGATCTTCACACATCATTTATTTTTATTTCTTGCTGTTAAGAGATCAAACCTAGTACAGGGTAGGAAAGTACTCTTAACACTCAACTATATTGCCAACCCTCAATACATTCTTTAAAAAAGTAGTCATACTTTCTATCCTTCTTCCCACATCCCTCATATCCACAGACACATAAGTAGATTGATTAGACTCCTGTGACAAACAGAGACAGGAAGAACAGAAGAGATAAGCTATGGAGTAAATTAATAGGAAATCTTCACCTTCCTGTATATAACACAACTTTTCCCGAGCCTATAAGGCTAGGATATTTTTCATCAAAAGAATAGTAAGGTTCTGTTTTTAAGATTTTTATACACTAATAATTATGGAGGTCATACCTTCTATATCAATGTTCTGGTCAGGAATCTCCAATTCAATAATATTCATGCTGGATTCTTTCCAAGAACCACTGAACATACTAGAAAAGTAGCCAGACTGTAAAAAAAAAAGTCAATGATTAGCTAGTACTTTATCTTCGAAATATTTTTCTCATTTCTAATTCCAAGCAACTACCTAATCAAAACTAATCTAACATACCATTTCAGGAGAAAAAGAGCATCAAAACATCTACAGGAGGAAACAAATTAAAATACGGTCATTACACGTTAGAGTGAACTACATGTTAAATTTGATACTGTTGCAAAACTAAACCAGATTCTTAACTACTATCAGAGTCCCGACCCGACCCGCATCACTGTGGCACCTGGTCAACTTCTCACCAGTCACAGCAGCTCCTGGGAGTACACACTGCAGCATTTCTCACAAGCAACAGCATGCACACTGGTGTGTGATTCTGCACTCAGGAGAGCTCAAGAAACAAGTCCTCTTCAGACTACTACCTTCTTTCTGTGGTCCCTCAGCAATCAGGGATCTAGAGTACTCCCAGATCGGACCAGAAAGGATGCACCCCAAAGAAATCCAAGACCCACAATTTAGTTTTATGTGACCACAATGGCTTCTGAATTCCAACAATAGGTAAAGTCTATCATTGCCTACCATATCCATTCCTCATAATTAGCACTGTAGTACTTTAGAACAGATCAAACATTTACTAATTAAAAGTTCCACTGCACGTCAAAAATTATAAATAATTAAAATAGAAGGAAATATAACATTCCTCAGCATTTAGGATTATCTGTTTGCACTTGTGGCTCCAGGACACAATCAACACTAAATGAGATGCTGAAGTGCATAGGCTTTCACACTCTAAGTCCCCTGCAGGTCACTTGTGCCTAATGCAATGTAAATGTTATGTAATAATTACACAGTTTTTTAGGGGTGACAAAAGCTTTATATGTTCAGTACAGATGCAACTGTCTTTTTTTCCAAATATTTATAACACAGAGTTGTTACATCTGAGGTTGTGAAACCTGCAGATACACAAGACCAGCTGTTCACGGTGGCCCATAACAAGGACACAGACAACGGTTTCTGTCTGAAGATGCTGGCATGGATCATGAGACTTAGATGATAACTAATCAGGTTTCACAGAGGCCACCTTACCTTTAAGTCAGTAAGAGACTGCTTTTTCTTTTAGGGATTCAAAAGACAGATACAGTAAAGATTGGTATTCTGATATACCCTGATTATAGTCTTTGGGATATAAAGGATTTCATCTTTCCTTCCTTTCTTAAAAATTTCTGGACCATATTCTTCAAATCAAAGTAAACTTGTTCAAAAATAATTTTTAAAAGCTTTGATTAAAGTCAGGTGGCAGTGGCAGCACACGCCTTTATTCCCAGCACTCGGGAGGCAGAGGCAGGCAAGTCTCTGTGAGTTCCAGGCCAGCCTGTTCTATAGATCGAGATCCAGGACAGCCAGGGCTACACAGAGAGACCCTGTCTCAAAAGCAAAAACAAAAAAAGTTGTGATTTAAATGTGGGAGGAGGGACTGGAGAGATGGCTAAGCAGTTATGAGAACTTGCTGCCCTTTTTCAGGAGCTGAGTTCAGTTCCTTGTACCCACATAAGGCAATTCACTATTGGGGATCTGACACCCTCTACTGGGCTTCACAGGCACTGTACTCAACTGCACAAACCCACACACAGATCCATATATAAATACGTATATTTTAAATGACAGAGATAAAACAAGTTTTTAAAAGAAATCTAATTAAATGTGGAAGGAACATCTTCGCTGGAAAATTCTAGCTCTACTGCCATTGAGTCCCTTATTCTCCGACAATGAAGGGAACACTAAATCCATGGGTAAGAGCCCACAAGGTCTAGTACACTGATTGGATGAAAGATAAGTGAAATAAAATGTCTGAGGGGCCTGGGGAGATGGCTCAGAGGTTAAATGCACTTGTTGCCAAGACTAACAACTTGAGTTCAATTCCCAGGACTGGTAGAAGGAGAGGATCAACTCCCACAAGTTGTCCTCTGACACATACACCCACCATGACAAGCATGTGCAGACACACACAAAAGAAGAATAAATATTTTAAAGAGAAAAAACTGTCTGAGCTCTTAGCACCATGTTGTGTTCTATTTTGAAAATTCTGAGCCATTTTGAAGGGGAAAATAGAGACAGAAAAACTTTTAGCACAAAAGTCAAACAGGTACATCAGCCAAATGACATTACCACTCACAGGTCTTGTCTTTAACTCCACTGGGTTTTCTAGGAAAGGGAGTAAGCATAAACTTCTCATTCACTTTCTACAAAGAACAGTATTTCAGAGAAACATATTCAATTCGTTATAAAAGAAATTTAATAACCTTAACCTGAACATTACAGATTTTCTCCTAAATTCTTCCATTTTTCAGCAAAGGCACTAAAACAAACTTCTTGACAACTAAGAGGCAACAGAGTGAGGAATAATCCTTTTGTACACTTTAAATATGTATTGTTCTCATTGGTTAGTAAAGAACTGACTGGCCTATAGCTGGGCAGGAGAGATTGGGTGGGAGAGCCAGACTAGGAGAATTTTGGGAAGAAGAAGAAGTGTGGAATCAGAAGAGTGGCCACGGGATGCAGAGGGAGCAAGATATGCTGGAGGACAGGTAAAGCCATGAGCCATGTGGCAGCATAAAACTAATAGAAATGGGTTAATTTAAAATGTAAGAATTATCTAGTAACAAGCCTTAGCTATTGGCCGAGTATTTACAATTAATAATAAGTCTCTGTGTTTGTTATTTGGAAACTGGTAGCCTGGAAATAAAAGTCCACCTACAAATGGTGCTCAAAACCTTCTTTTTTTTAATTAGACAAAAAGGGGGAAATGCTGTGGAATAATCCTTTTGAATACTGTAAAGATTTGTCATTCAAATTGGTTTAATAAAAGGGTGACTGGCTGGTAGTCAGGAAGGAAGTTTAGGTGGGACAACCAAACTAAGTGTGCTAGGATGAAGAAGGGCGGAGAGAGAGAGGAGTCACTAGCCAGAGAGTAAACAAGACATACTGGAGAGATAAAGCCACGAGCCATGTGGCAGCATATATATTAACAGAAATGAGTTAATTTAAAATGTAAGAGTTAGCTAGTAACAAGCCTGAACTATTGGCTGAGCATTTATAATGGGAGCACTTGTGGGACAGAAACTCCAGCCTACATAACAGTGGGTAGTATGACCAAGAATTTCAAAACCTGGTTTGCAGGCTGAAGCCAGCTTTCACTTGCAGGGCCCACCATCTTTCTTTCCAGCAGATGCTTCACTAGGTGAGAGTGCACTATGAAATCCATCCAAACAGCAAAACATACTCCAGAGACCCCAAACTTCTCTAAGCAGCTCCCCAATGCCTAAAACACCAGTGAAATACTCACTTGACATAAATAGATTTTGTGCAAGCTCCACTCTTCACCTAGAGCACAGATCTTAATGTCACTGTTCTCACCATTCAAAAATAACGTTTGATAGATGTACTTAGATGTGCTCTTTAATTTTTTCCTGTTAAGAAAACACAAAATTATATAAGCAAACAGCTTAGTGGGAGAGCACTAGCATCACTAGGCCCTGTCCAATGCCAACACATTAAAACATGCAACATTTCACTGATCTTCATACACAGTTAAGTCTCCTTTTGTCCTGTTTCTGTAAGATCCAACTTACCCACTGTGTGAATGAGGAGGCTACACTGGGTGCTCTTACTAACAGCAGATGGGTGAGGCAGGAGGGTGATATCTCTAGCCACCCTTTACAAGTTGTTGGTTCTAAATCAATTTAAGTTATTTGCTCAATAAACAAAGGCACATCAGCAATCACACTTTACTTATTTCTTTATTTGGAAACCAGCGCTATGAGATGGATGGTGGTGGCACACACCTTTAATCCCAGCACTTGGGAGGCAGAGGCAGGCGGATCTCTGTGAGTTCAAGGCCAGCTTGGTCTACAGAGTGAGTTCCAGGATAGCAAAGGCTACACAGAGAAACTTTGTCTTGAAAACAAAGCAAAACAAAGAAACCAGTGCTATGGAAGATTCAATACTGCTGCAGCAAACTATTACTCAACTATAATCCAGTTGGCAGAGTGCTTGCCTTGAATGCCTAAGGCCCTAGCTCAATCCTCAGCAACACAAAAAAAGAAAAAAAAAATTACGTTCAAGCTTATTTCAAACTAAACTAGTTAAAACTAATTTTAAACTCATTGTTTTTCCCCACTAGACAAATGATTAGCAACCCTAGATCAAAGCTTTTCAAAACTATGCTCAAAGGATAAGTATATTACAGGTCACTATTAAGGGCAGAGCTAAGAAACATGGACACTCTGTAACCTCACCCCCCCAAAGCACCACCTATTCACCACCTATTATCTATTATATCTGCAAATATATTAGACTTCTGCATCAGACTTACTTTAGTAAAATAACTGAATTTTAAAAGCTTGGCAACCACGGAGTTGAGGACATGGCTCAGTTGGTAGAGTGCTTGCATAGCATGCACAAGGCCCTTGGGTTTAATCCTCACCACTGGATAGACCAGGTATAATGGGGCAAGTCTATGCGCCCAGCACTGAGGAGGTATAGGAAGGACAACCTGGAGTTCAAGGCCCTATTTTGCTAATAGCAAGTTCGAGGCCAGCCTAGACTACATGGAAACCCTGACTTAAAAAAAAAAAGAAAAAGAAAAAAGAAAGAAAGAAAGTTTGCAAACTCTCCTCCAGATGTAAGTAAGAGAATGGTGGCCAGCAGGGGATGATCTAATTTTAAAATACGTAATTTTAAAGATGTCATTTATTTACTTATGTGTCTATACATCTGTATACATGCATTCACAAGTGTAGGTGCACATGCTTGTGCATGAAGAGGTCACAAGAAGGCAGTGGAAGGCCTCCTTTATTATTCTCTACCGGCTTTTTTGTTGTTTGTTTTTTGAGACAGGGTTTCCCTGTATAGCCCTGCTGTCCTGAACTCATTCTGCAGATCAGGCTGGCCTCATACTCAGAGATCCAGCGGCCTCTGCCTCCCAAGTGCTGGGATTAAAGGCATGGGCCGACATTGCCCGGCTCCACCTGTTCCTTTTTAAGACAGGGTCTCTCCCTGAACCTGGAGCTTATGTATTCTGGTAAGCTGGAAAACAGAAATCCCCCTCGATCCTCCAGTCCCTGTCTCCCTCCCTGCCTTGCCCCAGAGATGAAGTTACAGGCGTGCACAGCACACCTGGTTTGGTGCATGGGTGCTGGGTTCATACATGAACTGCAGTTCTTGTGAGAGTGAAACAAGAGTTCTTAACCGCTGGGCATCTGCAGCCCAGGCTAACCTATCTTAAAGTTTCTGATGACTTCTGATAGCTTTTCTAGTAGTTAAACTTTTTAAAATCTCTGGGGATGGACAGATGGCTTGGTGGTTAAGAACACTGGATTCTCTTCCAGAGGACCTTGGTTTGATTTCCAGCATCTACATGGCTGTTCACAATAGTCTGTAACTCCAGGTCCCAGGGGATCTGGTGACCTCTTCTGGCCTCTGAAGGTACTACTGCATGCACATGATTCGTGTGTGTGCACACATAAAAATAAAAACAACAACAACAAACCCTTTTAAAATCTCTTTCTAGAAACAAAAATAATTGCTGGGTGTGATAGTTTTAATTGTTAACTTGACACAATCTAGGTTCACCTAAGAATAAAATCTCAAGGAGAGACTTATTGTCTGAATTGGGTTGGACTGTGGGTTTATCTCTGGGTTATCTTGATTATGTTAACTAAGGTGGGAAGACCCACCCATTGTGGGTGATACCATTCTCTAAAAAGGTTTCTAAACTGTGTAAATATGAAGGAAGCAGAGTACACATGTGTTAATTCATTGTTCTCTGTTCTTGATCACATACAATGTGCCAGCTGCTTCCAGTTCCTGCCTTGATTTCCCTGCAATGATGGACTGTAAACTGGAATTGTGAGCTAAAATAAACCACTTCTTTCCCAAACGGTTTTTTCAGGGTGTTTTATCACAGCAACAGGAGAAGACACTGGGCACCACGGTGCACACCCATAACCTCAGTGCTCCTAAGACAGGAAGATCAAGAGTTCAAGGTCAGTCTTGGCTAAAGAGCAAGTCTGAATGAGATCGTCATGAAACAAAGCAAGAGAAAGTTACTGTCTCACCCTGTGTCTGGAATCAGCATTGCATTAGTCAGGTTCTCTAGAAAACACACACACACACACACACACACACACACACACACACACACACACACACACATTTATAAAGGGGATTTATTAGAATAGTTTACAGGCTGTGCTCCAGCTAGTCTACCAACAGAAAGTCCAAAAACCCAGTAGTTCAGTTCATGAGGCTGCCCAGAAAGTGTGGCCTAGATTAAAGGTGTTTCTTCCTACCTCAAAAGATGTGGATTAAAAGTGTATCTTCTAGACTCAAAAGATCAAGATTAAAATCAAGATTAAAAGTGGTGTTCCCACTTCAAATGATTTAATTAAGAAAAAAATCCCTCACAGGTGTACCCAGCCTCTTGAGTTTTAGTTAATTCCAGATGGAGTCGAGTTGACAACTAAGAATAGCTTTTCGATATCAATTAGCAATCAAGAAAATGCCCACATGCTTCAAGACGTGTTCCAATTCAGACTCCCTCACATACCACTGGGCTGTCAAGTCGATAGCTGAAACTAACTAGAAATACCACTAAACAAAAGTTAAGGGAAGCCGAGCGGTGGTGGCGCACGCCTTTAATCCCAGCACTCGGGAGGCAGAGCCAGGCGGATCTCTGTGAGTTCGAGGCCAGCCTGGGCTACCACGTGAGTCCCAGGAAAGGCGCAAAGCTACACAGAGAAACCCTGTCTCGAAAAACCAAAAAAAAAAAAAAAAAGTTAAGGGAAAGAGAGCCAGAGTCCCAAGGGAAACTCACAACACAAGGAAGCAGGAATTTTCAAAAATGCATATTCATATATATGCTTGGAATTCTCAAATGACTATGCTTATAAAATGATAATGGGGTGCAGTAGCAAAGGATTACTCAGAACAAGAAGGAGATATTTAAATACATGCATTTGAGTCTCTGGATTGTCAGGATTCACCAACTACCAAGCTGTCCAAAGACTCATAATAAGAGGCATTCATTATGTTCTAAAATACCAAAGAAAAAGACTTTCAAAAGTTCAGAGGACAAACACATATGGTCACCTAAAAAGAAAACAGAATTGGACCCGGGTCAAAATCTCCATTCATGCTTAGGTTAGAAAACCAGTATCGCCGGGCGGTGGTGGCGCACGCCTTTAATCCCAGCACTCGGGAGGCAGAGCCAGGCGCATCTCTGTGAGTTCGAGGCCAGCCTGGGCTACCAAGTGAGTTCCAGGAGAGGTGCAAAGCTACACAGAGAAACCCTGTCTCGAAAAACCAAAAAAAAAGAAAACCAGTATCATCATCATTGGATAAAGGTGGCTGAGTGAATAAAGATACCTGTTGCCAAGACTAAGGGCTCAAGTGTGATTGATGCATGGAACCTTCATGGTGGAATGGGAGAATCAATTTCCCATTCTCTGACCTCTACATGGGATGTGTACACACATGTACATGCACACCGAGTAAAAATACAAAATTTTTTTTTAAAAAGTAGATGTTTATCTACAATACAACTTGGGCACTTAAGGTTCAAGGAATATAGAGGAAGAGGGGGAAGAAAAATTGTAAGAACCAGAGGAACAGGAAGTTTGCCTCACCAACATAGCTGTCTAAACAAGACCTGAAAAGGATGTACCAACAGACACACTAACCTGGAAGAGGAAATGTCACTGGGCCTCAGCTCTAGATGAAGAACTCCAGGCAACAAGGGAATGCTGAGAGCTGGAGAAATCGTTTGACCCAAGGAAGGGCCCTTGACCTGATTATCCAGTACCAAGTGGTCAGCCCCAAATCACATTCGTACAAGCAACATTACACAGACTAAACAGGTTGTATTATATATTTAGAGGGAATAGAGACCATGGATTTGAGAGAGAGCAGGGATGGGGTGGGTACAGGGAAAAGGTTAAAAGGAATGAGGAAAACGACGTAATTCAATTTTAATTTCAAAAATAAAAACTATAAAAAAGAGATGTTTAAAGATATGGGAAGTCATATAAAGTACCATAATCAGTCAAAGGAAAAAGAAACCAAGACTAAGTTTATATTATCTAAGCAAAAATGATCACCTTTCTCCACTCTTTCATGAGAAAATACTTGAAGATGTAGTTCACTGAAATGAGAAAGAAAAGGGGAGAAGCTACTGAAAACCACAGTCCATTCATAGAGATGGAGGTCAAAGTCCCAGTTATAATAATTAGAAGCAGGCAGGCCCAAACTGGAGTAAAAGGATGGGACCCTGTAGGAGGTCTAGGGTTCAAAGATGGGTTCTATGCAAGGCTACCTCAAAAGATTGAGAAAATCTCAAGACATGATGAAAGAGTATTATTTTATCATTGGCGGTAAAAAAGGTAGCTAGAAACTCTAGGACAATAAACCCCTTTTAAAAAGGGGGCCAGGTCAGGCATGGTGGCACTGACTTCAACCCCAGTACCAGGGAGGTGGATCAGAGGTGGAAAGATCGTTGTGACTTCCAGGCCAGCCAGAGCTACACAGTGAGACACTGAAGGGCTGGGGCGGGGTGAGATGGCTCAGCAGGTAAAGGCCTTGCCCACCACACCTGAAGACGCAAGTTCAAACCCTTAAATCCACATGGTGCAAGGAGAAAACTGACTCCCTCAAGTTGTCTGCTGATCTCTGTGCACGTACTGGATGGAGCACATGCCTCCCTCAAACATAAATAAACGTAGCTATTTATGTAAATAAAATACAAACAGAATCAGCCCAACTAAAGCACTTGACAGGAGGTCAGAAAAGGTTCCAGGGACTAAAGATGTAGCCCATCTGACAGAGTGCTTGCCTAGCATCTATGAAGTCCTGGGTTCAATCTGAGCACTACTATATTGAGTTTGAGGCTAGCCTCTGGGCTAGCCTCAGATAAGTGACACTTTGTTCCAAAAGGTGAAAGATTCAGTCTATCCATGAGGTTAGCAAATGCTTCCCTCTGGCATTAGGCCTGTGAAGTGTGATCTGTAAGCTTTGTCCATAGCCTAACATCACTGACTGACCTTTACAGTTATAATTACACATTATTCACTAGATTTCCATTTTTTACAGACAACCTGTGGACAAGATGCAGAGAATCTGCTGCAGAACAGTGTGAATTTTAACAGCTTTGTTCATGAAAAAGAGGGCAGTTAGCAAAAGGTGTAGCTGAGGGGTGGGCATAGAAGCTGAAGCTTTTCACAAGCAGCTCTGCTGAGGTGGGAAAGCACAAGAGAACCTGACAAGGGAATCAGAACCAGCAAACAAAATTACAGATCCAAGCATCTTCTTACACCTTCAGCTATTCAGTCAGACATCTCCCACTATACACACACTCTAAAGTCTGACATGTATTTTCTTTTTTGAAACAGGGTCTCACAACATAACCTAAGCTGTTCTTGAACCTGTGAGTCTCCTGTCCCAGCCTCCTGAGTGCTGGGATTATAGGTATGTGACACAATGCTGGGCCTATTCCTGTATCTTCTTTTTTTTAAAGATCTCTTTATACTTTGTCCATAATAGTTACTTCCTGTTCTTTATTATTAAGATTTATATTTTCCTTGTTCAGATTACTGTTTCTCCTTTTAAAAATGGGCTCTGTCATACATTTCAACAATTACATTAAACATACATGGTATACATACTAATCAAAGGGCACAGACTGTCTTATTGGATTTAAAAAAGCAAGACTTAACTATATGCTGTATACTTACCTATCTTAAATATAAATACACAAATGGGCCGGGCAAATCACTCACATAATAAAGTGCTTTTCAAGTACAAAGACCTGAGTTGAATGGGGAGTGAGCAGGGATGGGGACCAGGATGCCAAAAAAACCAGGTGGAATTGCCAGCATCTGTAATCCTAATGGGGCAGGCGGAGGGGCAGAAACAGGCAGATCCTTGGACCTTGCTGACTGGCTAGATTAGCCAATCAGTAATCTTCCAGTTTAGTAAAGAGACCCTGTCTGAAAAAGGTAAGGTGGAGAGCAATACTGAATGATCCAATGTTGACCTCTGGCCTCCACATGCAAGCACATTTGTACATGTATGCATATGTAAAAAGTGAAAACATGGTGTGGGTCTATAGCTTCTCGGTAGAGTGCTTACCTAGAACAGATAAGGCCCTGGGTTATGGGAGGGGAAGTGATGGGGTGGTTGGTTGATGGGATGTAGGATGCAGGTTGGAAAGGATGGAGCAGGTACATCAAACAATTACCAAAAGGAGGTGGGAGTGACTAAGTCACTAAGGCTAAATAAAGAAGATGACATCTTATGACATAAGAGTCAGTTCATCAAAGAGTTCTAACACTTACTGAGTACACAAAAGACAGGCACTGTGGGGCTAGAGTGGTGACTCAGTGGTGAAGAGCACATACTGCTCTTACACAGGATCCAAGTACAACTCCCAGCACCCATATTAGGGAGCTCACAACACTCCTGTAACTCCAGGGAATCCAACACCCTCTCTGGACTCTGTAGAAACGTGCACAAACCCACATACACACACACACACACACACACACACACACACACACACACACACACACACACACACACATAAACAAAAATAAATTGTAAAAATAAAAAAAAAAAGCAAGCCAGGTGCTACACTTGTGCTCATTCTTAGGTCTTGAAATTGACGCCTTCTCTCTCTCTCTCCAACATGCCCCAGCTCCTCCTTCCTCTTCCTTCTCTCCAGGGTCTCTATATATAGTCCAGGAAGGACTTGAACTCACTATTTGGTCCAGGCTGATCTCCAACTTAAGATCTTCCTGTCTTGGGCACCAGAGTGTACCTATTACAGGCTTGTACCACCTTGCTAGGCTAAATCTGTGGAACTCTATGATGTGGAAGTAATATTTCCATTTTTTGTGCATCCATCTTGTAAATATATTCACACATAAAACTCTAATGAAAGGGTTTATATTTATAGTAATCTAGTTTTTACCTGTGATATTTACATGTTAGCTCTACAACTGAGCCACATCTCTAGCACCCATACTTTTTTGTCAACTAAAATGCAGTGAGTGTGTAGCAAAATACTGAGCAGACAGTCTTTTTAAATTTGTATTGAAAAATTACATCCGTGTGATTCTAACAATGACCTTAAAAGAGAAAAAAAAGCAAGCAGATTCCTTATATGAAAATACATTCTGGTGGGCCAGGTGGTGGTGGCACATGCTGTTAATCCCAGCACTCCGGAGGCAGAGGCAGGTGGATCTCTGTGAGTTTGAGGCCGGCCTGGTCTACAGAGTGAGTTCCAGGACAGGCACCAAAACTACACGGAGAAACCCTGTCTCCAAAAACCAAAAACCCCAAACCAAAACAAAACCATTCTGGTGTAAGTCACATCTACTTCACAAGCAATGGTTTTTTTTCAACTCTCCCCTCAAAAATCTTAGGCAGCCTACACAGATCACAGCCCACCTCAACAAGCAGACTCTGACAAGACTTTGTTCTTTATTCAGGGGAATGCACAGTATTGCCAATGTTCATATGTGCAATCACTGGTCCATCAAGTGGACAACCAGGCACTACTATGTTCCTCTCTATACTGACTGAAGGCTACTGAATGCACAGTAAGTTTTCCTGTGGCTACTCACTCAGAAAGCAAAGGCCCACTAGGGAAGGTCCGCGGAAGCTCTGGCTAGTCCTTTCGGTCTCAGGTTGAGGCTCTGACATACAGGAAGCTTCCGGGTAACGTGCAAAAAGCCTAGGCTCTTCAGCTCCCGCACTGACCCTAGGTCTGTCCGCAAGCGTCCAACTCCTGCACTGACCCCAGGTCTGCCTGCAAACGTCCAGCTGCCGCACTGACCCCAGGTCTGTCTACAAACGTCCAGCTCCCGCTCTGACCCCAGGTCTGTCTGCAAACGTCCAGCTCCCGCTCTGACCCCAGGTCTGCCCCGCACGCGCTCAGCTCCAGCTCTGGCCCCAGGTCTGCTCCGCACGCGCCCAGCTCCAGCTCTGGCCCCAGGTCTGTTTGCAAACGTCCAGCTCCCGCTCTGGCCCCAGGTCTGTCTGCAAACGTTCAGCTCCCGCTCTAACCCCAGGTCTGTCTGCAAACGCCCAGCTCCCGCTCTGACTCTAGGTCTGGCCCGCACGCGCTCAGCTCCAGCACTGATCTCAGGTCTGCCCGGCACGCGCTCAGCTCCCACACCGATCCTCGCCGCGCGGCCGCCCCGCACTCTCCCGTCAAGGGCACCGGCGGCCGGGCGCTCCGTACCTGCGCGGCGTGTTCAGCAGCCGCTGCTGCTCGTCGCCCTCGTCCTCATCTTCGTCTGTCTCCGAGTCCGGGTGGCAGTAGCAGAATGTGCCGCTGCTGCGCTTGCGCTTGCGGCCGCCCGGACAGTAACAGAAGCCGTGGGCCGCATCCTCGCCTGCTTCTGACCTGCGGGCCGCGCCCCCAGAACCGGGCGTGGGCTCGGGCTGATCTGCGCGCCCCGCGGGCCGCAGCACCCGGCTGCTCAGCGCGCCCATGGCTCCGGCGCCTAGGGAGCGCCGAGGGGCCGCCCCGCCATGCCTGACGCCCCACCGCCTACTCCGCCGCCGCCTCGCGCGCAGCCCCAACCGTCGTCGAGAACGCAGTCATCTCCATCCTCCGCCCCGCCCGCCGCGCTTCAGCCGACCGGCTCCTCAAGACCTCGCCCCCTCGTTCTCGCAACAAAGCGCGCGCCGCAGGGCGCAGGCGTGCGGCGAGCCCCCGGAAGGGGCGGGGGCAGCTGGCCTCAGGGGCGGAGCCTGGTCAGCATGGTTGCGCAAGCGCGGGAGTCGGGCACGCCTCCGCGGAGCTTTGCCCCGGGGGGGGGGGGGGGGGGGGCGAACTTTCAGTGCTTCCGGCGTTAACCTAGGGGCATGGGTGCTGTGTGCTTGTCATCGAGGGATCTGGGGACCCGTGTCGTTGATCCTTCCCGCGAGGTTCCTCGAGTCCGGGGTTTTCTCCAGCCCTGTGCAGTCAGTTTGTGGATGATGGACATGTCATTAAGGCCCTTGCTTCCCTCCCAGGCTCTGGGACTGTGCTGCCATGGCTAGACGGCCTTTCACCCAGTGTTGTTGACAGGCGTCAGTCTGGAGCTGCTGTCAGCCTCTAGTGCCTGGCTCCTTTCTTCTGCCTTGTTTTGATTTGATTATTTTATTGTGTCAGGGTCTTGTATTACATGCTGACCTTCGACTCTCTATATAGAATGATCTTGAACTTCTGATGTCCTGTGTCCACCTCTTGAATGCTGGGATTACAGGCATGTGTCATATCGCCCGCCTATTTAACTGCTGGGGATCCGACCCAGAGCTTCGTGAATGTTAAGCAACCACTACCAATTCAACGACATCCCAGGCCTCGATTTTTTTTTTTTTTTTTTTTTTAAAGAAGGGTCTCACTCTGAAGCCCAGGCTGGCCTGGAACTCTTAGTACTCCTCCTGCCTAAGCCGCTGAGTGCCGGGAGTTGAGACATGAGCTACCATGCTGGCCTTCTATACTTTTCAAAGTAAAATGTTTATAATGAAATGTTTCAAACAGAGCAATACAAATACCTGCGGACCCACTACAGGCTTGGAATTTTATCACACTTATTTTGAACGGAGAATGATAAAAATATGAGAAACACCCCTTGTGTACCCACCCTCTGCTTACATCCTCGCCCTCTCCATGCCATTTCTGTGCATGTTTCTACACGCATACCCATAGACGCTCTTTTCTGCTGCACATTCAGACATATAATTTAAATGGAATCAGACCTTCCCAAACCTATGATTCAGAACTTTTCTCCTCTCTTAAAGCTATACTTTGGACTAATCTTTAGTTATTGTCACCACTCATTGTAAGACCGGTGATTTACCTACTTCCTCACTGAGGGGCTTCAGTTATTTCTACTTTAATGCTCCTTCAGAACAGATATGAACATTACGCATAAAAGCTTCATCAAGCAGATCCCCGAAAATAGATTTTCTCGGAAATTTTCAACTTTATGAACTCTTGCCAAAATTTCCCCAGAACTGACTGCGTCAATGCACCACTCCTTTTAGGCAGGCCACTGAGGATTTGTATTCGAGTCATCCCTGAGAAATTCTGAGGGCACTTAGCTGAGGAAGGCTGAAGTAGATGTTGGAGCAAGAGAATAGCGGTTGCAAGGGAATACACTGCATGCACAAAACGCAAAACGTGTGCATGGGGCCATCTTAAATATTGTGCGAAGAGGCCTTGGTGTAAGACTACAACATGGTGACCTCAAGTGTCACTAAATTCTTAAAAGGTAAAACAACCATATTGGTCTTGCCTAAGGAACCTCAGGTAAATGGTTCCCTGGTGATGGTATTACTGAGGGGACTCACGGGAATGTCCTTAAGAACCTGCCACAGTTACACAGGACACCCACAGAGCAATGGCAGTCAGGCAAGAACGTACCTAATTCCCTCTGCTCTTCTCCATGCTGCTATGACCCAAGCAGGAAGGATGGAGAAAGAAGAGATGCCTGGTGGCAACAGGCCAGAACTGACCGAGGGAAGAAGTCTCAAATCACACTTGGAATTTTGACTCATTATGTTGGTGACTGAAATAACATTGTTTTGGGATCTTAAGGAGCTACACAGTAGGACTTCTGAAAAGCTAATCATAAACAAAAAAATTGTGACTTTCTACCCTCCCTCTGAATTTACACCTGCACTCAGCCACAAAACACTATCCCAACTTCTGAAATTTTTAAAATTCTAGCTAAGGCATCATTTAAAGGTAAAACATCTACTAAAACCAAAACAAAGAACCTCATAATGCTTCCAAAAACATAATGAAGCTGGAGTAGAGATTCCACAGCCCTGAAGTGGCAGCGTCGATTCCTGAATCTGTGTTAATTGGAATGACTAGTCACATCGGCATGTTGTCGATGATGCCCACACCCAAGTGCGGTCCCGCTGCAGCAGGAACAAAGGGGTGTGTGTGTGTGTGTGTGTGTGTGTGTGTGTGTGTCCTTTGTACACCTGTAACTTTTGTCCTTTGTGGTGCTAAGAAAAGCAAGGTATGACTCTATCCCACCGAGCTACATTTTTGGCTTTATATGTAACATTTACTATAAACGCTCCACTGAGTAGAGCAGAATGTCACTCATTTTCAGAGAGCAAGCTACCATGTTATTTAATATCACTGAGGAGTGTTTGGCACACACAAATGTTAATGATTTTGTTGTTTTGTGTTTGTTACTTTGTTTTGGTGTGAGAGAGGGGTGTCATCCCTTGTTCTCTCCACCCTGTGGGCCCTGGGGATTGAACTCAGGTCGTCAGGCTTGGCAGCAAGGGCCTTTACCCACTGAGCCATCTCAATGTCATCTTACTTATTTGGGTGTGTGTGTACTTGAGAGTGTCTGAGTGTGCCAACGTAGAAACCAGAAGTTGCTATCAGTGTCTTACTCTCTATATCCTCCTTCTCATCCTCATCAGAGACAGGGTCTTCCACTGAACTGAAGTTCATTGATTCAGCTATAAGGGCTGGCCACCGAACCCTGGGATCTGCTCCTCTCCACATCCCAGCTTTGGGGTTACATGAATACACTCACTGGCTGTGCTTGGCTTCCCACTGGTGCCAGGGACCCAAACGCGGCTCCTCATGCTTGAGCAGCAAGCATCTTACTCACTGAGCCATCTCCCCGGCCCTTGTTTTGCTTTTTTGAGACAGGGACTCATGTGCTCAGGCTGGCCTCACACTGGCTATGTAGCCGGGAGAGTCTGAAGTTCTGATCCTCCTGCCTCCACCTCACTAATGTAAACATTCGTCTTATAGAAGCAGGCTAACATATGATTAATGAGCCATTTTTTTTTTATGTTGAAGCTTAGTATCACAATTCCTTCAGAATAGTTCCTTCCATGGTTCTGGATTGAAAAAAAAAATCTCTGACATAGAAAAACCAAACAAAGAATACACATCCCTTTAAAGTCACCATTTTTAATTAAAAATTTCTCACGTTGTATACAAACCAAACTCCATGATTACATGCAAAGCACCATTTCTGGATGACTGTAAAATCAAAAAGGCACAGTGGGAATCAAATCAACAATCTAAAGAGACTATTTTTAACAGAAAAAAAAAATCTCTTAGGTTGGCCACAACCCAGAGCATCACATACCAGAAGAACCTCAGACAAACCTTGCTCTTTCCCATCACTTTCGGGCAAGATTAGGACAGTCTTAGCATTTTGACTTCGGAATGCTCAGCATGAGTGGCAACCAGACACATGGGCTCTGTTTAACCACACTTGAAATTGAATTTGTTTAATGAGTTGGTAACTTTGCTGCACTTCTTGGGGAGAAAGTGGTCTCAGTGCAGGAGGAGATGAATCCTGCCACACCAAACACACTATCAGCTAACATGATAGACAAAGCCAAAGAAAGGAGGCTCATGAGAACTTCAATCCACAACTGTGTAAAACAGGAAACCGGATGGAAATTCTCAGTAACAGATGCCCTGGGTCCCACATGAAGAAATGACTGGCTGCCCAGGGGAGAGAACTGCTTCTGTCCTGTAAAATTCTTACTGAAAAGAAAATCCAAAAGGATTTAGTGCATTCAATCTCTGCAAAAACACAAATGGGGAAATAATCAGCTACAGACGTGGAGCACATTCTAATTTCTAATTCTAAATCTCCATTTAGATCTTAAAAGCTTTGAAAGTACAGGTTTAAGGCATCAAAATGACTAATTATAGATGATAATAACATAGTCTGGATCATAGGAGGCAACTGGAGGCGTTTTAATTGGAAATAAGCATTTGAGATAATGTTAATAGCAGAGCAGAAAAATGAAGTTAAAAAAAAAATCAGTGTTGAGAATCCTTCAGTCCTGGGTCTTGTTTTAATCGTCTCCTCCGCAGAGAATGAGGAGAACCTTCCTGTAGTCTCCGGAAGTGTCGCCCTGGGAGAAAGGAGATCACGATTACCCACAGTTAAGAGATTCTTAGACAGTTACACAGTTCAAAATCACCTAAGTTCATTTTGCAAGCATGGCTAGATTTTTCTCAGGTTCTCAAAAATTTTTTTTATTACAAAAGTAATGCTTTGGGCTGGAGAGATGGCTTGGACACTAAGAGCACTCTTTGCTCTCACAGAGAACCTGAGTTTGATTTTTGGTGCTCCCAGTTGCCTATAAGTACAGGTCCTGGGCAATCTGGCACCTTCTTCTAGTCTCCTTGGGCACTGCACACATGAGGCACATATATACATACACATTTACACACATATACATAGATATACAAAAATAATAATCTTTTTAAAGTAATACTTGTTCTATATTTAAAAAAATACTTTTAAAAAAGCATAGGAAGACCCATAATCCCATGACCTATAGATCACTGTTGTTAACATTCTGACATGTTCCTGTCCCCTAGTCTTTTCTCTTTGCATGCAGATCCCTATGTGATGAGACTGCAGTACAGTAATCGTCTATGCCCTCATTTTGCTCTTTTTATTTTTGGTGGTGCCAGGGACCAAACCCATGACCATCATGCTAGGCAAGTGTAGGCAAGTGCTCTACCAATGAACCATATACACCAACCTCTGCATCCTGTTTTTCTCATTACAGTATTATTTAATGATTACAGAACATTTCCCTTCCCATTGTCTGATGTTTATGTGATCTTTGATGTTTCACTATATAGCAAACTTTGTTGAATAAAGCACCTTGCAGTTGAGTTTTTATGAATTTTCCTCATAATTTGCTTTGAATACATTTTCATAAAATGAAAATTACTAGATTAATATCGCGAATTTTTCTAATACTCTTCATATGAGTTGCAAAATAACCTTCCAGAGAGGTACTATAATTTCTGTATGGAAATGTTTATGACCTAATAAATACATTATAGTTTTTCCTTATTATTTATTTATTTATATTTTTGGCACTGGGACTGAACCCAGGGCCTGGTGTATACACTAAGTAACAATACCCTAAGCCCAATAAATCAGTTTGGGTTACTTCTTAATGGGCACTAAAACAGATGGAACTTTAAGAGTTCAAATTTTAATATCTGTCAAAATGAATAGTAATATATTATAATTTGTCTCATTGATCTGTGAAATAATAAGTATGTACTAAAATTGCTTACTGGCATAGCATTGTTACCATTGTCTTCTTATGGAGCTGTCCCAGTTAGGTTTCTGCTGCTATGATAAAGCAACTTGGGGATGAAAGGGTCTGTTTGGCTTACCTACCCCAGGTCACAGTTCAATAAGGGAAGCCAAGGCAGAACTCAAGGCAGGAACCTGGAGGCGGGAACTGAAGTAGAAGCCATGGAGGAGTGTTGCTTACTGACTTGCTCCCTTACTGACTGGCTGGCTAAACCTTGCTTTCTTATACACCCCAGGACCCAGAACCACCTGCCCAGGGGTGGCACTGCTCACAGTGGACTGGGCCTCCGCCATCAATCATCATTGAAGAAAATGCCCCACAGGCTTACTTGCCTACAGGTCAATCTGGTAGGGGATTTTCTCAGCTGAGGTTTCCTGTTCTCAGATGACTCCAGCTTATGTCAAGTTGACAACTAGCCAACACAGGCAGGTGTTCCAAAGCTTTGTGACAATTTATTCTCTCAATCCCCACTGCCTGCTGTGTGTGTGTGTGTGTGTGTGTGTGTGTGTGTGTGTGTGTGTGTGTGTGATAAGCTAGAGGCTGACACTAGATGTCTGTCTTCTCTTATCACTCTACACATTATTGAGACAAGGTATCTATCTCACTGAACCAGGAGCTCACCAACTGGGCAAGACTAGCTAACGGGTGAGTCTCATGGATCCCGGGGTCTCTGCCTTTGCCTGCTTGCTGTTACTCCTTTTATGGGGTACCTGGGAACCAAACTCATGTCCTCAAGCTTATATGGCAAGCATTTTGCCCACTGAGCCATCCACCCCCAGCCCCATGTCTCCATGCCTGACACTCTTGCTTCTTAATGGCAGCCCTCAAACGGTCCGTGTATTCCCTACTTTGTAGGGTATTTAATTCACAGGTCAAATCTTGATGAGAAGTTTGTTGTAAGCAACCCAAGCTTCTTGGAAATTAGTCTCAGCTTCATGTTTATGAGACTCTCCAGGCTTCTCAAAGAAGCAAAGGAGTTAATGAGGGGTTAGGAGGGGTGAGTCAGTGTTCACCACACCCACACCATCTCGGAACTCCTGACTGTCCGGAGGGGGTGCTTTCTCACATTTCCAGCAGACCCTGCTGGCCCTGCAAAGGATTCCAGGCGCAGCTTCTTCTGCCGCCATTACCAGGCAGGTGAGGAAGCTGTGCTTTTAAAAGTATTCATTAAGGGTTGAGAATGTAGTTCAGTGGTACAGAACTTGGAGCCCTGAGTTCAATTCTCAGTGTGTGTGTGTGTGTGTGTGTGTGTGTGTGTGTGTGTACGCTTATAAAATTTTGATCTTTGGAGGAAGAATGAGGAACCATGAGCGACTGCAATTACTGTATGCAAGGATCTAAGGAGAAAGAAGTATTCACCCTAGGGAACAGCTACTGTCGGCCTCACAGGTCAAAGAACTCAGTGCTGTGAAGAAGGTATTCACATGAGAACAGGTGAACAGCTGTGAGGACCTGCCCATTCCTGACAGGTAGCCTCTTCGGAAAAGCACCATGTGGAAGAAACATGTAGATTACAGGAATTTGTGGTAGGTTATTTAATAAGAAACGTCTCCCATAGGCTCATGTGTTTAAAAACTTGGTCCCCAAGTTTTTGATGGCACTGTTTGAGAGGTTATGGAACCTTCAGGAGGTGCGGCCTTGCTGGAGGAAGTGCGTCACTAAGGGCAGGCCTGGAGGTTTTCTAGCCTTGCTCCATTTGCTGTGTACTCTGCTTCCTGTGTTCACATCAAATGGGACCGGCCAGCTTCCTGCTCCTTTGGCCGACCGCCATGCCTTCCCTCCTCTGGAACTATAAACCAAAGTAAACTATGTTTTCCCTAAGTTGCTCCTGGCATGGCATTTACCCCAGCAATAGAAAGTAAATGGTAGCACACAACTTCTGTCCAATTTGTTTCCCCATCTATTGGGCGCCTTGATGGAAGGCACGTGACAGATCTTGGAGGGAAGAAACAGAGAAATAATAAGAGCCATTGAGAGCTCAAATAATGGGGTGTATACTAGTTACAGACACAGCTCTTACATATCTCAAAGACCCTAAAGTTTGCAATATCAAATACTGGAATAAATTATGTGAGGTTATTGCTAACACATTTTGTTCCTTTATTTTTTATTTTCTGTGTTTGGGCATTTTGCATATATATATATATATGTATATGCTGTGAGATGGTCTGTATGTCAAATGTGTTGCTGATTGGTCAATAAATAAATCACTGATTGGTCAGTGGCCAGGCAGGAAGTATAGGCAGGACAAGGAGGAGAAAAAACTGGGAAGTGGAAGGCTGAGTCAGAGAGACACTGCCAGCCGCCATCAGGACAAGGAAGATGTAAAGTACCGGTAAGCCACAAGCCACATGGCAAGGTATAGATGAATAGAAATGGATTAATTTAAGCTGTAAGAACAGTTAGCAAGAAGCCTGCCACGGCCATACAGTTTGTAACCAATATAAGTGTCTGTGTTTACTTGGTCGGGTTTGAGCGGCTGTGGGGCTGGCGGGTGAGAGATTTGCCCTGACCATGGGCCAGGCAGGAAAACTCTAGCTACATGTATATGTATGTATATATACATGTCTGTGCACTACATGTATGCAGCACCCATGGAGGCCAGAAGAGGCTGTTAGATTCCTAGAACTGGAGTTACAGGTGGTTGTGAGCTGTCACGTGGGTGCTGGGAATGGAAATGAGGTCCCTAGAAAGAGCAGTCAGTTCTCTTAACTGCTAAGCACTCCAGCCCCTGGTATTCAACCTTTTGGTAGAAAGATGTTTGAGACTGAGGTCAGGGGTGACGCTTCCTCTCCATAGTCTGTGTTCACTTGAACAGGTCAGTCACTTAAAATGTTAGGGCTTGTTATACTACACATGCTTTGGATAAAAGCAGTACTGAGTCACTGCCCCGGAATTTTCATGCTCGTTTGAGGCCAACATGAACTTATTACTGTATTTAGAAGGTAAACTTTTCAAGCTTGTACACCGTGAGAAAGGAAGGACCCTGGAATCCCTGAGGCAGAGGGCCATCTTCGTTGGAAATGACATGCTGAGGAGGAGGAGGAAACCAGTGCTGCTGCCCACCCAGGCCAGCCCTGTGTTCCCTGTGGTGTCCTACCTTGATGAAAGAGTACAGAGACTTTCCATAGAGCCTCTTGAAGTTTGCCCGGATGTCCAGCATGTCAATCTCTGCTCGAGAAACCATCACTCTGATGAGGGTGCTGTCATCAGTGCCTAAGCCCTGAGGAAGGGAGCCAGACCTTGCATCAGGTGATACTCTTCGTGGTCCAGCAAGGCAAGACAAGGCAACAGAGACTCCACCACAGCATCCTTTGCTCTATGACCTGGGAGGCCCGAGGAGCATCCTCATGCCTTAATTTGGGATGCAAGGCTTGACACGGCCCACCTTTCCAACACTCTGTGCATTGACCTGAAGACATGGCTGAGCCTTTCCAAAGACAGACTCTGTGCTGTTCAACAGCCCTGTGTCATTTACTATCCCCCACCCCCACCCTGCCCTCTGGAAAGCTTCCCTCAAGGTTCTGCTTAAACAGAACAAGCTGGTTTTGTTTTCTTCCTTTCCTTTCCTTCCTTCCTTCCTTCCTTCCTTCCTTCCTTCCTTCCTTCCTTCCTTCCTTCCTTCCTTCCTTCCTCTCTCTTTTATTACTAGGACAAGACCTTGCCATAGAGCCCAGGCTGGCCTCAAACTAAGCAATCCTTCTTTTTCAGCCTCCCAAGAGCTAGAATTTCAGGTGTGTGTCAGCATGCCTGGCTCCAATTTCCTTGTATGTTCTTTTCAAATCCTCCCTCAAGAATATTGAGAAACTATACTCTGTCCTTTGTACTCCTATAATAGTGGGTGTTGAATTGCTGGCTTCCATTCCGTCTTATCATGTTTTCTGCATGTTTTATTTTCTCTGAGGACAGATATTTTTTAAGAGCAAAGACTCCCCACTGGGTAAGATGGTACAGGCCTGTGATCCCAGCACTTGGAAGGCTGAGGCAAGATGATCAGGAGTCCAAGGCCATCCTCAGCGAAAAAGAGAATTCTAGGCCAGCCTGGGCTACATGAGAACTTGTCTCTGAAGAACAACAAGAAAACCCAAGCACTTGGCTTCCTGGTTTCCTGTCCCCCTTGGGGTTCCCCGCAGGGCTGTATACACAGGGCCCAACACAGTTCTGGGAACCTGGCTCTGAAGCTTGAGTTTGCCTCCTTGGGGCACTTCCTCCTCCATGAACAGTGCAAACAAACTTGTATACTCTGTATGCCTCAGTTTCTCCCCTTGTGAAACAGGACAGTTTGTGCCCCTGCTTCTCTTAGGGGGATAAATTAATCCATACATGTAAGGCCCCGGGAACAGGGCTCCGTACATCACAAGTACACAGAGAACAGCACTCAGCATGAACAGCAGCAGTATTTAGGGAGGGATACAACATGGAGTCGAGTTGGCTGTTCCAGGGTGGAATTCGGGTGGCAAACCCAAGAAGGTGGATAGAAATATGCCACATTCTTTCGAGTGATAAAAGCGAAGCCATTTACCTTCATGGATTTATAAAGCCGTTCAGCAAAATACGCAGGTTTGTTCCTCATACACTTCACTGTGGAGAAAATGAACAACAGGAAGTGAGCACAGGCCACGCCCCTGCCCACCAGGCCACTCCCATTCTCAGGAGTGCTTCCCTGCTCTTAAGAAATTATCTCTATTTTCATAAAAAGAAGAATGAAAAGATTACAGAAAAAAAAATCCAAGAACAAAGAAAACTGACAGTTATTCTGTTTCTACGAAGTCTCAAGAAATATTTCCTGCTTGCTTTGCGAGACCCATTTAAGCCAAGCAGCACTTCCTGAACATAGTCTGCACTCCAGGCCCCTCATACAGACAGGAAGGATCCTCGGCTTCTCAAGTTCCTGGGGAAGTCATTAATGAGGGCCATCAAAGCGAGGGTGGCATGTAGTTCCAAAATGATTATTACATCTGCTGTACAAAATAGTTGTGAGGGGGCTGGAGAGACAGCTCAGGGGTTAAGAGTATTTGTTCTTGCAGAGGACTAGGGTTCAATTCCCAGCACTCACATGATTGCTTCCAACTGCCTGTAAGCCCAGTTTCAAAGGATCTGACACCCTCTTTTGACCTCTGAGGGTGCAAGACATGCACATGATACACAGACATACATGCAGGCAAAATACCCATACAATAAAAAAACCTTAAAAATCAGTTATTAACCCTACCACCCGCTGACTTGTCGGATGCACTAGCATGGCATTATCTTTCTCCTATAGTGAGAGAGAAAAGTGCCAAAGACCGAAACACAACAAAAAACACAAGTCCTCTGGCACAAGAGCAGGCAGGTCATACAACATAGTTCTTTCTGCTTTGCTTTTTTCAGTCATGTTCTCACACAGCCCAGGCTGGTCTTGAACTCACTTTGCAGCTGAGGATGCTCTTGAACTCCCGATCCTCATGGCTACCTGTACCTCCCAAGTGCTGTAATTACAGGTGTGCACCATGTCTAGCTTTGCAAATATTTCTTGTTTAAAGTTGTAGAACAGCCAGATGGGGCTGCTCATGTCTCTTATCCTAGCACTCCTAGCCAGGATAGGAGGATTGCTATAAGTTCAAGACCAGCCTTGGCTAGTGAATGAGACTATCTAGAAAAAGAAAAGTCTGGGGCTAGAGAGATGGCTCAGTGGTCAAGAGCACTGGCTGCTGTAGCAGGAATCTTAAAAGTTCTTATTAATAAAATCAAACCTGAGGCCAGTTATTGGGGTGAATGCTGGAAGATCAGAGAAGCAGAACAAGCCACAGCTACCTCACCTTGCCAGTTCCTCAGCTGATCCTGTTTCCTCAGACTGGAAGCTTCTGAGTCCTCATATCCGAACGGATCTCAGCTGAACTGCTGCTAGAAGCCTAAAAGCTTAACCAGCCAAATGCTTCCAGTTCCTGGTCTTCACGCCTTATATACCTTTCTGCTATCTGTCATCACTCCCTGGGATTAAAGGCGTGTGTCACCATGCCTGGCTGTTTCCTTGAACTCACAGAGATCCAGACTGATCTCTGCTTCTGGAATGCTAGGATTAAAGGTCTGTGTTACCATGCATGGCTGTTTCCAATGTGGCCTTGAACTCACAGAGATCCAGATGGATCTCTGCCTCTGGAATGCTAGGATTAAAGGCCTGTGTTACCATGCACGGCTGTTTCCAATGTGGCCTTGAACTCACAGAGATCCAAAGGGATTTCTGCCTCTGGAATGCTAGGATTAAAGGCGTGTGCTACCACTGCCTATCCTCTATGTTTAATATTGTGGCTGTTCTATTCTCTGACCCCAGAAAAGTTTATTAGGGTGCATAATATTTTGGGGAACACAATACCACTACAGGCTGCTCTTGCAATGGACCTGAGTTGGGTTCTCAGCACCCATGTGGTGGCTCACAACACTCTGTAACTCCTGTTTCAGGGGATCCAGCACCCTCTTCTGGGCTCCGTAGGCATTGCATACATGTGGCACACAGACATATCGGCAAGCAAAATACTCACGCACAGAAAAATTATTTAAAAACAAAACAAAATAAAAAACAGTAACAGGCCGGGCGGTGGTGGCGCACGCCTTTAATCCCAGCACTCGGGAGGCAGAGCCAGGCGGATCTCTGTGAGTTCGAGGCCAGCCTGGTCTCCAAAGCGAGTTCCAGGAAAGGCGCAAAGCAACACAGAGAAACCCTGTCTCGAAAAACCAAAAAAAAAAAACAAAAAAAAAAAAAAAAAAAAAAAAAACAAAAAAAACAGTAACAGTTCTGGAAAATCATCTGGATATGGTGGCACATGGCTGTGGGTCAGGTATTTGGGGATTGAGGTGAGAAGATCACATTAATCCAGGAGTTCCAGACCAGACTGGCCAATCCATTTTTTGAAATTCTAGAATTTACCCTGAGTGATCGAAACAACTTTAATTTCAGAAAAACACAGTTCTACATCTCCATGACAACATCTGGATACTAAGGAGGAACATCACCAGAATTAGCTCGGTGGCACACCAGCTTACCTATAGCCAACAGGGCGTCTTCAAAGCTACCAGATGTTTCCGATTTTATGCTCTGTTCAATGTCCTTCTGTGAGATCCTTTTGTACTCATCGAACACTACAATCAATAACAAGATAGTGTGATTTAGAAAACTGGGCTGGTGTGACGACTCGTCTGCTAAAGGTACTTGCAGCCAAGCCTGGTGACCTGAATTCCCTGGAACCCACATGGTGGAAGAAGAGACCTGTCCTCTGACCTCCACATGTGATCTGTGGCATCTGCATACCCGTATACATGTACTCATGCATGCAGGTACACACACATATAACACACACACACATGCACGCACATACATACATACACTCTCTCTAAATAAATAACACATAAATAAATGTAATAAAAATTTAAATACAGGAAACTAAAATTTATGGAGAGAATGAACACATATTAAAAGCTTATGCTACTTAATTTTTTGGCATATTTCAAGAGGAGACCAATTAGTACCGTGGGTGAGGACCCAGGCAGGATGTGGCCTGGTGAACTGGGCCCATCCTGGAGGAAGAATGCAATCCCTGGAGAATGTTGGGCACTCTTCCCCAGATCAAGTGGAGAGTCTTTGGGTACACACCTGCCTTCTTCCTGCTTCAGCAGACTGGGTCGGGTAGCTCACACCTGTAATCCCAGTACTTGGCAGGTGGAGGGAGGATGGGCAGTCCCTCAGTCACACCTTGAGTTCAAGGACAGCCAGGACTACATGAGACCCCATCATTTTGAAATGTCAGCCTTGCATGTCACCTATGTCCTCCTCTTCCATTTGGCTCATTAAGACAAGAACAATTCAGCCTCCTCAGAACTGAGTCACATCTGGTAACAGCCGGTTGCTTCTTTTAATAGATTTTTCACATAATTAATTTTTTCTTGTTTTTTGCCAAGGATTTTTGAACATGATGAATATGTTTTCCTCTCTTCTTCCAGAGACCTCTTAGGACAGATATATCTGTTTTGTTTATCTCCTTAGTGGCCTTCGTTGGCATACTGTCTTGTCCCCTCCATCCATGTCATTCTCACAGGTTATCAGTCAAGGAATACCAATGTTCAGCAATTCACAATCATAACCCTGGCCCAGCAGGGTCCCTCTGAGTGACCTGTCCTCCAAGAAGATGGTTTTCTTTCTTTTTCTTACTTTGTGTGGTCAGGCATGGTGGTGCACACCTTTGGTCCTAGCACTTGGGAGGCAGAGGCAGGAGGATCTCTGTGAATTTGAGGCCAGCCTGGACTATAGAGTTGAGTTTCACGACAGCCAGGGCTCCACAGTGAGATCCAATCTCAAGAAACAAACTGTGTGGGGTGTGGTATGCTATGTTCTAATGGGTGTGTGTGTGTGTGCAAGCATGTGGAAGCCAGAAGCTGGTGTCAGGTGTCTTCTTATTTTTAATTTATTTTAATTAACTAATTAATTTTGATTGTGCTTACCACTGCTTATGCCTGTATGTATTTTCATGCACACAAAAGCCACAGAAGGATGCTAGGTGTCTTCCTCTCTCACCCATATACTCACTGCTTTAAGACAGGGTCACTCACTGAACTGGAAGCTCACCATTTCAGCTAGGCTGGCTGGCCAGTGAACTCCTAGGATCTGCCTGTCTCTGCCTTCCGACACTGGGCTTACAGGCGCATGAGGCGGTACCTGGCTTTTTCATGTGGGAGTGTGGGCTTTGAGCTCAGGTCCTCATGCGTGCCTAGCAAGCACCTCCCACTGAGCCATCCCCTCCCCAGCCCCACCTCCCACTGAGCCATCCCATCCCCTCCAGCCCCACCTCCCACTGAGCCACCCCCCAGCCCACCACCTTATTTATTTATTTATTTATTTATTTATTTATTTATTTATTTTTGAGACAGTCCTCACTGCATCTGGAGCTCACCAATCAGCCAGACTGGCTGGCCAGCAAGCCTCAGAGATCATCCCATTCCCGTCTTTCCTGCCTAGGATTACTGGTGCATGCTGGAACCAGCTTTTTGTTTGTTCCCAGGAAGCTCCCCAGAAGCACCTTGATTTGTGTTCTCATGGAGGGGTTCAGATCTCCCTCCAATCTGGGGAGCCACTGGTACTTTCCGTTTTCCTTTTCATGGGTGTATATTTGTCCAGAATCAAAGATGCTAATCAGAACTCCACTGTAAACTGGAGTGAATGCTTCCAGACAAAAAATTATTAACACACCTTTACTTCTGGCCATTACTGTTTGTTGGTAACAAGATTATTCAGTTTACACTACCTAAGTGGTGCTTAAAATATTGTCTCTTGGTAAGTTATGAACAAGTAATTTTTAACTGCCCAACTACAGGCATACTTAGAATTACAAATTCTAGGTAAATGCGTCCCAGGACCTGCAGTTGTGGGGAAGTGCCACAAGAGGGAGCTCACATTTGTAACCAGGCAAGGGGAGCCAATGAAAGAAGGCATAAAGCCCCAAGTTTCATGGTGGTGTATGATTTATGGACAGGAATAATTGCTTATTATTATTATTTTTGCCACTGAGGAGTGTCTAGAATAATTACAACTTGTAAATGTGTCAAATTTCGCAGTTACGTTGTATTTTCAATTTAGCAATCCCATTCTCCTCAAATTCCCCACAAGCTTTGAAACGTCATGCCTATGACAGGGAGATGGTGGTTTATAAAATTATGATGCCCATGAAGGTCTACAGAGATCATCTACAAGACAAACTGCCCTACTGAGTCCTTACTGCTGTCTACAAGGAGACTTAGCCTGACAACAAATATTCCATAATGGTTCAGTGTTCTTTCCCCCCAAAGAAGTTAAAAGCACATTGCAAAGTTTAGAAATTACCAGAAGCAAATTAGGAGCATCACACAAAGGAAATAAAAAGTGAAATTACCCACGACTCATCTTACTCAATATAACCCCTGAAGAAATCTATCAGTGGTGTCAATAGAAATAAATATCAACTGACATTTGCTTAAATTGGCTCCTCAGGCAGTGAAGGTTCCCTTCTTATGTAAGTAATGGGAAATGAATGTCTTGGGGCTGCACTAGAGAAGGGACCAACTGGGAAGGCTGGTTTCCTGGGATAAGGAATGCTAAATTATTACGAACATGTTGTACATCTGTCAATTACTCAAATTAATCATTCAAAATTAACCTTCATTCATATAATTTGATTCCCACATTTACACGGTAAAAATCTAACAGTTTAGTTTATTTTCTATGTCATGGTGGGGGAAAGGTCATCAGGAACTGGGGGAGCACTATGATCAAGACGCATTATATACATGTTTGGAATTATCAAAAAATAAATAAAAGATATTCTTCTTTTAAAAGGTTATCAGGGGCTGGAAAGATGGCTCAGTGGTTAATAGCACTTGCTGCTCTTACAGAGGACCTGGGTTCAGGTCCCTTCCCAGCACCTACTTAGTGGCTCACAATTGTCTGTAACTCCAGTTCCAGGGGATCTGGCACCCTCTTCTAATCTCCAAGGACATGAGACATACACTTTGGTTCATAGACATATACTCAGTTAAAACATTCATATGCACAAAATAAAATAAATTACTCCAAAATTTTAAGGTTATCAACCATTCCAGCAGAATTGAATGAGGTAGTGAGATAGGTACCCACCATGCAGCAGATGGTTCCGATTCCGGGAGCAGAGGATGCTCAGGAATTTCACCTCATCTGTCCCCCATCTCTTCTCTCCAGCCTCATACAGGTCCTAGTGCCAAACAAAGCATGAGTTTAAACACCAGAAAAGATGTGCCAGTACCTGGGCAAATAGTTCTAGAAATTCTAAGAGTCAAGATGGCTTGGTTTTATTTTGTTAGTTGGAAAGGCAAACATGCTGTGCGCGCGCGCGCACACACACACACACACACACTCCGTCCTTCAACTACTTTAACCTCATAATGGCATGGAACAACATACATTCAGCAGAAATCAGGCTTCAAAGTTTCCATTTTGATCTTTCCTCGAGCCAGTCTGCATAGTTTGGAACTTCATGACAATGTGAGCATCAAGCAGTTGAGCCATGTTCCCAGTTAGCTACAAGGGCAGACAACCGTGACACACTAGAGTGGACTTCGCTGCTAGGCTCCCCCCTGTGCTTTTTCGGCTTACACATAACACTATTGCAAGTCTCTGTTTCTGTGTCTCTCTGTGATGTATGTGTGTGTGTGTGTGTGTGTGTGTGTGTGTGTGTGTGTGTGTGTATGTGTATGTGTGTATGTGTGTGTGTGTGTGTGTGTGTGTGTGTGTGTGTGTGTGTGTGTGTGTGTTGATTCTGTTTTATAGAAGACCCTGGCAAATATCCCACTGTGTTAATAAAGGAAGGCAGATGTGATCCAGATTTCTGGCACTAGCACATAAGCAGTCATACGGCCCTGGAGACTCTGAGAAATCCGCGCTGAGTGATACACACACTCCCTTCTTTTTAGTGCAAGCGACAGGTTCTTTTCTGCACGATCCATAGTGGCTCACACCCTGCACTCCAAGTGGAATCACTCCACTGCTTAGTTGGGTGTTAGTTAACAATGGAAGGACTAAGATAAATCCCAGTTCTTCCAGGTCCTGGTTGTTGTTGTTGTTTGGTTTTGGTTTTTGTCAATGTGAAACCAGCTAGACTCAAATGAGAAAATGCCTCCCTTGGATTACCTGTAGGCGAGTTTGTAGGGTATTTTCTTGATTAATGATTCATGTGAAAAGGCCAGCCCGTTGTGGGCAGTGACACCCATGGGCTGGTGGTCCTGGGTGTTATAAGAAAGCGGACTGAACCAGCCGTGCGGACAAAGTCAGTCAGCAGCACCCCTCCATGGCCTCTGCATCAGCTCCTGCCTCCAGGTTCCTGCCGTGTTTGAATTCCTGTCTTTTTTTAAAATAATATTTATTATATATACAGTGTTCTGCCTGCATGTGTGTCTGCAGGTCAGAAGAGAGCACCAGATCTCATTATAGATGGTTTTGAGCCACCATGTGGTTGCTGGGAATTGAACTCAGGACCTCTGCAAGAGCAGTCAGTGCTCTTAACCTCTGAGCCATCTCGCCAGCCCTGAATTCCTGTCTTGACTTCCTTCAGTGATGAACTACAATGTGGAAGTGTAAGCCAAATGAACTTTTTCCTCCCCAACTTGACTTTTGGTCATAGTATTTCTTCACAGCAATATAACCTTAACTAAGATAGAAACATAACTATTATACTCCATTTATTTGGTCTGAACTCAAGCAAAGAGCTTTCTCCAGAGCCTCAATTTCCTTACCTGTAAAATGGGGTAAAAGTCCTAAGGTTGTTGTAAGGATTCAATGGTTTGCCTAAGAAAAGCTGTGCAGGGAGGGCGCTTGGTTCTTACTGAGGGTCCACTGCTTATACGCTACTGTCACTATGTCACCTGGCCACAGGGATTAGTGTCAGGAAAGACATCAGGGTGTCAGGACAGACAGACATCAGGGTGTCAGGACAGACAGACATCAGGGTGTCAGGACAGACAGACATCAGGGTGTCAGGACAGACAGCAGGGTGTCAGGACAGACAGCAGGGTGTCAGGACAGACAGACAGGGACAGTAGCCTTCTTTTGAGAGTCACATATATTTACAGGTCCTACCTCATGTTTTCTTTAGGGAAGTGTGAAAAACAGAGGCATCTCCTTCCCCTCCATATCATTCAGAAGATGCCTGAAATGGCTGGGAACTTAGCTCAAGCACTGAGCACTTGCATAGCATGGGCCAAGCCCTGGGTCCATTCCCTGGCAACACACACACACACACACACACACACACACACACACACACACACCCACCACACACATACCACACATACACACACACACACACACACACACACACACACACACACACACACACACACAGATTGAGAGTCTCTGGGATCCTCATGTGGCCCCAGTGTGAGAAGACCTAGAATCCAGGAGTGTAGACATGGCCCAGAGCCACCCCACATCCCAGGTACCCCTAAAAGAAACCTGTTAATAAAGGATTGTCTGTGGGAGTCTTTTCCATAACACACCCCAGCCTGACTAATACACCCTGAAGTAGAAGAGGCTGCCCACCAACCAAGTGAGGCCTGTCTTAGAGAAGAAACTACAAGAAGGGATTTGCTACTAATTTACTAACCTGGGCGTCCTGCTTCATAAGCGCATCATCCAGGTAATTCCCTTCATCCCTGCCTCCCTGAGAATGAAACAGACCAGAGTAAGCAAGTGCCCATGGAGATGCCAGAGTGCTCTTAAGACAGAAGGCCTGGAGACAAGATGCAATAAAAGCTGGGTCTTCAGGTTAGAGAATTAGGACCGCTGTCTTAGGTCACCAGGGCTTGGACCTACGCCCTGGAGATGTTCCCAGCAGTGTGAGCCCCACCGTGACTCCTGATGTCACAAAATCGGCTCTTCCAGCAGAAAGGCAATACCATCTCTCTGCTTCCTCCTCTCCTCCCCCGATTCCCACCACTGCACTGACCCAGCTGACTCAGCCTTCTTAACTAGCCAGTCTCCACTGATCAAGAGAATGCTGGACCTGAGGTGGAACTTGGGGAGCTGATGCAATGCCAGCACCAAATACACCAGCTCCGGCATGGAGGACCACGGGAACCCCTGAAGGAACACTAAGGAGTGATAGGCGCTGCCCTCCAGTTTGGAAGGCTGTTCTTTAAAAAGTGTGTTATGTGTTGTGTGTGTTGTGTATGTGTGTTCAGGTGCCTATAGAGGCCAAAAGAGGGCATCAGGTCTCCTGGATCTGGAGTTACAGGTGATTGCGAGCCATCCAATGTGAGTGCGGGGTTTAACTCAGGTCCTCTGCAAGAGCAAGAAGTACTCTTAACCTCTCCAGCCCTGCCACCAGATGAACGTCTAAAACACATGGAAGTTAGCTCTCGATATCCTTGTAATCCGGTGCACTTTGTAACAGAGGGGTGGCTGGCACAAACTTGGGACATGTGAACAGTGAATTAAAGCAAAAGAAATGCTTGAGCATGCATGACTAGCCAGGGTCTCTGAAGGAGAAACATAAAGGAACAGAGCAGCCCGAGAATGACACCTGGGGAAGACCCATGTTTAGGAGGCTGAAAAGATGAAGGGCAGGTAAAGGAGGGTGCATGTGTCAATCAACCCAGCATCCCCTATCAGAGGCTGGGACCGAGGAAGCCACGCACCGCTGTCAGGGACACCAGTACTCGCTGGAACATGAAGGATGTATCTGAGCAGATGTCCTCTTCAAGGCTCCTTCCATAGTCTACCAAGAAATTGGAAATGGGTACATCAGAACAGAGACCTGTCCAGTGCTGTCACCCTCCAGCAAGCTCTGTCCCTCCAAGCCAGCCTGCTCACTGGAGCAGCTCAGAGCAAGGTGCTACTCCATGTGAGGTCTTCAAAATCTGAACTCTGTGTGGCCCCAGCCCTCCCTAGGGGTCTATAAGCAAGTAATGGTTGCTGGGGAGGCGGGGAGACAATTCCTTTAGTGGAACCATCAGTAACCATCAGTAACTATCAGTAAGGTACCCATGCTCCTGTAGGTAACCCTTCACCCATGCTCCTGTAAGCAATTCTAATGAAGCTCATTAACTCATAGAAATGGCAACAACAAACAAACAATATATATGACCTCGTAAATGGACCCAGAAGGAGCTATGGCTGTCTCTTTAAGATGATGGGGACCAAGAAGACGGGCCTAGAGTCCTGCTTGGTTTCCTTCTGAGACTCTGCTCTGTATGTGTCTGAATGGAAGCTTGTTGTGGAATATTACTTTAATTGTGTAAAGGTGTGTTCCATTTGTTTCTGCTGCCTTTGTTACCAATGAAAAGATGTGTTACATTTGTTTATGCTGTGGAATATTACTTTTACTGTGTAAAGGTGTGTTCCATTTGTTTCTGCTGCCTTTGTTAAACGATTATTACTTTAACTGTGTAAAGGTGTGTTCCATTTGTTTCTGCTGCCTTTGTTAACAATGAAAAGATGTGTTACATTTGTTTATGCTGTGGAATATTACTTTAACTGTGTAAAGGTGTGTTACATTTGTTTCTGCTGCCTTTGTGAACGATGCAAAGATGTGTTACATTTGGTTATGCTGCATTTGTTTAACTATGTAACGATGTGTTGCATTTGTTTTACCTTGCCTGCCTAAGGCACCTGATTGGTCTAATAAAAAGCTGACTGGCCAATAGCCAGGCAGTAGAGGGATAGGCAGGGCTGATGGGCAGAGAGAATAAATAGGAGGAGAAACCTAGAAAGAAAGAAGAGAGAATGAGGGGAAAAAGAGGGAGCTGCCCAGAGCCAGCCAGGCAGCAGCCAGGCAGCAGACATAGAGTAGCACATACAGAAAGAAAGGTAAAGCCCTGAGGCAAAACATAGATGAAGAGAAACAGGTTAACTTAAGTTAAAGAAAAAGAGCTAGCCAGAAATGAGCCTAAGCTAGGACGAGCATTCATAACTAATAAGAAATCTCTGTCATGACTTAAGAGCTGGTTGGTGGCCTAAAAGAAAAAGCCTGGTACAGAAACTAAGGTTACCAGTGTCACAGGACAGAGGTCCCCAGAGAAGTTCTGACAGATCTCTTTGAAGAATGACACTCTCTACAGCCACCAAAAGCCACTGTGGGGCAGATGCCAGGGATAGGGGTTAACTCCAAACTGTAGGTGGGACTGTGTGGTAGGCATGGAGGTTCTTGTACTCACAGATAACACCAGGGCGAACACAGTGTTAAACACACAGGATTGCTCCTTCAAAGGAAGGGGTGTACAACCTGTTATCTACCCAGAAGGCTGGGAGCAGATGTGGTTAATAGCCTGGTGACCTTCACACTATCTGTGTGGACAAGACCATACTCGATCCTCCCCCGACCCTTATCGAGAGCTTGTCAATCTATAGAACTTATCTTTATGGGAGGTGTCACATGTAATCAATCTATAGAACACATCTTTATGGAAGATGTCACATGCACTTTACAAAGAGTTTCAATGTAGTCATATCTTAAGTCTTATTGTGCACACAGGGTTGGGTTAGTTATCACCAGGAAAATTTTCACCAAATTATGCTGTGCTTAAATATGCCTAAAATAAACTATTTAGGGTCAAAGATTGATCGAACACTGGCTACTTAGTCGTGTTGAACCAAATTGCCTTCTTGCCTCCCCTTACTCTGCTGGCTGTGGTGATCACCTCCAGGGCTGAGGTCAGGGTTATGGGGCTAAATCCAAAACCTTCAGAGTTAGAGAGCTAACTCCAAATCCTGGGTAGGGCAGAAGTCAGGGTTGGGGGCTAACTCTAGACTCCTAGGGTTTAGGTTCAGCCTCTGAACCCTGAACGAGAGTCCCTACTACATGACTGTTTTCTCCATAGAAGTGATAAAGACTGTATATGAAAACATAGGGAACGTTAGTGCTGGGGTACAGCTCCGTGCTAGAGCCTAGAGCAATGGCCTAGCTTGTGAGAGACTCCGGGGCTCCATCCCTAGCCCCTGGTGGGTGATACATAAGGCAGACACCTAAGGGAAAGTAAGTAAAAATAAAGGGAAGAAAACTCCACTATAATCTAATAGCTGAGAAATAATAGTTACTGGTCTTGTTTTCAAGTCATAGGCAACCTGTGCCAGGGCTTGGAGGATGCTACTTACGCTGCTGGTAGGTCTGGTTGATGCGACGGATCTCCTCGGGGGTACGAGAAGCCAGGATCTCAATCAGACAGCCCTCATCTGTGCCAGCTCCCTAAACGTGAGGCCGGAGGTGAGGATGGCATGAACCAGTGGGTCAAGTTAATGTGCAATCGTTATGCACAGTCGAACAAATAAAACGATACAATTAAAATTACAAATTAAAAACTTGAGCCCCACACTCAGAAGGAATGCAGGTATGAAGCTGCAGGGTGTAATGCCAGCCCACTGGGGTCCAGAAGCAGGGCCTGCTAACTTTTAACTGGCCTGCCCAAGCCCAGAGTGTTCACCATAATCATTGTTCATAATAACACACACTTGTACAGTCGGTCGCCATCTGTTGCTGGTCGTAGCAGGTTAGGCACAGTTTCTGCCTTCTGTGGTCCGGCTCTTTCCTTGACCTCTGTTCTCTTTCTCTGAAGGTCAGACTTCCTGGCAAAGACTTGGTTACCTCCCTGTTTTCCCGGGGCCTAGCCCAGAACCTTCTACAAGGTGTATTTATTGATAAGAAACTATACCGGCATCTCAGATTCACTTGCTACCAACCAGGTCAGCTATAGCGGATGGATGTGCATGTGCATGCCTGGTACCTGGGTTCTACCAGCGCCACAGACCAGTCCCTCCTCATTCAGCCCCAGGAAGGAGCAAACGACTCAGCAAATTTGGGGGAAACAATTTTTTAATTACAACTGCCAAGTACACCTCAAGTTGTCAAGAGGGAAAACCCCGTGTCTCATCCTCTATTCTGCCCCCTCTCAGAAGGACTTGCCTATAGTTTTTTTTTTTTGTCTCATTGTTTCTAACTTTAAGGTTTGACTTTACGTGCATGCGTGTGGGTCTGTGCCTGTGAGTCCAGTGCCCAAGGGGGCCAGAAGTGGGTGTCAGATCCCTGGAGCTGGTGTTACAGGTGGTTGTGACCTGCCCGACATGTGTGTTGGGAAGACAACTCCAGTCCTCTGCTAGAGCCGTAAGCACGCTTACGCACATCACCACGTGCAGTGAGGACATTAGGGTGCAAAGGGACCACTGACCTTCATAGCCCTCCGCAGCTCCTGCACGTCGTACAGCACGGTGGGCGTCATCATCCCCACAATCACCTGCTCAAAGTTGCTGCTCAGCTCCGACTTCAAGTCCTCAATCAGGTCCTGAAATGAGAAGGGGTGTCTACTGTTAGCTGCTACTGTCTCTACGCCAGCCACTCTCATCACGGTGCGAGGACGTCCCGGGCACTAAGACTGTCTGTGCTGTCGCCCTCCCGGAAGCAGGCAGAGGCGTTTTCCTAGGCCATGGACACATCTGCACAAGTGGAGGTCAGAGCACAGCCTAAGGGAGAAGGTTTTCTCTATCCTGTGGGGTCAAACTCAGCTTGCTCAGCTGGGCAGCAAGCACCTTTACACACTAAGCCATCTCACTGGCCCCATGTTTTTGTTTGTTCGTGTCTATGTGTGTGTATACTGACATACTACATATGTGTGTACATGTTCATGTGTCTGTACCTGTGTGTAGATACATGTACGTGTGTGTACATGCACACATAAGCATGAGTGTGTGTGAAAAGGCCAGTTGTCAATGTCTGGTGTCTTCCTCAACCGCTTTCTACCTTCTTTTTGGGTAGACTAGGCTGGTTGGCCAACAAATCCCCCACCCCCATCTCCTCCCCATCGCTGAGATGATATTTTATATATATATATATATATATACATATGTATATATAGTAAAAGTTATACTATATATCTTTCTATCATGCATATTTTTATGATAAATTCACAAATGTGGATTGAATGAATGAATGAATGAAGGAAGGAATTAGAAGTCAGACAATCCATTAATATTGGTCACCTCAGACTACTACAGGTTAGCTGAGTTCTGAAGTTAACCCCAAGTGTGTATTGCGACACCAGTTAGATGTATAGCTCACACCTCACTTGACTGTCCACGTCTGCCACTGGGCATTCAGTTCCTGGAGGATGCAGAACAGTTATAGTTGGTGACGATCTGTCCCATTCTGTACAGAAGTGTCCAGGGTTCGCCTCTAGATGCTCTGGAGAGCAGCTAATCAGCTCTGCCCTGCCCGTCCCTCCCCAGCTTGCCCAGCAGTGTGGAGCCATCTGTGAGAAGCAGCCTCAATCTTCCTGCTGTGACATCTCCCAAGACAGATGCTCTGGGCATGAAGTCACTGGGTGCTGATGTACAGAGATGCTCATCGGCTGTTCCCTCAGACTAAGGTTCTCCATAAGCACAAGAGTTGGTGGTGCTTTTCAAGGTGACATGGAAAGACAGGTTGGATAATTCTAGTGAAGGAGTTATTGTGAATGGAGTTGAGCGTCTTCAGGGGTGTGGGAGTCAGACAAAATCTAAAGTGTGCAGAGTAAACAGTGAGTTTATAAGCTGCCATGCATGCGCATGCAATTCCACAGAAAGCCCCACTCTGGCATGTGAAGGTCTCTCCATTGAAGTTCATCAAAGGAATGACTATCTAAATGTGTATTTATATATACGAGTCACGGCACTAAATTCCAGGAAATGGTGGTGAAGACAAACTGGACTTCTAAGTATTTTAGTCAGGGGTCTTGAACACTAGGCCGAACGGCTCTGAAGGTGCCCGGTACTCCACAGCACTTCCGATTGAGCCCACAACCCACAGTCCTGTGAGCACTTGGGTGGAAAGAGACCCTGCCTGGCCTTGAGGCTGTGAGTCAACAGCTCCCTAAAAGTGGAGAAACCTTGTTTTGTTTTGAGTTTTGCAAAAATATCCTTTAAATTTTCTTTTCAGATATTTTTCTTTTTATGTGTGTGTCTGTGTGTGTGTGTGTGTGTGTGTGTGGCCTCACATGTGGAGGTCAGTGGACAGTTCTGTGGAGTTGGTTTTCTCCTACCACCAGGTGGGTCTCAAGCATTGAAGTCAGGCCATCGAGCTCTGGGGCAAGCGCCCTTACCCACTGAGCCTTCATTTTCTATCCTTATTTTTAATTGACACACAATTGTACTAATAGGTCTTGGTGTGACATTTCAGTACTTGTACCCGATGTGTGATAATCAAGTAAAGTGACTGGCATATCCGTCATTCAGACGTTTGTCATTTCTTTGCTAGGAACATTGCAAATCCTCTCTACTCTCTATTCTGAGGTATCTGGTTAACTGCCACCCACCCACAGTCACCCCACCATGCTCCAGAGCCTCAGGGGTTAGCCTCTCCTCTAGCTGCTCCCCATACCTGTTACCTCTCTTCTCCCACAGCTTCCTAGACTCTGGTAACCCCCAACTTCACAGAGAGTCTCAAGGCACTGGGTCACTTCAGGAGTCTAGGTTGGGGTGGGGGTGAGGGTATGGGGATGAGGGTTAGAGGGTGGAGGGTGGGGGACTCTGCTTCCACACTGCCTGACAAATCCCTGGTCATCGTCAAGGAGAAACCGGGCCTACCCTGCCGATGTTACTCTTGTAGGCACTCCTGATTTCCTGACGCTGGGCAGTGTTGCGGTAGGCCAGGACTCCGATGATGGCGTCTTCATCCGTACCTGGGGACGACACGGAGACAGCAAGGGGCCATGATTTGCTGGCATGAGAAAACAGTCTCGCCTGTGGCCACTGGAGCTACATCAGGAAGGCTGAATGTTTGCTAAGAAAACAGAACCTGGAAGCAAGAATGACGTCAGCCTCTAACCCAGCAGTCGGGAGGGGGTTCGAGGCAGGAGGAGTTCATCTTTCTCACAGCTGGACATTATTGTGTTTGAAGAATTTTCTGTTTATTTGTTAGGAGAAACAGCTGGGGTGGGGGTGGGGGATAGAAACTGCTCTACTACAATACCCCAGGGAGAAAGTTTTAAAAGGTGAGTTCACGGCAGTCATTCTTCACAAGATTAGCTATCCAGGAGGAGAGGCAGAGGGAGAGCTGCGGAACTCTCAAATCCAGCCTTCAGAGTTCTGCACTGGAAGGCGGAGCCCTTCCTGCTTTGAACCCTAAAATTAGCTTTGAGTTGTTTAATGGCCCCCCTCCCTCCAGATTCAAATTTCCTTCTAAGCCATGCAAAGTGTGGACCCACAACCTTCAACCTTCGCTGTGCCCACACTCTGCTTTTAACCCATACATTACCACGCGAATTCAAGACTTTTCCATGGGCCTGTGAAACCTTCTAACTAAATTCTCAGTTTCCAGCTAGGTTCACTTTCCTATAAGAAAAACTCACAGCTCATCCCTCACCTGCTCTGAAACTCACAATGGCTCCCTGTGGTGAGCTGGGTTCACACAGGGCTGCCTTCTTGGGTGCTCTGCCGTCTCCTGTTCTCTGAGCTATATATGTATGGACCAGGAGAGCAGGCAGCCAGATTCATAAGCTTAGCTCTCTTTTGTTTGTTTGAGGCTTTCCTGTGTAGCCCAGGCGGATCCTGAACTCTCAGTCCTCCTGCCTCTGCCTTCCCAGGGTGGAGATCCCAGGCATGTACCACCCCGGCCCAGAAGCTGCTTGTGAATTGCTCTGCTTTGCCCACTTGCCCACTGGCCACTCTCTCGAACCCTTCATTACCAGTCTCCGTGAGTCCATATAGCATCCTTATTCTGATACCTGTGGTTTCCTGGCCAGTGCCTCTGGGCCACCCCTCCAGGCCTGTGACTCAATTGGTGGCTTTCTCAGTAGCCCAAGGACGTCCTCTTAGGACTCACTATCTGGGGGTGGGGTGGGAGGGGGCGTGTTCCCCTGGCCTGTTCCTGCTTCGCAACTTTTCACGAATTCCCTGTGACTCCTCTAAGCTCAACTTTGCTTCCAGAAACATATTCTCTCTTCATTATTTATTAAAATTCCACCCATTTCCCAAGGGCATCTCAAATTCCATGCCTCCAAGGTTTGCCTGATGATGATTCAATGTGAAAGGTGATCTCTCCTTGAACGACTTTTTTTTTTTTTTTTTTTTTTTTTAACACAGATTCATGCATCCAAGCCTGTTCAAACTTATTACGGCCATGAACTCCACCTTTACTGGAGATCAAACCCAGGGCTTTGTGCAGGTTAGGGCACTCTACTGACTGAGCCACAACCCTCGCCCCACAGAGTTCTTGCCCATCTGATGTTTTTTAATTTTATTTTAAATTGTGTGCATGCACATAGGCACATTGGAGGTGTGTGCAGATGCCCCCGTGAATTCCTGACCACCAGGAATAGGTTTTATGGTCCTTGTCTCCTCCAATCGCTCACCTCATCAGTCCACATCAGCAGGCCCTGAAAAAGGCCTGGTTGTGCCAAATGTCTCCTGATTCTTGCCTGGGAATTCTGAACACTTTGCTACACACTCTGGACTATACTGTTCTTGCAATATACAGAATTAAAATCAGAATGAAAGATGACGGTGGGGCCTACATATTTTCTACTTTATTTACAACCAGAGGAAAAGGAGGAGGGTGTCTAAGTTCAGGAGGACATTCTTTCAGAGATAGGTGGCAGGGTCACAGTGCTTTGGCCTGGCCTGGGGTGAAGTCTGATTGCCAGAGGCTGCCTACCTGCCATTTCCCAGCATCCTGCCTCTCACTGGTTCCGACAGCCTGGGGAAGTCAGCTAACTCCCTGTATCCCTTTACCTCCCCACACCCCCGCTTTTTAGGCTAACAAGGTGGAGACTGACAAACCCTGCCACTCTGGTCACTGTTGTTAGACAATCTAATGAATCTGAGATGGAAAGACTGAGAAACAAGGTCTCATTGCCAGGGGTCTTTACCCAAATCTCAGAGATTCTCAGTGATAACTAGGAACTGGGGACATTTCTCCTTCCACATGTCCAACAGGCAAAGCCTTGAGGCAGAAATGTGTCCAGGGTAGCTGGCAGCGCATCCTGTACAGTCGCATCTGCTCTCAGGAAGACAAGTGCAGGGCCAGGCCCTGGGAGACATCCCCTGCCTGCTCACGTACAACCGCCTTCCGCATGCCAGTACTGACTCAGCTGCACAGTCACGTAGCAGCCCCAGGCAGTAATGCGAGGTGATGGAATGTTTAAAAAGGTGGAATGTTTAAAAAGGTAGAACTTAATGGGAGGAAGTTAGGTCTTTGGGGTGTGTGTGTTCATAAATCATTTACTCCTGGCCCCTCTTTTCTCTCTCTCTCTCTCTCCCTCCCTCCCTCCGTCTCTCTCTCTCTCTCTCTCTCTCTCTCTCTCTCTCTCTCTCTCTCTCTCTCCTCTCTAGCTGTAATATGAATTAACTTTCTTGTTGATGTGCTATCTAATCACAGGCCCCAAAGGAATGAGCCAGTCAGCCATGGACTTGATATCTCTAAAGCTGTGATCCAAAACAAACCTTTCCCTTTTTAAAGATGATTGTCTTAGGTATTCTGTTATAGTAACAGAAAATTCACTACTAACCCACTGTCCATCCAAACTGTCGACAATCCCTCACCATCGTTTTGTTTGCTTGCTGTTGTTTTGAAGTACAGGGGATTGAGTCCAAGGGCCTTGTGCCCGCGAGGCCAGCCCTCTACCAACTGAGCCACCTCAGCTCTGTCCCCAATACATTTTCCTAAAGGTGACCTAGTCATGAATATCAGTGCCCACAGTGCCCTCCCCACGACTGTGACATACCACACTCAGGACAGTTCACACCCAGAAAGATACTTACCAAGTCCTTTCATGGCCTTCCTCAGGGCCTGGGCATCTTCAACTGCATTGAATCCCGATGCAGCTTTCACGGTTCCTCCTTTGGTTGCCTGAAAACACAGACAATGGCATGTCAGTGACCCCCCACCCCCTTCAGAACAGCAGCAACCGCGAAGGGTAAGGCTCTCACCCTGGTCGAGCTGCCACCCTCTCTGAGGAAGGCAGACAGTGGGCACCCCTCAAATACACACCCCATAGACAGCACGTTAGACAGAGAGGTGCCACAGAGGAAGGAGGGTCCTGGTGGGCTGCAGGAACGGCTGACATTTAGGCCGAGAGATGGTTCATGTGAGGCCTTTGGCCTCACAACAATGAAGACAGTAAATGCTAGCCCAAAGGCCCTGGGGCTGTCACTAGCTTTGAAGGTGCCAGAAGCTGGTGGGAGAAGTCACACCACCTCGGGTGATGCAATCTCCCCAAAAAGGAAAAAAGAAAAGTATGAATTCAATCAAGTTCAAGTCTGCAGAGCCAAAAACATTAGCTGTAAATATAACTCACAAGGAACTGCCAAACCAATAGCACAGCTTCTTCAGTCTGAGAGACTGCAAGGGAGACTGGGAGAGAGAGGTGGAGGCAGTGCCAACTCAAGAGCTTAAAAAGACGCACCAGCCAACAGTAGCTGCATGCCCGCCCGTCATCCCAGCACTTGGGAGATGGAAGTAGGAGACCAAGAGTTCATGGCTAGCCTCAGCCACATACCTGGTTCAAGGCTAGCCTAGGCTAAAGAGACCCTATCTCAAAAACCCAAACCCTAAACCCCAAACCAACCAAACAACCAACCAGACAAGGCCCTAGAGTCGAGCCTTGTTTGGATGGAGGATCTGAGTAAGGGAACAGGACAGCTATAAGACAGCTGGACATTTGATATTTTATGACCCAGGGAGTCAGTCCTAAGATTCTCTGCTCTGATAATGGTGCTGTGGCTGCCGCTTATGTTTTAAGAGGTTTACCTTTATGCCGCTGACTCATAGGTGGAAGATAGGCTATCTGGAATCGGCTTCAGAATAACGCAGGTGGGAGAGGTAGAGATAAACAGGACACAAAATTGAGTGCGAGTTAGTAATTAACCAGAAGGATGGGAAGGAAGTTAGGCACCCGCAGGCTTGGAGGTCACTGAAGAGAGAGAGATTCCTCTCCTGTCAGCTCTGGCCCCACCGCTGGGGTCTCTGTTAACGCACTGATTTTAAGGGAGGGGGAAACGTCAAAGGGCTCATCTTTAAGATTTAAAACATCAAATGAAGGGACAGTTACAGATGGACGAACCAGGGAGGGAAGAGGCAGCAGGGCAAACAACTGTTATTTCCTCCTGGTAAAGACAGCCATTTTTGAATGTACCTGTGTATGTGTGTGTGCATGGGGAGGCCAGACGGTGACGTCAGGTGTTTCTGCAGCTACTCCATCTTGTTTTTTAACTTAAAATTTTATTTATGTGTATTGTGCATGGGTGCCTGTGAAGTCCCAAAGATGGCATCAGGTCCTCTGGAGCTCGAGGTAGAAGTGGCTGTGAGTCACCAGATGTGGGTGTTAGGAACTGAACTCGGGACCCTTCAAGAGTGACAAGAGGTCTTAACTGCTGAGCCATCTATCCAGTACCATTTTTTTTTTTTTTTTTTTGGAGATAGGGCAGGGTCTCTCAGTGAGCTCACTGATTGGCTGGACTGTCTGGCCAGCTAGCCCCAGGGATCTGCCTGTCTCTCCCTCTGCTCGGGTTGCCAGTGCACACTGCTGTACCTGCTTCTTACACGGGTTCTGGGGATCGAACTCAGGTCCTCAAGCTTGTGTGGCAAGCGCGTTACCAACTGAGCTACCTCCGCACCCCAAGATGGGTATATATACATACATACATACATATATTATATATATATATATAATATATATATATATATAATGTAATTACACACACACACACACACACACATCTTCTTTCCTTCCTTTTTTTTTTTTTTTTCTTTTTTGAGACAGTCTCTAGTCCAGGCTGCCTGGCCTTGAAATGAGGATGACCTTGAACTTCCAACCTTCCTGCCTCTAGCTCCTGTGTGCTGGGATACCGGGGTGAGACAACATGCCTGGTTTATGTGGTTCGAGGGATCAGGAGGACCAGGAGTTCAAGGTCATCCTTGATGACACCGAGAGTTTGAGGCTAGCCCAGAATATGCTCAGGCTGCTGTGGAGCTGGAGACCGGCTGACAGTAAGGACTGAGGCTGCGGGTGGGACACGGTGCTGGACAGGGTGAGATACAGAGTATGGGAGCACAGTCGGACTTCACACACGATTTCAAGCAAAGACACAGAACTTGCTGATGGATTAACATGGAGGTGAAGACAGAAAAAAAAAATAATCAAGAATGGCTTCAAGTTTCGGAGCAGTACCGTGAGAGTGGTGTCATTTATCCAGAGGGGACACTGAGAGGGGATGGTCACATCTGACATGACCGGTGTGGAGTTTAGAAATCCTAGTCTCAAAATGTTTTCTAGTAGGCGTCCATGCTAAGCACCCATGAGCAGTGGTCCAGGACAAGTCTAGAGGTCAGCCTAAAACACACATGAGGGCACACCAGCACTGGATGGGGGTTTGCTGAGACACCCTAAGGAGAAGTGAAGCGTGAGGGCAGCAGCACTGGGACCAGCCTGGGTCTCTCCCACTGGACACGTCCGGCCCAGCAGAGCCTGACAGGCCATCAAGCATGCCCATGAGAGGGGTCACCCCCCAATGGGGGACGGAGGAAGTGGCCGGCAGCCGCTACAGCAGAGTATAATAGTTAATAGTGTCATCCACACTGTCAACCTGAATCATGTCAGAGAGAAAACTCTAGACATGCCTATGAGGAAGACCCACCCCAGACGTGGGTGACACCATTCCATGGCTGCCTGGACTGTATAATACTAAGAAGAAAGCTGAGCACGTGCGCCTGGCCCTCTCCTCTCTGCCTCCTGACTGCAGATGCAGTCTGAGCTCTCACCACCATGACAGACTGTATCCTCAGACTCTGAGCTAAATAAACCTTCCTCCGTGGCATTGCCTTTGTTGGGCATCTCGTCATTTAATAGGTCATTTGTAAACAGCAGAAGCACAGGCACAGGAGCCTGATAGGCCTGGCCAGGGGCTTGTCTCCAACCCTCAGCAGCTGTGTGCCCTAGAGAGGTTTCGTGTTTCTCATGTATATATTGAAAAGAATTAAATCAACTCATGGTGTTGCTGGAATAAGGAAACAGGATGAAAATGGGAAAGTACTCAGCATGGAATTGGGGAAAAAGTTAAAATAAAAACTTAGACTAGATGGCCACCACTATCACCATCATCATCATCATCACTATGATTGCCATCATCATCACCATCATAGAAACACAAATCAGGCACATTGCCAAATTAAATATTATAGTGAGAGTCTTTGCTCTCTCTCTTATACTATTTATTGATACAAGCAAATGGGATGATGACCAAGAACCCACAAAAGTCCTCTACTGCCACAAGGCATAAACCTCCTCTGCTCAGGTGTCAGTCAATGTGAGCCTTAGTCATTGACTGTTGCCTACTCAATGGAGGGCAGCAGAGAGCCAGGACATCAGCTTCTGGCACTGTCACCCTCAGGACCTCAGAGCATGACCTTAGGTGGAAGAGGGCCACTGCAAATGTGGGATGTTAGGAAGAGGGGACAGTGCAGGGTGGGCCCCAGACCCGACGGGGCTGGTGTCCTCACAGGAAGACAGACCACAGGGCAAGTGGCAGTGAAGGCAGAACTGGAGCACGTCAGGAACTCTAAGACTGCCCTTGGCCATGCTAAATTGGGAGGGACAAGAGGAGTCTTCACACTCTCAGGTTCAGAGATGATGGGCCAGGTTGATACCTGGGGTTTAGAATTGGGGCCTCCAGACCTAGGAAGCAAAACACTTCTGCTATCTTTTCTTTTTTAAGTCACTAGGGTTGTGGCACTTGCTACAGCAGCCATGGAAACATGATACATGCACCCAACTTCTTTTATTTTACCTTTTATTAGTAATTTGCTGTGAAAATTCTAGGTTGGTCTAACTTAGCCTGTGAGATGATCACAAGACTGTGTGTGAGAGAGTGTGTGTGTGTGTATGTGTACATGTGTGTGCACCTCTGTACTGGTGCTGGAGATGCAACCCAGGGCCTCACATATGTCAACTCATACCCTCAACTTCCTGAGTTAATGCTTCCTGAGGTTCTTTGGAATTCTAGTATTGAAATTTTTTAGATGGTTCTCAAACACCAAGTTCAAGTTCAAACTGCATTGCTGACGACATTGCTATAAATGAAACTTAATGTCTAACAAGAGAAATCGATAGAGAGGTTTGCAAGGGTGATTCCATTTACCTATTAACATCATGAGCAACTCTTTCTTATTCTAGGGGAAAGATCAGGAGCTTTTTTTTCCCTTGTCAGTCTTATGAGTGCCTGTATTGATTAAATTCCAGGTCACAATGCACAATTATCTTTTCAAGGAAGATGGGGAGGGGGGATGTCCATCCATGCCGGGAAAGCTCGTTGTAGTAGCAAAGGAAACATCACTGTCCTGGCTAGTTTTAGTCAAGTTGACACAAGCTAGAGTCATCAGAAAGGAGGGAGCCTCAATCGAGAAAATGCCTCCGTAAGATCTGGCTGTAAGGCATTTTCTTAATTAGTGATTGATGGGGTAGTGCCAACCCTGGGCTAGTGGTTCTGGGTTCTATAAGAAAACATGAGGAGCCATGAGGAGCAAGCCAGTAAGCAGCATCCTTCCGTGACCTCTGCATCAGCTCCTGCCTTCAGGAAGAAACCTCTCTGAGTGGGGAGAGCAGATGGGCCAGCCTGAGGTAGCCCAGAGGCTCAACTTCTACCTCCATGCTGAACTTCACAGAACTCCCAAAGGGACTCAAGCCCAGGCCTGTGCCAAAGACCAGATTACTATGTCCCAAGAAATCCGACCACGGCTGTAAGCAGGGGGCAGATGGCAATTGGGAACTACTAAGAAGCATCCCTCTAGGGCTGACTCAAGATGGTCAGCAAGCATAGGGCTCTTGATATTTACCCATGTTGACCAGAGTTCGATTCCTGAGACCCATGTAAAGACAAGAGAGAACTAACTCCACAAAAATTGTCTTCTAACCTCCACACAAATGGCATGTGCTCCCTGCCCCCAATACAAAGAAAACATCCCTCTCGGTGAGGCTAAAATGATGGAACTGTTCCAAGTGATCCCCTGCTGGGGGTAAAAATGGCTTTCCTCTGAGTTGGCCTAGTTGTTCTAAAATGGACAGTTCTGTTTTGCAGAGAGAAAAAAATCACTTGTTTCTATATTCTCAGGCTGTTAAACATGTGAGGGTGTCTGTGAATTGATTTTCAGGGTCAAGTTACCACTTTGAAATAAATTTAAGTGATGTGAAAGAAAGAAAGAAAGAGAGAGAGAGAGAAAGAAAGAAAGAGAGAAAGAAAGAGAGAGAGAGAAAGAGCCAGGCTAGGCAGTGCAAGCCTTTAATCCTAGCACCTGGGAGGCAGAGGCAGGCAGGACTCTGAGTTCGAGGTTAGCCTAGTCTACTTAGTTAGTTCTAGGACAGCCAGGGCTACGTAGAGAGACCCTGTCAGAGAGAAAGCCAGAGAGACAGACAGACAGACACACAGAGAGAGAGAGATAGAGAGACACACAGAGAGAGAGACTGCCTGCCTCATATCTTCCCTGTCCTCTGCTGAACAAACAGAGCTTTGTTTAAGCCACGGGTCCCTAAGTACACATCCTGTGCCTGCCTGTGACTGGCACCAGGTGGGGCGAGGCATTTACCATGGCTGTAGGTCACGCTGAGAGTTCAGTCACCCCAGCAGAAGCTCCTGTGAAAAAAGCAGAAGAGAAATTACTGCGACCAGGGATATGGCATTAATTGTTAGGGTACCATGTTTGCATGAAGTTGAGCCAAGAGGAAATGACACATGAATTCATCAAAAGGTCACCTGTGGTGGAGCCAGAGCTCCCGGACCAGGCTAATCATTAAAGAGAAGATTTGAGCAGTTGAGTTTATTATGCCAACAGCAGCTTCCTAACTGCTCTTTGGTTTGGAGGTGCACACTACACCTGTGTTCCTGTTTTGTTGGGGGGAAGTGCCGTAACTGATCCTCAGGACAGAGATTCTGACTTGTACACTACTGCAGGTCAACACAGGGGCAAGAAGGGACAAGCCATCTGAACCGGGAAACTACAGGACTCAAGACTGCCCAGTGTGTGTGCACACGTGCCTGCATGTGTATGAATGGGTGTGCGTGCGTGAGTGCGTGCGTGCGTGTGTGTGCCCCATCCTGTGTGTGTGCTCATCATGTGTGTACCTGTATCTGTGTGCATGTATGTCTGCATACATATGTATAAATGTCTGTGTGTGTCTTGACAGTGCTCCCAGCATCGGACTCTGTTCCCTTCCCAGATGCTATTTCTACTGCACCATCTCAGGATCAGAAGGACTTTCCCTCATTGATACCTCACATATCCACATTTGTTCTCAGTTTCCAATGCCCCCTCCTTCATCAGGAAAGCTTGTGTGCAAAATTTTCCCTGTGTGCTCCCACTCTTTTGTGGGGTTCCCTCGTGAGGAGCAGGCCTACTGCCTCCAGTTCCCACCTCTAAGTCATGTGGACCTGGCACCTCAACACTCAAATCGTCATCCTGGAACCAACAATTAGGACATCTGAGAGCTTGTGGAAAACGCAAAATCAGCTGGGTGGAACATGCTTGTAATCACAGAACTCAGGAGGCTGAAGCAGGAGAATTGTGAGCTGAGGGCCAGCCTGGTCTACACAGTAAGGCTCTGTCTCAAAAACCGCACAGCATGTCTGGACATGTAGCTCAGTTGGTAGAATGCTCCTCTAGCACGCAGGAACCTCTGGGCCAGAGCCCCAGCATGGAACCTGCTCTTGTCAAGCAGCTGAGTCTCAGCCAATCACAAGCCAATCTACCTGGCTTCTGAAAAGACAGATGAGAACTGTAACCAATCAGGTTGTCTCTTACACCTCACTTCCCTTCTGTGTACATCACTTTCTTTCCTTTCTTCTGGTTTTAATTAAAACCTGGTGCTGCAGAATGGGCATTCTGGCCATCTTTGATCTGAGCTCTGGCCTGGTTCCAGGATCATAAACAAAGCCCATTAAGATTTGCAGAGTTAAGGTTCATTGCTATTTTGTCTTTAACATGGAGGCTATTCCAATCAGGGTACCAGGAAGGAGCGGGCCTGATAGTGTGGCCCAGAAGCACCTCAGGAAATGCCGTCTAAGCTGAAGGAAGAGCTCAGGTTGGCCTTGAATTCCATGTATATAGTTAAAAATGACCCTCCTGGCTCCACTTCCTGAGTGCTGGGATTACAGGCCTACAACACTATGCCCCCATTCATCTGGTACTGAGGATTGAACCCAGTGCATGCTGGGCAGGCATCCTGCCCACTGAACTACAGCCCCAGCTCAGCTGAATGAGGCTCTACTGAAGGGCAGAGGCAGCCTCACCAAGTTCCAGAAGGTCTCTTCCAGGTGGAGGGAACAGTTATGCAAAGACCCTGAGGCAGAAACGAGCTGGTGTAGCCAGTGATTCTAAGGATCAGGATAAGATGCCCATAAAAGGGAGGGGAGCATGGGAACTCCCTGCCCTTTCCGCTACACCTGCCCTCTGTGCCTGCTTCTGAGATTCATCTCTTATAAAGCATTTGTGATTCATTTGGTAAACTCTTTCCTGAGTTCTGCAAGCCGCTCCAGCAATCAAACACAAGGGAGCTATGGGATCCCTTGGTTTACTGTCTGTGGGCCAGAAGCACTTCCTGGGCTTGGGAGTGGCTCCTGAAGTGGGCAGTGTGGTGGGACAGAGCCTTTAGCCTGTAATAGTATTGGAACTGCATCAAGGTGTAGGGTACCCACTTGGAGCCAAGAAAGAACTGAAGAATTGCTTGGTGTGGGAACCCACCGCCCCCACATCTGGTGGCTGGTGCTCACCTGCGAGGCAGAGTCCCTCTAACTGAAGGAGAATGGAAGGCTCAGAACCATTCTCAGAACCCAGGTCGCTCTGGTCTCTTCCCTGTTTGACTTTCCCAAAATTGGTCATGGAAACCAGGCTCCTAGAGCCCTCCCCCGTCCCCCTTAAGCAAGCCACAGAGCCCAGAACGTTGAGTTAACCTTTTCTGTATTTCTGTGTAGGAGCTGGCCATAAGGAAATTCTCTTATCTGTCTTGTTTGACAGTAAACCACAGGACTCTCATTGCAGGTGGCTCTTGCAGGACACTCAGGAGAAAGGAACACACAGTCCAAGAAGAATCCCAACAGAGGTCTTGCTGCCTCTTTCCCTCAGGTCACTACCATTGGATCAAGCCTTCTGCCCAGTAGTATTTCTACACATCCATCCATTCTCCACAGAACCTAAACATAAAATCGGAATTTTCCCCAGGCCTGGTGTGGTGGCTCACATCTTCAAATCCCAGCACTCAGGAGGCAGAGGCAGGCAGATCTCAAAGAGTTTGAGACCAACCTGATCTACACAGTGAATTCTAGGCCAGCCAGGGCTAAACAGTGGGGCCCTGTCTTTAAACAACAAAACAAACAAACAAAACCTCAGAATTTTCCTGGGGTGTTCAGGGTCTTCATTTATGAAGACTTGAGTCTCATGTAAAATGTTGATTAAGTAAATGTGTCAAGCTTTTTATGTGGTAAATGTCTTGTTATTGGACTGTTGGCCATATCACACCTTTTTGTGCTATTTGGCACCAGATGTTAAGAGTCAAGGCCAGCCTGGGTTACATGAGATCTGGTATCAAAAAACCAAACGTGGGGGTTGGGGATTTAGCTCAGTGGTAGAGCACTTGCCTAGCAAGCACAAGGGCCTGGGTTTGGTCCTCAGCTCCAGAAAAAAAATTAAAAAAAAAAAAAGAAAACCAAAAGCAAGAGCTCTGGAGATGTCTGGCAAGCACAAGGTCGGAGCTCAGTCCCCAGAGCCTGCACATGAAGAGGTGCTCACTCGTAATCCCAGCACTAGGGTGGCAGAGACAGGCAAATACCGGTGCTCAGTGGTTGGCTAGCCTAGTCTACAAGGCTAATGAGGGACCCTGTCTAGAAAAAAAAAAAGGTGGAACACACACACACACACACACACACACACACACACACACACACACACGGGTGAGGGGAATACTGAATTAAAGAATTAGACTTGGAAGCAGTTCTGGCTCCGAACCCCAGAGCCACCTCTGGGGAAAGTTTGCTGGGATGGGATGAGGCACTGATGAAAACTCTGGTCCACAGACTTCACACGGAGGAGGAGGGCGGGGCCAAGAAACTGCTGACACCAGGGAGAGCGGTTTCATCCTGTCAGTGGGCACCATCAACTTCCTGAACCCTCACTGAAATGGGCACGAGTGGTAACGGTCTTGGGGCAGTGCCTTTGGTTTTGAATGATTCAGAGGAGAAACATACATTTGTGTTGATCGGAGACCCACAGCTTGCCGTGGATTTTCCTGAGGGAATACCAGTCTGGAGGGCTTCAGTGAAGCCATTGTGAGGCCTGATTACGCTGAGAAAGACGGACAGTCCCTCTGTCCATGTAGAAGTCAATAGAACACAGCAAATAAAGCAGCTGCTAGGCGGGGTATGCAAGCCGCATGGGCCTGGCTTCATGGTAACCGGGGTGGCCACCCTCCACAGGTGCCTACCACCAAATCGAGCACCTGCTTGGAGGAGGGCACACCACGTGACTCTTTTATTAAACAGGGTCTCTAGCCTAGGCTGCCCCTAACTTCTATATGTAGTTTGGGATGGCCTTGAAATCCTGATCCTCCTGCCTCCTTCTCTGACATGCTGGGATTACAGGCACGCACCTGCACGATTGGTTTATGAGTGTTGGGTACTAAACCCAGAGCTTTGCACCTGTTAGCCAAGCATGCTACCAACTGAACTACATTCCCAACCCGGGAAGCACATATCTAAATGGTTATTTAAAAATAAGACGAATGGGCCAGGCGGTGGTGGTGCATGCCTTTAATCTCAGCACTCGGGAGGCAGAGCCAGGCGGATCTCTGTGAGTTCGAGGCTAACCTGGTCTACAGAGTGAGATCCAGGACAGGCACCAAAGCTATACAGAAAACCCTGTCTCGGGGGGAGGAGGGGAGGGGAGAGTGTGTGGAGGGGGAGACGAATGAGTGCCAGCCAGATGCCTCAGTGGGTGAAGGTGCTTGCTGCCAAGTCTGATGACCTGAGTTTGATCCCTGGGACACACATGGTGGAAAGAAAAGACACACTCTCATAAGGTGGCTTCAGACCTCCACACTCACTCTGTCACACGTGTGTGCCCAGACACATACACATCAATGGGCAAAACCAACAAATAACTATGTAATTAAAAGATAAAACAACTAAGGTGAATTAGACAAATATGAATGAAGGCAAAACCAAAAGTCATGAGCAGAGTTCCTGCCACTGCCCTGTGCCACCCCACCTGAGGCATCCAGATGAGCATCCCTCCCAAAGGGTGATTCCGCCAGGAGCAACCCAGCTGTTGTCGCTACCGCGTAAGTTAGGAGCAGACGGCAAGTGAGGGGGCAGGGAAGAAGGACACCTCCCAAAAAAGGGGGGAGCCTGCACTAAGAACTTTTCCACAGCTTCCTGCTCCATAAGGAGTGGGGAATGCCAGAGCCACGCCTACTGGGAATCTTGAGAGTCACCGCTCAAGGAGCCAGGAATACTTTACTAAGATAAAAAACAAGAACGGAGTCTTTGGCAGACAGTTTATGTGGAGCTGCGGACAGCACTCACATTAGGTCCATGTACCTAAGATAAATGTTGGGCCTCCTTACCAGTGCCAAGGGTGTGTCTACGCAGATGACAGCGTGTGGAAAGTGGTGCCTTTGATTCTTGCCCGGCTGTGGATAAAGTGAAATAGTCTACCAACCTGTGTCTGAGCAGTGTCAGGCTCCTGGCGAGGCCACAGATGCGTGGCAAGGGGGAAGAAGAACAGCAGAAAGAAAGTCTGGGCCTTAATACTGACTGTCAATCTAAGGGACCTGGAATCACCTCGGGCACAAACCTCTGGACATGTCTGTCAGGGAGTTTCTGGACTGGACTAAATGAGAGGGGAGGACACATCCTATCTGTGGGCAGCACCATGCGGTGGGCTGGGGTCCTGGCTTAAATAAAAAGGAGAAAACGAGCTGAGCATCGATCATCTCTCTGCTTCCTGACCATGGATTCTGAGTGACCCGCTGCCCCATGCTCCAGCTGCCTTCCACTCCATGAGAGACTGCTTTCAAGTTCTGAGCCAGAATTATCGCGTCTCTCCCTAGCTGCACAAGACAATGCTATCTTCCCATCCCAGAGGGTCCTGCCTCCCGAAGCTCCACTACATCTCCTTGCCTGGTGGCTCCCTGTGTGTGGCGTAGACTCTTGCTTTCTCAGCTTCCTGGACATCTTGGACCTTTCTTTCCGAGGGCCTGCCTAGAATTCCCTAAACTGAACTATAGGTCCATCTTTTCAATGACTCAGAATCATGTTGGGGTTTTAAAAACTTTGCTCTCACAAAGAGGGTAAAGTAATGAGCAGCCAGGCCTCAGCTTTTACTCTGGAAAAATGCAAACACGTTTCTGGAGCAGTCAAATGACCCCAAAGGCATCAGGACTGGTCCAGATGCAAAGTGACAACAGGAGGTGACACATCTTTTTAGAACTGTCTGAAACCCCTCAGGGACATACAGAGCTGTGCGTGGAGCGACTGCCACTCCCTAACCATGTCCAAATGTCACGTGCAGAAAGGGTTTGGGATAGGGAAGCTTTGAAGGTATAGTTTAAGCCAGATGTGGTAGTGCACACCAGTGATCCCAGCACTCAAGAGGATCTCTGAAACTAGACCGGACTACATATTGAGACCATGTCTTAAAAAGAAAATAAACTGCTTTAGAGCAACTGAGGGGAAGCTGGGAATCGAACATGAGACCTACAACAATAGCAGTCACAGAAGGGAAACTCAGCTGCCAGTGAGTCACCTGCTTCATTGAAGATTACATACATTCACAGAAATAATTCACGGCAGACTCATGAGGAAACCCTGGGTTGTCAAGAGCACATCTCTCTTATTTCCCAGGCTCACATCCGGAAGGGTTAAGGTGCACAGCCCCGATAGCTAGCGGCTATCCTGCGTCCTCGTCAACAGACTGTCACCGCCCTGAGCTGAATGCCGACTCAGGCACCACACTTCTCATGTCCGTTCTGCACATATGTGGAACAAGGGCCTGCTATTGGAAAACTATTTTGGTGAGTTCAAAGCCAGCCTGGTCTACACAGGGAGGCCCTGCCCCCAAAACAAAACAACAACAAAACCCCACTGCCAAAACTCCCTCCTCCTGGAAAACAGGCAAAATAGATGCCCTCTCTCCTGAGAATTAGACAGGAAAATCAGCAAACATCAAGACGCAGATATGCAAAGTCACGCCAGCAAGAACAGCCAGTCTGAGCAGGCCAGATGGAAGATAGGCAAATCTGAGGAGAAACGGCCTGTCAACACACAAGCTCTCTCACAATCCGAAGAGATTCACTATGACCTGTCCCAAGAAAAGGTGGATCCGGACGCTGACCCACACCCCGGGACAGGCGACCTGAGCCTTCTTCCGGAATGGACTTGTCTGCACCGTGTTCTAACTCTGGCACATTCTCGCTTCCCTGGGGAAGTCACATGTGAGTGACTCACCCACTCACTCTGTTGGAACACAGTTTCATTTTACATCCCACAAGGACAGATTTAACTTCCGGTCTTCAGGGTTAGTGAAGGGTGTGAGCAGGCACCACCCAAATAGGAAGGTTCTCAAAACTGCCGATGACGTGGCAACAGAGACTGTCTACTCTTTCTTGGAACTTCCTTCCTTCATGAGACAAGTTTCACTGGAGTGATGGGTTTGGAGATGGGGACGCAGGCATTTCCAAACCTTTACTCAAAGACAGGATATATAAGTTATGTGAAAGTGAATTTAGAAACAAACCTGCATTGAGTAAAATCTAGAGGAGATCACAGTTCCAGACTGAGAGCTCCAGCATGGGGTGCCCACAGACAAAAACGGAGTCCCCGGTGCTAATGCCACTCAAGCAGACCAAAACTTTAACAAACAGGAAAACTGGGATGAGGAGGCCACTCCGTGGACAAAGGGTTTGCCAGGCAAGCCTGAAGACTGGAGTTTAGACCCAGAACCCACACAAAAGTCCTGTAAGCATGGCAGTCTGTCTGTAATCCTAGCTCTCTGGAGGGAGGGAGGGAGGGAGGGAGGGAGGGAGGGAGGGAGGGAGGGAGGGAGGGATTCAGAGAGGGGGAGAGATCCTCAATAAATAAAGTGGAGAGCAATTGAGCAAACACTTCAGGTCTCTGCACACGTTTCTGTCTAAAACTTGTACAGGTATAGCAGCATGGGAAACGACAGTATCAATCCATTACCTCCAGGGCACATATTTCACATACAGTTTACACTACCTTAGCTAACAGATTGTGAAGCAATTATTTTATATATGACTTAAACCATCCCCACCCTTCTCTCGTGTTTTCTTTTTTTTTTGTTTTTTTGTTTTGTTTTTTTTAAATCAAAGTTTGGACTCTATTCCAGTGGCTCCTTAATCTAAACAGCAGAGGGAGGAGTTGGGGACATTGATCACACGGGCCTCTACAGTCCCGGAACTGATTCTCCTGGCTGCCTGGGGAGTCTTCATCATCTTCTTCATCTTCTCAGACAAAACTGAGGCTTTAGGTCAAAAGTCAGCTCATGACCAGTCTAGGATAAAAGCCTCACTTGGTCCTGTTTGGTTTGAGCTCTTAGTTAGTTCCCTTGGTGTTTTTTATTTGTTTGTAAGGAGTGGGAGGGGATGCCTCATTTGTTAGCTTAGGCTAACACAGAATTCACTACATAATCCAGACTGACCTAAAACTCACCACAATCCTGCTTCAGCCTTCTGAGTTCTGGGGTCTCAGGCATGAGCAATCAAGCCCAGCTTCCTCTGTCCTGTTTGAAATATTTCAAATCGATTGGAATGCCACAAGAGCAAAAACCAACTGAGGTTAAGTTCTGTGTTGTATTAAGAAGCAAAGTTAAAAGTCAACATTTTACTAAAACAAAAAGAGCCAACATGGCCTAGGTGTTGGGCCCTGCCTGTTTAGTTCAATCCTTACCTTGTTAAATGTCTTGCCTCAGTTTCCCCAGGCATAAGCTTCAAGCTTTATAAACGTAGCTGGTGACACCAACTCTTAGGCCGGCATTCAGCAGCGCTGTGGAGTCTTCTCCCTCCCTTCCCACCCCTTTCTCAACAGCCCTCAACAGTGCTTAAGGACTGGAGACCTTTGGGGTTCTGATTGGCTGCATCATTTTATTGTTGATGGTTGTGAGATTTAAAAAAAAAAAATTGTTCTAGCCGGGTGTGGTGGCACATGCCTTTAGTCCCAGCACTCAGGAGGCAGAGGCAGGCGGATCTACATGAGTTCAGTGTTGTGAAATATTTAACTATGTAAAGATGTGTTACATTATGCTACAGAATATTACTCTAATATGTTGCATTTGTTTAATGATATAAGGATGTATGTTTAATTATGTTTCACCTTGCCTGCCTAAGGCACCTGACTGGTCTAATAAAAAGCTAAACAGCCAGTAGCTAGGCAGGAGAGGGATAGGCAGGGGTGGCAGGCAGAGAGAATAAGTAGGAGGAGAAAGTTAGGCTTGAGAAGAACAAAGAAGAGAGGAGAGAATGAGAGAGAAAGAGAGGGACATGCCCGGGGCCAGAAGCCAGGCAGCCGCCAGCCAGACAGACAGAAAGACAGACAGAGAAGCAGTGAAAGTAAGACATATAAAAGGAAGAGTAAAAAGTTCTGAGGCAAATGTAGATGAAGAGAAACGGGTTAAGTTAAAAGAGTTAGCCGGAAACGAGCCTAAGCTAGGCTGAGCATTCATAATTAATAAAAAGTCTCCATTTCATGATTTGGGAGCTGGCTAGTGGCCCAAACAAAAAGGCCTGGGACAGTTCAAGGCCAGCCTGGTCTATAGAGGGAGTTCCAGGACAGCCCTGGCTACACAGAGAAAGCCTGTCTTAAAAAAACAAACAAGCAGAAATTGTTCTACCTTTTAACTTGCAGAGAAAGCTGATTCACTCCCTCTCCAGCCGGGGGCAAGAGGAACGCGGAGTGGTCCGAGATGGACCAGAGTCTCACTGAGGGGTCCTGAGCACCCTGTCACTCTGTCCACAGTAGCTGGATGAACACCTGCTCTGTGCACACTTTTATTCTACTACTGAACCCTTCAGAATGGAGGATTATCACCCATGCCTGTCTGTTCAAGAATAATCTATCATCAAAAATCCTGAAGGCCATTGAGAGCTACCTCACTACTCTTGCTGGTGAGGACTCTGCAGCCTTCCCCAACGTCACCACCAGCTTCCAGCTGCCCTCAGCCCCAGGAAGCAGGCTTGCTCCTCCACAGCAGCTTCCTTACTGCTGAGAGGCTCGAAGCATCAGGAAAGCTGAGCTTACAGTCCATACCCTGCTCTCTGCAGCAAGAGGGAGTTTATTTTTAAATAAATATTGACCCTTGAGTTGCATTAAATAACAGATATTTTATCAAGACTATCTCATTTGTCCTTCTCATCTAGAGAAGTGGGTGTTATCCTGTACACCGCAGGGAAATTAAGCGTGGGGTCCCAGGTCACTTGCGTGAGAGTGATGGGGTGCTCATTCCGATCCCATGCTCTCTGTGTCACACCATGTCAATACATGAGTGTGCACACATGCAAATTAAGTCTCAAGGCAGATGACAATTCCAGAAGCTTTCAAAATAATAATGCAATGCAAACTTTCAAGTTGTTAGGGCTAGAGAGATGGCTCAGCAGCTAAGAGCTTGGATTGCTCTTGCAGAGGACCCGAATTTGGTTCCCAGCACCCATGTTAGAAAGTTTACAACTGCCTGTAACTCCAGCTCCAGGGAATCTGACACCTCTGGCCTCCACGGGCATCTGCAGTCATATGCACACACACCCCACCCCAGCAAAATGCATACACATAATTTAAAATGTAAAAAATCCTTTAAAACCCTAAAATTTTAAATTGACGTGTTTCTTGCTAAATCAGCTGCTTTCTTGTTTTTCCTCTTTAACAAATTGGATGCAAAAGCTAAAACAACTAGAAAATACACTTCCCAGATGAGTTGGCTGAGACTGGAGCATACTTAATCTGGCAGAGGGCTGGCTGCTAGTCAAAAGCAAAAACTGGTGCCGTGCAAATCCAGAAACACATTTCTAACTGCTATACCTCTTTCTACATTCAGCCATCCAGCCTTTGGGATAATGCCCCTTGGAGCTGACACGTGGTCAGCAGCATGCCATCTCCAGATGAAGCCACAGGATTCCAACAGGCACATTCTGTGCCCACCTTAGAACAGAACAGGGCCTGGCATCCTGTGGCTGCAAGTGGGGAGTCCATGGCTGGGCCAACCATAATACGAAAATGCTGGACACGTAGCCACATCCATAGTCACAGGAGTACCCATAGTACTCAGGAGGCAGATGCAGGAGGATGGAAAGTTTGAGGCAGCTGAGTTACATAACAAGACCTTAGTATGTATCACACACACACACACACACACACACACACACACACACACACACACACACACACACAGTGCTGTTGGCTGTTGGCTCCAGCAGCTCACTGGGGAATGATATGATCGATTAGTCTGAATCCAGAGTCCGGGGGGTTAGACAGTGAGCTCACCAGTAGTTTACCCTGCAGTTTGAGGAGCACCCAGCAGGCACCAGCAGGAGAGTGAAGAGCACCAGAAATAGCTCTTCTGGGTTTTGCTATGAACCGAAAGTACCAGGGGCATTCATGCAAAGCCTCTGACGAGGCAAAGTAATGATACGATTTTTCCAGCCCAGATAGTGGTTGCTTTAAGTTATCATGGCAGTGACCTCCAGGCTTAAAACACAACTCTTTTGTCGCTGAGTTAGAACTGGTTTCCTTTATTTCAGATCAAGCACACCACAGCCGAGGAACTGATGAGAGCACACAAAGGAGACAGGAATTCAGGGCTGGAGGGATGGCTCAGCACTCTAAGAGCACTTGCCTTTGCAGAGGACCTGGGTTCTGTTCCCAGCACACACATGGTGGCTACAACCACCTTTAACTCTAGTTTCAGGGGTCCAGCGCCCTCTTCTGTTCTCTGTGGGCACTGCATGAATGTGGTGCACATAGGTACATGTTGATAAAAACATCTACACAGATAAAATAAAAACAAATAAATCTTTTGTTTGTTTTTTCATCTTTTTGAGACATGATCTCACTATGTAACTCTGGTTATCCTGGAACTCTATGTGTAGACCAGGCTGGCCTCCAACTCACAGAAATCCTCCTGCCTCTACTTCCTAAGTGCTGAGATCAAAGTCATGTGCCACCATACCCAGCTAATAAATCTTTTAAAAAAGGAAACATGAATCGAAATGGGGGGAGGGTCCCATAGAAAATGTATTCCTGCCAGGGTTGGATTATTGATGCTCTTTAGGGAGTATCCGGCACACGCTGAGTTGCAGATGAGTCAACAGTCTCATCCACAGTAACTGCTGACAGCCTGGTAGCTGCTTAAAGGTTCTCTGTGCTGTCTCATCGTGGGCAGCTCATCGTGGGCAGCTCATCGTGGGTATACCCTTCAACAAGAGAACCTGTGTCATCCTTCTGATGAGAAGTAGCCGGGGGAAGTCCAGATCCAAGGGCAGCAAAGCCAGCTTCCCAGCTTAGTTAAAAATTTCCCATCATAGCCACTCAGAACAGAGATGTCTCTTTAGATCTCATGCTATCCTCTCTCCAAAATAAAGTAGGTGGAGTCCTGTGGACCATTTGTTCTAATAATCTTTATATACATATTCCTAGCTATGAAGTTTGGGCCAAGGTACAGTTTCTCAGATCTCAATATTCTTGTGGGCTACATAGAATCAATAGCAAGATCTAGTGATAGAAAGAATAATCAAGTTATTGCTCCAGATTCTTAGAATGGTAAACACATGATGAACCTGACAACGTTTATCTATTCCTTTTATTACTATTTGTTCCAGAATAATCAGGTCCCATATATGAGAACCAGCTCTATAACCACAGTGAGACCAAATGAAAACGGTCCAGGATTGTTCAGAGTGAAACTTACTGGGGACTTAGTGATAGAAGAGATGTCCCCCTTACCCCTCAGTAGCAAGACCAGGTTGATCTTGTGTCAGAAAGACATTCGGATAAAAGTGACTTCGTCCAAGCCAGAAGGCACCTACAGCACCTCAAGTGAAACTCAAAGAGACAGGATAGTCCTGGCACCAGAGTGGCAGTGAGACCCACCATCACTTTAATGTTTGTTTGTTTGGAGTAAGCGAGGAAGCCATGTGGGAAGGAGGGGTTGGGGACCAACCAGAGCTACTCAGGGGCAATCATGGCGGTTTGATGCAAGATGGCTGCTGTCAGGCCAAGGTAAATCTGCAGGTGATTCTCTCCAAATAACCTTTCCCCACCACATCTCTAAAGTCTAGCATTATCCACTCACGGCCTACCAGGTTCAGATAGTGCTGTGGTCTTACAAGATGAAATGAGTTCTGTGAATGAATAGTAGTGAAGACTGCAAAAATAATGTGAATATACACTTCAGTATGGTAACTAATTTATCTTATGTGTATTTTACCTCAATATTTTTGTGTATGTGTATGTGCACATACATGTCTTTTTGGGTGCATACATGTATGCAGGCATGTGTACATGTGTGCTCATGTGAACGTGGAGGTCAAAAGTCAACTTTAGGTGTCATTTCTCCTTAAGCTTGTCTTTTGAGACAGGGTTTCTCACTGGCCTGGAGCTTGCCAAGTACACACCACCATGCCCAGCTGATTCAAAGGCTCAAACTCGGGTCTTCTTGCTTGGGTACCAACTGAGCCATCTCTCCATTCCCTTAAGAATGTGTCCTTTTAAAGATCCTTTTTAAAAATCCTTCATAAAAATCTCTAGTCATTTAAAACCATGAATATTATGCCTCAGTAAAGTAACATACAATTTTACAGCCCAAGACACGGCAGTCGCCTCTGGGGAACACATTGCTCTTCCTTTCACTCATCAACACCCACTCTAACACAAATGAAATCCAAAAGCCCATATGGTCCTCCCACAGCATCTTGGGTAACATCGTGTCTCCTCGGCGTAACAATCACTTAAAGAAAGACTGCCCACAACTAGGCTCTTTCAGAGGGTTGCATGTTTCTTGACCAATCCAGGATGATTTTGGAATCAAAAGCCCTCAAGGAAATGTGGAAGGTCCCTTGGTTCCATGCCCCTGCTTCAGGAAGACTGTAAGTAAACTATTCTGGGCATGTGGGAATCTCATGCAGGAACCTCAGCTGGCTGGTTGGAACCCACCAGAGACTATCACCAGAGACTCTCATATACTATCTGTACATGCACCACCCTGGGTGTACCTCGTGGATCGAAGACCACAGGCCATCATATGCCAAGACCAAGATTCCAAAGCTGCTTGGTGTCTCCTTTCATTCTAGCAATCTGAAGTCTTAGGCTCAACACAAGGGCACCTCAACAGAGAAAGGTAGGTTTTGCTTTGTTTTTAATTTAGACACAGTCTCTCTACATACCCTGGCTATCCTAGAATTCACTATGTAGACTAGGCTAGCCTCAGACTCACAGAGATCCACCTGCCTCTGCCTCATGAGTACTAAGACTAAAGGCACATATCACCATGCCCAGCTCAGATACCTGACTCTTGAATGCTCTTTCCCTAAGAGATTAAAATCATTCCATCTTTCTTTACAAAATCCTGGTGACACAGGATAATAGAACAGTTCGAATCTAAATAAGAGAGTGGGATGCAGGGGGTTTGAAGAAAAGGGAACCCTATGCAATGGGGGTACAGATGTCAGTTGGCTCAGCAGTCATGGGAAGTGGCATGGAGGGTCCTTAAAATTGCTAAAACTAGGGCTGGTGAAGGCACTTGCTTCCAAGCCTATGACCGAGGTTCAAGCCTTAGAATCCGCATAGTGGACGGAGAGAATTGACATGCAAAGGTTGTCCTCTGACCTTTACATGTAGTGTGGCATGTACCCCCGCCCCCCCAAAAAAAAACCCTCAAGAAAATGTAAATTCAAGACCAGCCTGGTTTACAGAGTGAGTTTCAGGACAGCCAGGGTTATACAGAGAAATCTTGTCTCGAAAAGCCAAAACAATAACAACAAAAAAGCTGAATTATATCAGGATCTAACCTCATTTCTGGGTATTGACCCGAAAGATTAGAAATGAGTATGTTGAACAGAAGTCTGCGCCTGGAAAGATTGGAAATGAGTATGTTGAACAGAAGTCTGCGCCTGAGTTACCAGCAGACCACTCACCACAGTGGATGACAGAATCAACCTAAGTGTCCATCAGCAGGTGAACGGACAAAGAAAAGTGGTAAATGCATATCTGGGATGCTTTTTACCTTTAAAGATAATGTGGTCCTTGTGACAACAAATCAAAGAAAAGAACATCGTGCTAAGTGAAATAAGCCAGGCACAGACAGACAGACTGAGCATAGGGACTCTAAACCAGCAGAACTCAAAACACAGGGAGAGTGCAGGGCCTGGTGGTGGCTTGCACCTGCTGTCATCCCAGCATTCAGGAAGTGACAGCAGGAGGGTGGAGAGTTCTGGAAGTCTGGGAATGGAGAGAGGATGGCCCCAAAAGGCTCCAATACATCAGTGAAGGCAGGAAGGGATTTTTCTTTATTGGAGTCACTGTATAGTACGGTGAATGTGACAAAAAACACCACATACTTCAAATTCACTGAGAATTCATCTTAAACATTCTCACCACAAAGAAAAGTAAGTAATGGGGTGATGGATATGCCAAGTGGCTTGATTTAATTATTTGCTATATATCCATAAACCACAATGTCACTTTGTGACCCAGATACACACAGTCATCATTTATTCATATACGTTTTTTAAAATTGCTTTTTGAAGTCAGGCACGGTGGCTCAATCCTATAACTCCAATACAGAGGTAGAGGCAGGAGGATCAGAAGCTCACGGTTGTCCTTAGCTGCCTAGTGATGCCAACCTGGGCTACATGAGGCTCTGCCCCCCCCAAAAAAAAAGTGTCTTAAAAAGTACAGGAGTGGTGCCTGGAGAGATGGTTCAGTGGGCAAAGTATTTGCTGCCCAAGTATGAGGACCTGCGATCAGATAATAAAAAGAAAAGAGCGTGGCAGGGAGTCTGTAACCCCAGTTCTTGGGGGATGGAGACAGAAGGATCCCTGGGGCTCACTGGCCAGTCTGCCTAGATAAATCAGTGAGGTCCAGGTTCAGTGAGACACACTATTAATAAGCGGTGGTGGCGCTCGCCTTTAATCCCAGCACTCGGGAGGCAGAGCCAGGCGGATCTCTGTGAGTTCGAGGCCAGCCTGGGCTACAAAAGTGAGTTCCAGGAAAGGTGCAAAGCTACACAGAGAAACCCTGTCTTGAAAAACCTAAAAAAAAAAAAAAAAAACATGGTGTGGAGCAAAGACAAGACACCTGGCTTTCATCCCTGGCCCCACACACTCACGCACACAACACGGGAGGAAAGGGGCTGCAGTAAACTAGCATGTGGCCAGGCTTCCAGATGTCCTTCTGGGTTCCTTTGGCCCCAGAGTGGGATATAGGCCTTATGTGACCCTGTTCTGCTGTAGAGTCGGCCACCTGGCCACTCCCATTCATCCAGGAGGGAAGAGCACACTTTTTCCAGATGAACAGGAAAAGTGGCATGTTTTTCCTCCACAGAGTGAGGCAGAAATCAAATCCTGAGCAGACTGACCCTGCGGCCTCAGCTCTGCCAGTGCCCTCAGAGGCAGCCAGCTGTGTGGGCAGCATCTCCGTCAGCCACACACTCCCTGGGCCAGGGTGGGGCTCTGCTCCCAAATCTTTCCAAAATTCAAGCTGAGTCTGGCAGAAAGACACAAAGCAGAAGTGTTCAAGCTTCCTCTGTGGCTTTCTGAATCATGGAGGGAGCTTTGCTATTTACGGGGAAGCCTCCCCCAGTTTTGTAGGTGAATCCTCTTCAAGGCGGGAGTAAGAAAAGAGACTTCCTGACAAAACTGGAGACAGCAGGGCTGACCTGAGGTGGCAGCATCAGGCTGAGAGGGACTGAAAGTAGCTTACCAGGATGGAAGTGGAAAAAGTGGGGGAGGAGGGTGACATCAGTGTCTGGCCCTGCTCTCTTCAAAAACCTGATGGGAGATGTTGGGAAGGAAACCATAAAGTCACAACAGACTCGGGAGATGTATATATATGAGAATATGTTTTTCCTCAGAGAACCAGCCATTGAGGTAGAAAAAAGAAACAGAGGGCTGGCTCAGTGGATCAAAGCCCTTTTCTCCAAGACCTTATTAGCTCATTCCCAGGACCCACATGGAGGAAGGAGAGAACTGACTCCAGCAAGTTGTCCTCTGATGTCTACATGTATGCCATAAGATGCTCACATACCCTAAAGAAAATGTAATAATAAAACACACACACACACACACACACACACACACACACACACACACACACACACACACACACACGAGAGAGAGAGAGAGAGAGAGAGAGAGAGAGAGAGAGAGAGAGAGAGAGAGAAGCGGGTGAGGCATGCCCATCAAATCATTCCCAGCACTCTGGAGACTGAGGCAGGAGTTTGTAAGTTGGACTATTTTGCATGAGCTTGTCAATAATTAAGTGTTTTTTACGGATAGAAACTGAGAATTAGAGCAAGTTCCTTGAAAACAGCTCTCCCCTGCTGGAGAGTGGCTGCCAGCACACAGGGGTGACACAGGGCGCGCTGCTGACCCACAGTCTCTTCACCTTACACTGGACTACAGCTATAGGGTATCTCTGGTTTTAAAGTCTGTATCATTTGGACTGCACTCAATCTTCAAGAGGCATTAATTCCCCCGCATGCATTAACTACGTTTTCAAATGCATTAACTTCCTGCAGGACTGAAGTTTGCATTGACCACTGTGCACAATGCACCTGTCAGGCAGAGTGCGTCCTGTCTAGTGTTACACGTAACTACTAACTGGTAGCAGCAGCTTTGTTCACTTTGAATAGGTTTCCAGGCACTAAGCAATATTTTAATGTGTTCATTGGAATAGGTTCACAGACAACACAATGCACTCATTTGCAATTTGAATTTGCTAATTATCTTCATTACATTATTTTCTAGCTTAAAAAGGTAAATGTGGATATATATGTTATATATATATATAGTTTTTTGTTTTTTGGTTTTTTTTTTGAGACAGGGTATCATTTTGTATCTCGGACTAGTCAGGAGCTTACTATGTAAACCATGCTGGCCTCAAACTCATAGAAATCCACCTGCTTTTACCTCCCAAGTGCTGGCATTAAAGGCGTGCACCACGATGCCTCACTGATATTTAAGAATTTTAACTGGAAACTTGCTCCCCATGTAGACATGATGGATGTCAGGAGCTTCAGTATTGTCACTATGAGGAGAAAGTGAAGGAGTTGACCCAGGAGCTCACGAGTTCACTTGGACACACGCAGTTCTAAAAGCCATAGGCCTTTTGGTTCAAATCAAATTCTTCTGGAGAAGACGAACCAGTTTTTTAAATGAGGTTTTAAATATTTAATGGAAATTTTAAAACATTTGGGCCCGAGTCGTGTGCTCTCCAGGCTGGTACCTAACTCACTACATAGCCTGGGATGAGGCTGACCCTCCACCTCCACCCCCTCCCCCGCCCTGCTGGGTCATAGCTGCACCTGACTACAGACGTTTTTTGTGTGGTTTAGGGATCAAGCCCAGGGTTGTGAGTGCCAGACTCTACCAACCGAGCCACATGCCCAGCTCGTGAAATAATTTTTTTCATACTTAATTTAGCTACTACAAAAATCTTAAGTATGTTTAAAATATTCTGAGAATTTGAATTGATGGTAAAACTATAAATACTATGAAATCCGAATATGTACCAAATTTTTCTGGTGACAAGTAAACATTGAAATTCAAATGTGCCATCACTGTAAAATAGTATAAACTGAAGGGCAGTCATTAACAATTTGATATTGATTATATATGATCATACTTTGGATATGCTGGTAAAATAACCCAGTTTTGTTTTCCATGCAATGCTGGGGATTGAATCCAGGCCTTTGCAAATCCTACGCCCACACTCAACAACTGTGGTACATCCCAGCTTCCATCTTTACTACTGAAGGTAATCTGTTTCCATCTCCTTTTACTTACATTATGTTTAATATTTCTTGAGTGGCCTGAAAGTCTGGGCAGCACTTGAGCAGTAAGTAACTAGAGTACTCCCTGCAGTGTGTGTGTGTGTGTGTGTGTGTGTGTGTGTGTGTGTGTGTGTGTGTGTGTTGTCTGTGTGAGTGTGGGTGTATGTGTATGGTATGTGTAGTGGTGTGTGTGTGTAGTGTGTGTGGTGTCTGGGGGGTGTATGTATATGGTATGTGTAGTGGTGTGTGTGGTGTATGGTGTGTGTGTGTGTGTGTGTGTGTGTGTGTGTGTGGTGTGTGGTGTGTGTGTTAGCACATGCAGAGGCCATGGGATGACACCAGCATGCCATCCTCAATCGCTTCTCCACCTTATTTTTTGAACCAGCATCTCTCACTGACCCTAGAGCTTGCTGTTTAGACTTGGCTGGCCAGCAAAACCCCAGGACCCACCTAGCTCCGCTCCCTAGACCCAGCGTTCTAAGTACACATGCCCAGGCTTGCCTCTTACATGGGTGCCGTGGATCCAAACTCAGGTCCTTACACTTACACAGCCAGCCTTTTACCCGCCGCATCTCCAGCCCCTCTTTACAGTTCCGTACTTTACTACAAGAAACTCAAGCTTCCAAATGTAGCTCACGCTAGGCCACTGCATGGCACAGCTCTAGACATGGCTCACTGCTTTCTGTAACTGTGACATGACCAATGCTGACAAAATGGTCATCACAGTCAGACCTTGTTCTCCAGACTGAATATGCATGGTTACTGTCCTTTCAATCCTCACCAAAAGACCTGTGTGTTCCTAGTGCCTGCATTCTGCCGCTCACATCAGACAGACGGGAAAAGGGTGGGGGAGGGGAGACAATACACTGGAACATTAGGAGAGATTGTCCTTGGAAACAATCTGCTTCAAAGAAACACTTGGGTACTTGGACCCCCTCAGTGTGCGGCAGATCACACCCCTTTACACTTTCTTGTCTTACACCAGTTGGCTTACTCATTTAAACTCGCGTGGAGCCCTTAAGGGCAGGTTACTAAAAAGATGCTGAACTGAATCTGCCTTCGGAGCAGGTTGGTTGCCCTCCTTGGAGGGGATGAGTTTGAAAGTCTGTCTGTCTGCTGGGCGGGCGCAGAGGCAGAGCGGCTTGCTGAGCCAGGACCTGCTTGTGAGTGTTAGGAGGAGGAGGGAGGGGAAGGCAGAAGCTGGTTCCTGCTGAGAAGTTGCAGTTTATCTCAGGGCAGTGGGGTATCTGCAGGAAATTCTGGGGTAGGCTGAGGGCAGCAGCGATGACCAAACAGCTTCTTAATCACCGCCACTCCACTCTGGCCCAGGTCAGGGAAGAGCTGAGGTGGCTTTGGTGAGAGGTAATAAGGGCCTACGTGAGGCCATAACAGTGGGGAGCAGCTCTGAGAAATAGCAAAGAGACAGGCCAGACAGAATGCCATCCTGGTTTGGTAGAGAGGGTAAAGAGAGTCAGGCATGGAACATACTTCTTGCCTGGATAGCTGAATGTGGCTTCCTGCCCATTCATCCTTAGATACACTGAGTTCAGACGACATTAGAACACTTGACTGGACATCCTGTAGGACTCCAGAGCTGAGGCTCCATGGTGGAGTACTCGCTTAGCATTTAAGAGGCCCTGCTCCAACCTCCAGTACCATAGAAACTAATCAAATAACAAAAAAACCTTCAATAAACATGGGCGATCAATTTAAATAGCTACCTCTAAAAACAAGGCATTCGAATGGCCAGCCCTACTGGGGGAAAGGCCCAGCGTCACCATTCACCAGAGAAGACCAGGTCAAAACCAGAGATGTCACCTGCCCCCAGAACAGGCTGCTGCCATCCAAATGACTAAGGACAGCCAGTGCAAACAAGTGCGGCATCAGGATCCTTGCACAGTGTTGGTGGGAATGCAAATTGCTACAACCACTATGGAAAGCAGTATGGAAGTTCCTCAGGAAATGCAAACAGAATGCCTTCGTATGACCCAACACTCCCACTACTGGGTATAACTCAGAGGAAGTGAAATCAGTGCGTAGAAGAGACACCAACTCTCCCATGTTCTTGGCAGCCCGATTCACAACAGTCAAGAAATGGGACCAAACCGGGCGGTGGTGGCACACGCCTTTAATCCCAGCACTCGGGAGGCAGAGCCAGGCGGGTCTCTGTGAGTTCGAGGCCAGCCTGGGCTACCAAGTGAATTCCAGGAAAGGCGCAAAACTACACAGAGAAACCCTGTCTCGAAAAAAACAAACAAACAAAAAAACCAAACAAACAAAAAAAGAAATGGGACCAACTTAAGCATACACCAACTGATGAATGGGCAAAATAAACAAAGCAAAACGCCAGTGAACACATACAGTGTGTTCTGAGTCACAAAAAGAATGAAAACCCTGTCATTTACAGCTACTTGGATGGAACTGGAGGTCATTGAACTAAGACAAACACAGAAAGACAAGCACCACACTACCTCACTCATGTGGAATATGAAACATGTGCAGCCACAGAAGTTGAGAGTAGAAAGGTGATTACCAGGGGCAAGGGAGAGGGGGTGTGGAGAGATTGATCAGTGGGTGCTGGGTTGTAGTTAGAACAAGGAGTTCTGGTGTGGATTGTGTAACAGGGTGACCACAGATATTCATAATACATGGAACATTTCCTAAAGCTAGAGACAGTGGGTGTGCATCTCGGTTGGTAGAGTGCTTACCAGGCATGCACACAGCCCTGGGTTCGATGTCCAGCACTGCTTGCTAATAAAACCAGATGTGGTAGCACATGACTGTAACCCAACACTAGGGAGGGGCAGAATGCAGGCACTAGAAACACACATGTCTTTTGGTGAGGGCACCCAGGCAGGGGGATCGGGATCTGTCCCTGGTCTATATTTTATTTTTAATTGTGTGTGTGTGTGTGTGTGTGTGTGTGTGTGTGTGTGTGTGTGTGTGTGTGTGTGGTGTGACCTGTGCAGGTCAGAAGGTGGCAGATCTCCCGGAGCTGGACTTACAAGCGTTGGAAGCCTCCTGGCGTGCGTGCTGGTCCTCTGTAAGAGCAGCACCCTCTGGGGCTGGAGAGATGGCTCAGAGGTTAAGAGCACTGTTTGTTCTTCTAAAGGTCCTGAGTTCAATTCCCAGCAACCACATGGTGGCTGAAAACCATCTGTAATGAGATCTGGTGCCCTCTTCTGGCCTGCAGGAATATGTGCAGGCAGAATACTGTACACATAATAGATAAATAAATCTAAAAAAAAAAAAAAAAAAAAAAAAAAGAGCAGCACCCTCTCTTTACTGCTGAGTACCTCTCCAGTCTCTTGATTTCCCATATTCACGCAATCACAAAGTCCATCATTTTACAGATTTTACACTCTTCCATCACACTGACTCTCATGTAGTTCAGGGCTGTGTGCTGCGCTGCAAACGCTCTGTGACTCACTTCGGCCTTTACAGATAGGCGTGTAAGCAGCTCCAGGTCTGTTCCTGGAGCAAACCTGCATCACCTGCACCCTTGCACACAACTCCACACACATCCCAAGGGGAAACCCTGGGGAAACTCCTAGAATTGAAGTTGCTAGAACGTCTTCTTACAAAAATTCAACAAATGCCACCAAATTTCCAAGCAATTCTTCACATGAGCCTCAGGTGCTTTGGCCTGGGTTCAGAAGGGTGTTTGGAAACCTCTTGAAACTCTCTGGAGAATGGTAAGTATGTGTTGATTTTCCTCAAGGTGGCTTCGGTTATATTCTTATGGGGCGGGCACCTCCAGGAAGGATGAGAACTACCGAGTCAAAAGGTCCTCAGGAGCATCAGGAAGACGCACCTGCAGACAATGGCACTAAAATACCAACAACAACAACAACAACAACAAAAAGGTGTTTGTTCCTTGCTCCCTGAGAGGTAGATGTGGGACCCAATTCCTGTAAATGCCCTGCTCCCTTCTCTAGGGGAGAGAGCTCAGGCACAAGTGAATTAGGAGACTGAGGACCCATGTTAGCCTCTGATAGCAATGCCACATGGTCCCTTGCCAGGGGGAAGATCCCTTCACACAGAGGATCACATCCATGTGGGCCGGAAAATGTTTGCTCTCTTGCATCTCATTGTTCAGACTCTGTGTGGCATCTAGGCCTGCGGGTTAGGGGTGGGGTGGGGAGGAACCCATGGGATTCCTACATGGTGACCTCCAGTCTGGCCTTTAGTCACCACTTATGCCTGTGCTGATGGCAGAGATAGCTCAGGAGGTGGCATGACAATTTACTGACCTCAATCAACGGGAACCTTTAAGTTTAGAAAATGCTCTTCAGAAACGGTGTTTCAGGGTCCCCCAGCAAAATCACAGCTCAATTCAAATACAACCAAGGAATTATACCCCACATAACGCACAGTGGGCCTCAGAGACCCGTGGGGTGTTTGTTTGTTTGTTGTTTTTCGAGACAGGGTTTCTCTGTGTAGCTTTGGAGCCTTTCCTGGAACTCACTCTGTAGCCCAGGCTGGCCTCGAACTCACAGAGAACCGCCTGGCTCTGCCTCTCAAGTGCTGGGATTAAAGGCGTGCGCCACCACCCGCCCGGCAGAAACCCGTGGTTTTTAAGGCGGTTAGTGGAGTGTGTTCATCCATCTCAGTTTCAATCAGGCTGAACAACAAGAAGCAGAAAACTGCGGGCTGGAGCTAAGCCGAGAAGTGCTGAGCACTGTAAGACTGCGCTGAGGGGCGAGGGTCACCATGCAGTTGGTAGACTGCTGCCGGGTAAGCAGGAGGACAGCTGGACCCCCAGCAACTGTATTTTTAAACTGTGAGGTGTGGTAGGTTGCTAGGTGTGCTTATGATCCCACTGCTGGGGAGGCAGAAACAGATCCTTGAGGCTCACTGGCCAGTCAGCCTGGCTTAGGTGGAGAGCTCCAAGACAATGAGAGACCCTGTCTCAAAATAAAAGAAGATGAGGAACAACAGCTGAAGTTGTTCCCCCCCCTTCCACAAGCACGTGTTTGTGTGTATATTCCCCCCCCCCCCCGCAAACACACACATAGAATTGTGTCTGGAGGGAGAAATGTCTGTTGTTAATCAGATCTCTGCTATACTGACTGTTTAGCAGAGGACTGTCCTTCAGAGTGGGCAAGTTTAGAATGTTCCTCCTCACATGGAACAATAGCTTCACATCACCTAGAGCATTCAGTGTAATGGCAGATCAGTCCGATGGAAGGTCACACCTCACTCAGCTTAGCAAGCATGCTCACTCGTGAGTCTGTAAGGCCTCCTTCTCACAGTGAGCTCCTGAGAACACCTTTAAACACACAGCTCCTGGGACCCCAGTTCATCACACTGGATCAGAATCTGGGGCAGTGACCCGCCAAGGTGTGATGGTGCACACTTGTGTAAGTAACTCAGAATCCAGAAGGCTGAGACAGAAGGATGGCAAAGTCTAGGTTGGCCTGGGTTACACAGTATGGACATTTCAAAAAAAAATTTTTTTTTAAAGGATGGGGCAAGAGCCAGGCGTTATGGTGCATGCCTTTAATCCCAGCACTTGGGAGGCAGAGGCAGGTGGATCTCTGTTGAGTCCAGCCCAGCCTAGTCTACAGAGTGAGCTCCAGGACAGCCAGGGCTACACAGTGAGACCCTGCCTTGGAAACAAACAAACAAACCAACAAGAATAGTGCAAGAATCTGAATATCGTTTAGACTTCCTAGGGGATTCCGATGCACCCTGAAGTTTGGGGAAGTATCAGGACCAGGACTTGAGGCCATGTTTCCTCATCTGTGAAACCGGGTTAAGAGCCCATCTCAGGCTGAAGAGAATTAAAGAGCATAGGCTGACCATTACTCAGACACTCTGAGAAGGCCATCGTGGTGCCTGGTAAACTCCCTCCATACTCTAACTGCATGAGAACAAGAGCAAAAGGCTTGGTTTGGGAAAAATGACACCCCCAAACTCAAGCAACTCCTTTTTGAAAGCTTCCTGCTTTAGACTTTAAAGGTATATCATTTTGGTGGCTGGAGATGTGGCTCAGTTGGTAGCGTGTTTGCCTAGCACGCACAAAGCCCTGGGGTGGACCCCAGCACCAAATAAACTAGGCATGGTTGTGTACATCTGTAATCCCAGCATTCAGGACTAGAGGCAATAGGATCAGAAGTTTGAGGACATCCTCGGCTACACAGAAAGCTTGAGGTCAGCCTGGGCTACATTAGAGCCTATCTCAAAATAAAAGATAAATACAGAATATAATCTTTGAGGGTTCTCCTCTAAAATTTATTATGACTGTTTAAATATAAAACGTGATTTTAATCAAATAATCGGGTGAAACTGGCACTTAAGGAAAATCTCTGTAATTCACCCTGTAAGCTTCCCTCTTTCCCTGGCAAGTGACTCAGGGTAGCCTACAAGTGGGTAAGCAAGATCAGGAAAAGAAACGAATGGATGGTCACAAAGCAATGTGCCCTGGGACATGGCGCTGGTGGGCTAAGAGGCTCACCCTGTGGGTCCTGATGGCTGGCAGGTGCAGCCTGACCCAGAAGTTCATCTCCAGGCTGCTTTCAGAGAAAACATCATCCCTAACACAAGCAAGGACTCTGGCTAGGACGAAATCATTGCCCTTGGCCTAATAGTTGTGTCGCTGGTACCCGTGGGTGAGTGTCCATGTGTGTGCCCCAAAATCAGAAGCCTGTTCTGACTTTGGCAAGATGGCCATCACGGGCTCTCGGGTGTTCGTGGCTGTGGTTGGTGGTAGCTGTGGTTGGTGGTGGCTGTGGTTGGTGGTGGCTGTGGTTACCGCTTCCCAATCTAACTCCTGACTTCTCCTGCTTTTTTTTGCAAAAACATTGTGTGTGTGTGTGTGTGTGTGTGTGTGTGTGTGTGTGTGTGTGTGTGTGTGTGTTCTCCAAGGCCACAAGGTGCCAGATGCCCTGGAGCTGGACTGCAGGCAGTTGTAAGTCATCTGAAGTGGATGCTGGGAATCCAACTGTAGTCCTCTGGAGGAGCAGCAAGTGCTCCTAACACTGACCATCTCTCTAGCCCCTACCTGCTGTCGTGTTTGTGTTTTGGTTTTGGTTATTTGGATTTTTCTCTCATGCAGTCCAGGTTATCTTCCATTACCCTGAACTACCTACCAACTGTCCTGAGGCGCTGGGATTTCAGGCAAGAGTACACCTGGTTTACTCGGAGCCAAGGATGAAACCTAGGGCTTCTGGTATGCTAGGCACTCTATCAAGTCCTCCTGCCCTTTCTACTCCCTGTTCTGTACGGATTCACTTGCTTCCCATCTAAGAAAGTGGGCGTCTGGAAATGATGGGCAGTGGGACGGATAACTCGCGGGCCATCCCATCCACCCTTTCACCATCAGCTGGAGAGCCAGGACCCCAGTTTTAATGGAAGACACGGTTACCCAGAGCCCCCAGTGCTCCTCCAGTAACCGGAGGCTTTCACACACTTTTCACACGTCAAGCAAGCAGAGTATTAAGCCGCCATCCTCTTAGACGCCAAAGACCCTGGCTGGTCAAGGCTCTGAGGACTGGTGAGACTAGGGAGACTGTAGCCACAGGCGGACACCGGGACACGCGGCTCAGAAAAAGACGATTCCTGAGTGCCAGGCACTGCGCAGAGGTTGTTCGGCAAGGGGTGGGGTGGGGCGAGGAGCGCCATAACAATAAGAGAAAGTAAACTTACCTGTAAAAAAGAAAAGGTAACACAAGTGGAGCTGGGGTGAGCTTCAACTCAGCAAAGGACTACAGGGGTCTGGGAGTGGTGGGCTGGGCTGGGTAGTGCTGTGTACAGCGCCGCCTGCTTCTTTCTACCGCTTCCCAGGTAGCTGCTCTGGCTCGGGACCACGCGCAGGCGTCCTGGGCGCGCTGCCAGTGGCCCAAAGAACCACGCTTGGTCGCAATACCCCGTCCCTGAGCTCAGGACCCCCAGCCACAGCCTAGGACAGCAAGCTGGAGCTCAAGACTCCCATGCCGGAGTCCAAGACCTGCGACCGAGCCCAGGATCCCGGGACTAAGTTCAGGTCTCCAGGCCCCAGTCTAGGACCTGCGGCAGAACCCAGAGTCCCCAAATCAAGTCTAGCTCTCCAGGTCCGAGCCAAGGACACCGGCCCGGAGCCTAAGACCCACCCCCAGAGAGCCCAGAGCCCGCAGCCGAGGTCTGGACCCCGGCCCAAGCCCCTTACCTCCCGTACGGAGACCCGCTGTGAGTCTGCTGCGGCTGCCACACCCTCGTCCCGGCCGACAGGACCCGCCCCGTCTTGGGGTGGAGACTGAGCACGAGTTCCTGGTTGTCCCTTTGCCCACGGGATGAAAAGTCCCTCCCAGGCGGAGCACAGCTAGAGCCGCGCCAGACTCGCCCCCTGCACCAGGAGGCGACCGAGGCTGCTCCCGCCACGGATCCCGCACACGGCTTCCCTACCCCACTCAGGACGCTCACCCAACAAAGGACCCTGAGCCTGCACCGCCAAAAACCCACTCGGGACCCCTACCTTGCACAGCCAGACACCACCCCAGACGTCCTCAATCCCAGGATCTCAGCCTCTGGTTCTGGAGGGGTCACACACACCACACCTGGGTCTCAGCGCTTCAGCCTGGCGCCCAGGGTTCCTACACCCAGACCTATGTCCAATGGGCTGGAAAAGTAGAAAATGACTCCGAGGGCACAATTTGTGCCCTTCTTCCACACTAGAACTTATGTTCCAGAAAAATCCTAGCAGTTTCACGCCTCTTTTAAGAAAACAATTGCAGGCCGGGCGGTGGTGGCGCACGCCTTTAATCCCAGCACTGGGGAGGCAGAGCCAGGGGGATCTCTGTGAGTTCGAGGCCAGCCTGGTCTACAGAGTGAGCTCCAGGACAGGCACCAAAACTACACAGAGAAACCCTGTCTCAGAAAAACAAACAAACCAACAAAGAAGACAGTTGCAGTCTCAAGAGTCCGGAGAAGGGTGCAGGAAGGTGGGTACAAGGCACCTTTGGGGACTTGAGGTTAGCAGCAGCTCCTGGTTTCCCGCTGAACCCCCCTCCAGCTACATTGCTTGGTTGCCAGTCTGGCTCTTGCTCCTTGCTTGTGTACCCAGGCGGGGCACACACTTGAAGAACCAAACCTGTGACTCTGCAGGCAACCTCCAATTTCATTTGAGAAAGAATGGGTTGCTTTGGGCAATGTTTTCTATCCAGCCAACCAAAACCCAAGTGGTCATTACATTAAATCCTATCAGCAACGTTGGCTAGAGGAGATGGCGAATTGTGTGGTTAATAGCTGCGGGTTCAGGAGGAGACGACTGATCTAGGCTTGGGCCTGTCCTTTCATGTTTGAAGGCCTAAATGTTTCTAAGCTTCCGCAGGGGGAGGAGACAAAATTAACCAAGGTTATAGGAAGAACAAAATAAAGACACTTCACTTCTGGAAGATTCGAGGCTGTTGCATCCTTTTAAAAATAGTTAGGGCCGGGCAATGGTGGCACACGCCTTTAATCCCAGCACTGGGGAGGCAGAGCCAGGCGGATCTCTGTGAGTTCGAGGCTAGCCTGGGCTACCAAGTGAGTTCCAGGAAAGGCGCAAAGCTACACAGAGAAACCCTGTCTGGAAAAACCAAAAAAAAAAAAAAAACCCAGCAAAACAAAATTAGGTGCAGGGAAGGGGAAAGTAAACATTAGAATCTTAGTACGTAGCAACTGCTGTTAGCATCCAGCTAAGCTGACCTTTACAGCAAGTGCACCCAGGCCACAGCCGCCTGCTGCACCTTCTCAGAATGAGGGACTGGAGAGATGGCTCAGTGGTTAAGAGCACTCTGGCTGCTCTTGTACAGGACCTGGGTTCAGTTCCCAGAACCCATATGGTGGTTTACAACCTTCTATAAAATACCCTCTTCTGACCTCCGCAGGCACCAGGCACACGTGATGCACATACGCACTTGCAGGCAAAACACCCATCCGCAGAAAGTAAAATAGTAAATCTTTTTTTATATAAATATAAAAAGAGCACTGACTGCTCTTCCAAAGGACCCCAGGTTCAATTCCCAGCACCCACTTGGTGTTTCACAACTGTCTGTAGCTCCAATTCTAAGTGATTCTGCAATCTCCTCTGGCCTCCAAGGGCACCAGGCATGCAAGTGGTGCACAGACATGCATATAGACAAAATACCCACACATATTTTTTAAAAATACCAAAATAGATACATATATTTACTTCAGATTTCTCCTGAAGATGAATGAAAGTAAGAGTGAATTTTTTCATTTTACAACACATCTGGGTTTCGTGGTACACACCTGTAACCCCAGCACTTGGGAGGTAGAGCAGAAGGATCAGGAGTTCAAGGCCATCCTCAGCTGCTTTGCAAATTCAAGGCCAGCCTGGGATCCATGAGCCCCTGTCTCAAAGAAGAAGGAGAAAACAGTAGTTCTGTGGATGTAGCCACTGGTAAAACATACGCTAAGCATACACAAGGCCCTGGATTCAATCCCCCAGCTCTACATAAACATGAACATCTCTCAAGGCCAAGGGAACCAGAGGGAAAACAACAACGTAACTCCTCTGGCAACTGAGAAGTAGAAAGCCAGGTGACAAATGTGGCTGGCCTGAGAAAGCAGAGCCCAGTGCCAGGAGAAAGCCAAGAAGCGGGTGAAATGTGATCTCATTTCTCAAGATCTGGAGGGCTCGGCCGTACCAGGTGCCTCTGAAAGCAGATCTTCAGGAAGGACTAAAGTCAGGCGGCTCCTCGGAAGTCTTTTCAGGCAGCAGCTGGTGCTCTCTGTCCCCTCTGTTCATCTGTCACCTCTCCTCTTTCACCCAGGTAGAAGGCTGGAAGATTGGGTGGGCCTTCTCCAAAAGGGGTCGAGAAGGGTATTTTGGGGGGTAGGGGGTGTCTGGTTGTCAAAGGCAGCCTTCTACTTGGTGACTTAAAACAATGGCCACTTTATTTCTGTCTTTTATGATTCATGACTTTGTGGATCTGAATTTGGACAGTGCTGGGCTTGGCATGCCCAACACTTTCTATCATTGTGGCATCAAGTGAAGGCTGATTGGTATAGCAGGCTAGCTGGATTCACCAACCTGGAGAGTCATTCATGTGCTGGGCAATGTGGCACTATGGCAAAGTATGGAAGACTGCCCTCCAGTGACACCATCCTCCAGAGAACCTGCATATACCATCTCCACTTGAAGTCAGATTTCCTGTGCAAGTTCAGGGTCTCCAGAAAGAACACTGTATGGGATCCAACAACTCCCTGTCTAGGCTTCAAGGAGATCAAACACGCCTGTTGGGCTCCATCCATGGGGAGTCACTAAGGCCCACCTGACTTCAGGGTTCCACTTGAGGCTCTATTGCTGAGTGTCTTCCTGGGTTTGAGCGTATGTGAGAGGGCTCTAGGGTAGGAGATTTACACAAGCCTAGGGCTACTCTATTGACATCGAAGTGGTAAATATGGAACTGCTCCTGTTCAGTGTCTAGAACACTGGTGCAGGGATTATACCCACTGAGTTGGGAAACTAGAGACTCTGGGGTATCTAAGAGCAAAAACATAAAGAGACTGTCATCAGTTGCTCAGAGCAACCGGAAGCAATGCTAAGGTTAATAAAGGCACAAAGTCAAGCCCCACCCACTCACAAGTGCAGGCAGCCTGCCAATCTTGTTTGTGGGATGGCTGGACAAAATTCAGGACACTTAGTTAAACTGGAATTTCAGCTAGACATGGTGGTACTTGCCAATAATCCCAGCACTTGTGAGGTAGAGGCAGGAGGATCAGAAGTCCAAGTCCCGGCCTGGGCTACATAACAAATTCAATGCCAGCCTGAGCTACATGGAAATTTTATTTCAAAAAAGAAAAAAAAAAAAAAGAATTTCAGATGAATGACAAACATTTTTTTTTTTTACAAAGTATAACATAGCTGTATATCATAAAAATGTCTTAAATACTGCATGGGGCAACTTATGCTAAACATTGTTGGCTGTTCATCAAAAATCCCAACTTAAGTTGGTATCCTGTTTTGTTTTGCTAAATATGCACCCTTAAGAGCAGATGAAGGCCATCAGAATTTAATGGAAGGGTCTAACATGAAAGAGACAACCCCAAAACATACAAACAGGAAAGGAAGGAGCTGGGAAGAAACAGACTTGGGAGAGAGGAAAACTCAGAGGGTCAATTATTAATCTCTGGGAAATAAAGTTGGAATAATAGTAGAATAGACATCCTTTAAGAAGATAGTCAGGGAACTAAGCTGGATCTTTAATGTCTTAAAGTCCAAGATCTTTTAAATTAAAAATATGGAAACATGTGGGTGGAGAGATGGCTCAGAGGTTAAGAGCACTGACTGCTCTTCCAGAGGTCCTGAGTTCAATTCCCAGTAACCACATGGTGGCTCAAAACCATCTCAAATGAGATCTGGTGCCCTCTTCTGGTCTGCAGGCATCCATGCAGGCAGAACACTGTATACGTAATAAATAAATAAATAAATCTTTAAAAAAATATGGAAACAACAGAAAAAAACTGAGGCCAGTGAGGTGACTCAGCTGAAGGAATCTGCTGCCAAGCCTGATGACCCGAGTTTGATTCTTGGGACCAGTATGATAAAGAGATAAATGACTCCTGGAAGTTGTCCTCTGACCTCCATGTGCATGCATGCCATGGTGTGAACACACACACATAAATAAATGCATAATTTAAATAAATAAATAATTAAAAATTTAAATGAAAAAACTCAGTAGGAGTGGGAGAAGGGAGAATTAAGAAATAAATGCAGCCATCCCCTAGTGTCCTCAGAGGATTTCCCCCCAGAACCTAGGTCAACACTAACATCTCTGGATTTCTCAGTCCCTCATTTTACTTATTTATTTACTTTTGTGTTTTTGAGACAGGGTTTCACTTAGTAGCTCTGACTGTCCTGGAACTCACTATATAAGCCAAGAAGGCCTTAAACTCACAGAGATTGGCTTGCCTCTGCCTTCCTGAGTGCTGGAACTAAAGACATGTGCTACCACACTCAGCCTCCCTTATTTTATCACATTCATGTATTTATTTACGTATCTGTGTGTGTGTGTGTGTGTGTGTGTGTGTGTGTGTGTGTGTGTGTGTGTGCGTGTGCTTACATGTGTGCACATGGGAGCCATGACATACATGTGGAGGTCAGAGGACAATTGCAGGAGTTGTTTTTCTCTTTCTACCACGTGGGACCTGGGGATTGAAGTCAGGTTATCAGGCCTGTGGACAAGTCCTTTTACCACTGAGCCATCTTGCCGGTCCTCCAAGTTCCTAATTCCAATGGCATAATATTTGCATGTAGCACAGTGCATCCTTGCCTATCTTTGGTTTTTTTTTGCTGTTGTTTTTGTTGGAACATAGTCTTACTATGTGGCCTAAACTATCTCACAATAGTAATCCCCCTGCCTCATCCTGTTTGTGCTGATACAGACTTGGACATCTATAGCCTGCTCTGTCATCTGATGTGAACCATTTCTAGATTACTTACACTGCACAGAACAGTGTAAATGGTTGCTATTCTGTATCATTTGTGAAACAATAACAGACATATTTATGTCTGTAAATGTTCAGTACAGACCCAACCATATAATGTCTGCAAGCCGTGGATGCATGGGTCCATGCTTGAACTCACAGATGCAGAGGGCCACCTGCAGATACAGGACATAGAGAAATTAGGTATGGCCATGAGGCAGACAAGATTAGGGCTAGCTTAGCATCCTGGGTCTCCACTTAGCATGGGCTATGCACATACACCCTTAACAGTGCACCTAGCAACCTAGGACGGACGGACACACACACACACACACACACACACACACACACACACACACACACACACACCCCAGACTGCAGGTTTCATATACATCAAACAGAATAAGTTACTCCTCCATAGCAACCTTTAAAAACTCCCTTTTGTGGTCAGTTTTATTTAAACACATTTCAGGATGCATCTGGGTAAGGGATGCAGGGAGCTGATCTAGCCTGAACTAATTTTGGGTGCACTCACAGTAAGCTGAACTGTGCTCTCTGAGTGAACTCTTAGAGGAAAAAAAAAATCTACTCACCATTTTATGACTATGAATAACTGGATGTGCATATGATTAAAATCAGATGCATCATGGGACACACTACCATTTCAGTAAGATTTACTATGTTCCAGGCACTGGGCACAAGCACTGTCCATATACAGTACCAGCCAGTCAGTCCTCATCGGCTTGAGTTAGATACCTTCGGAGGTGTCAATAAACATCATTATAAGCGGTTATAGTGAGTGGGTTGTGCTGGCTTGAATGAAAATGTCCCTCATAGGCTCCTGTATTTGAACACTATTTGTTCAGTTGGCAGTACTATTTCCAGGGGTGGCACAGTCATGCTGGGTCATGAGATGACCACACAGCTCCCTCTTCCCACCCTTCCTCCTCCCAAACTGTGAAAGAGCAATAACAAACGGCTGGGTGGCTGGTGCTGCTGCTCAATGGTAGCCTGCTTGCCTGGGTGTGTGACACACTGGATTGGATTGGTTCTGGCACCTCAATCGACAATAACAGTAAAAATAATGTCAGGCACAGTGGTGTAGATCTGTAATCCCAGCATGTGGGAGGCAGAGGCAGGAGAATCAGACCTTTTAGGTCATCCTCAGCTACATATCAGTTTTGAGGGTAGCCTGGGCTACATGAGACCCTATGTCAAAAACAAAATAATAATTGTAATAAAGGACTTGTTTTTGCACCATGAAGTCTAGGATTTTTTTTTCAAGAAAGGACAATCAGAACACCTCCCCATGAAGGGCACTACAGGTCAGATTTGAATCTCCTCTTCCAGTAGTCGCTGAAACGGTACAAGGCATGTCAGAGGGGATTGTTACCTTGAGTAACAATTCTCTTCTCCAACCCTGGAGATGGAATCCCAGGACAACTGCCAGGCTACAACCATTCTGGTCACTAGCCAGGAAGTAAGGCTAGAGGCCAGGCAGCCTTTGGCCCCTAGGGACAGTGGCTTCACAAAGCCTAGAGAAGAACCTTGCAGAGACAACCTCCTCTGTGGATGGCATTTTCCATACAATGCTTTGGCTGTTGGCAGGTGATCAAACTGCAGTTAAAATACAAGAGGAAGATTCCTACAGAATCTACAAGGACAGGCAGGAGGCCAGGAAAGAATGACATCATCCTGTTCAGGAACAAATGCAAAGCATGTGTAAAACTTTCACCTTTAAGGATGAGTAAGCATGAAAAAATACATAAGCACAATAGAAAATTCTAGAACATGGGCAATGTAACACCTGCCAGATGTGAGAGTGAACTCCAGCACTTGGAAGGTAAAGACAGGAGAACAGAATGAAGAGTGCACGGTTATTCTTGGTTACATACGGAGGAGTTCGGAGTTCAGAGTTCGAGACAAGCCTGGGTTCCATGCAACTCTGTCTTAAAAGAAACAAAGAAGCAAGCTGGAGAGCTGCCTTGGCAGCTGTGAGCAGGTGCTGATCTTGCTGAGGACCCAGGCACTCCTCAGGCAGCTCTCAGCGGCATGTAACTCCAGTTTTAGGGGATTTGATGCCCTCTTCTGGCTTCTTTGGACACCTACACACACACACACACACACACACACACACACACACACACACACACACACACACACACAGGCATTCACTCACACAATGTACATACATAATTAAAAATAAAAGTAAAATACTATTTTGAAAAATGAAGAAGAGGAGGAAAGGAGAGGGAGGGGTAGTTGATGACAAAGAAAACAGCACAAGGTGGAAGTGACTTTTTTAAAGTTTTGCGATCTGAAGTCAATTTAAATAGTCTCTGATTCATCCCGTGTGAATGAAATAGGCCAAAGGCATGAACTAATATGAGTGACCCTGTTCATAAGGTAGAATTAATAGTTATGAACCAGAGTCCAAAATCTACTGGACATTTACAAAAACTGACAAAAACATTTTTTTCAAAGAGAGCCTCAGCTGGGCATGATGGCACACATCCTTAATCCCAGCACTTGGGAGGCAGAGGCAGGTGGATCTCTATGACTTCAAGGCCAGCCTGGTCTACAGAGTGAGTTCCAGGTCAGCTGGAGCTACATAAAAGGAGAGAAAAAGGAGCATCATTAAATTCCGAAACAGAGCTTGAGGTGTGGCTCAGTAGTACAGTGCTTCCTTAACATGGGAAAAGCCTGTGGGTTCAGCACCCAGAACTGAAAGAATAAACCTGTGCTCCGAGGTTCTCTGGCGGCCTCCAGAAACACACTTGTCTTTCCTGGACCCAGACTTTCTCACTTGTAGAAGAGGGGCAGTGGTAGCACCTGCCTTATAGTCATGACTTTATGGGCTTAAATAATTTTGTAAGAGATTTGGAGAAGAACTTGGTAAATTCTAAACTCTATCACTGTGACCTATTTTTCTAGTCATAGTTAAATAAAATAAAATTTCAATGATAAAACGTGTGTTGTGAGTACGATGTGTGTATGTGTGTGTTGTGTGTGTGGTGTGTGCATGTTGTGTATGTGCATGGTGTGTGTTGTGTGGGTGTATGATGTGTTGTGTGTTGTGTGTGTGTGTGTGTTGTGCAAGTGTTGCCTCTGGAGGCCAGAAGGTGACATCATTTTTCTCTGTGTCATTCTTCCCCTTATTTTTTGGGACAGGGTCTCTCACTGAACAGCAAGCTGCCAGGATCTGCCTGTCTCTGTGCACCCAGAGCTGGGGTTACAAGCACATCCGCCCTATGCAGCTCTTCTGTGGATTCCGATGCAGGTCCTGACGCTCGTACAACACGTGCTTTACCCACTGAGCCATGTCTCCTGCCTTCACCCACCGCGCCATCTCTGCCCCCCAACCATAATAAAACTTGCACCTATCTACTCCCACCCCCAACCAATAGTATCCACGTCACCCGACGATGGCATGGCATGCTTGGAGACTCTAAAAGCTGCATCTAAGACAGGAGTTCAAGAAGAATAAACCAGAACATGCAAGACCACATGAGCATCATCACTGTCTTTGGCTTCAGGGTTGTTATGGTGGTAGCAAGATGCCTGGCTTTGGCATGGTTCACAGTCTCTTGGGTTATGGAAAGAAAAGTGAATCCATGCATGGGCTTACATGCTGTAAGCGATCCCACAAAGTGAAGGGGGCCTGAGACAGCATGAAGGTGGTCAGGGGCTCTGAAGGCCAGGGTGGATGCCAAAAGCAAGAGTAAGGACCCCACAGCTGCCGTGCCTGTCGGAGGCTGGGTGAACTTTTTAAAGATTTATTTATATTTGTGTGCACATCTGCAGGTGCTCACAGAGGCCAGAAGATGGTGTCGGATCCCCTGGAGCTGAAGTTGCAGGTGATTTGGAGCCTCCTGACTAGGGTGCTAAGGAAAACTCCACTTTGTGCGAGGCACCCCTTCTAAATTCCCAAAAGATAAGCAAGCTCCTGGCGACTCTGACTCCTTGCCCTCCTCCCCAGAATTGTAAAACTGTTGTGAAATGATTACCTGCTTGCTCTGTAAACTCCATTACTGTTGTGTACAGAAGTGAGGTAGTTCCCCACCTAGCTGTAAATTCCACAGGAATGAAGCAATTGTGACCTGCCTTCAAACCCCCTCCCTTTTAAGCTGGGCCTCAAGTGCAAATGCTACCTTGGGGACCGAGGACAGCTGCAGCTTAAAGTAAAAGTTGGCTAATTACAGCTGGCCAGGGTCCGGTGGTCCGCGGTGTTTGCCAACTTCCTAACTCTAATTTCCTAACGTTCAGATCCTTTGTAAGAGCAGTGTATATATACTCTTGACTGAGTCATTTCCCTGACCCTCACGGGAAATTTTAATAACAGGATTAATAAAATGGAAACTTAGAGATGAGAGAGAGAGAGAGAGAGAGAGAGAGAGAGAGAGAGAGAGATCTTCCACCTCTTCTTTCTGTACCTCATACTGCTTTACACATCAACCCACCTGGAAACCACGAAATTATCAGTCCCCTAAGAGTAAGAGCCTGTCCCATCAGATGTCACAGCAGTATGTTAGGAATGCTGAAGTGTCTGTTCAAAGTTGATAAAATCAAGTCTCACAAAAAACAAACAAGCAGCCCGGGAGCAGAGGTGCATGCTTTAAATCTCAGCACTAGAGGAGGCAGAGCCAAGTGGATCTCCTGTGAGTTCAAGGCTAGCCTGGTCTATATAGTGATTTTCAGGACAGCCAGCCAGAGCTACATGGTGAGACACTGACTTACACACACACACACACACACACACACACACACACACGGGGTTGGGGTGGGGGTGGGGATGGGGGGAGAACCAAGAGGAGCTGGACAGGAATTCCGCTCTGCTTGGGGCAGCTCCTCCACAGGCCCAGTGGCAGAGACGGTGTGCTGTCCATGACCAGAACCAACCTTCTGCTATTCCTCTGCTTCATGCCCCTCTGACTGGAATGAGCAGGTGCTGGTTCCTCTGTAGAGACATGGTGTAGCTAATTTCCCTTCAGCCAAGCTCCCAAGCACCTTGAGACTCAACCCAGCATCCATGGACCATAGTGAGCACGTTAGCTGACTGGTGTTGTAGAGATCAGCAATCAGAGCGCCCCCTGCTGTTGACGATATAGCCAAATGTACTTCAGTGCCCGACATCAGGATCTCAGGACTTCATGTTTGTGTGCAGATACCCTTTCCCAACCTCATTCTCCATCAGGACCCTTAAACAATAGAGATTCCTGGTGAGTGCCCCCCAGCAAGCAGTAAAAATCTACAGAGACTGTGCAGTGCTGGGAATGGGGCACAGACGCATACACATGCTGGCTACCCGCTCTCCCAGTGAGATAGGCCCACCTCCACAGCAATCAACTCTATTGGACAGAGGTAAGGCACACGCCCCACAAGCACTGTGCTAATGAGGCAGGAAATAAAGTTCAAAGCAGCAGCAGTTGCTAGTTTTGTTCTTCTCTTTCCCCGCCTCCCTCACCTACAAACAAAATTCACAAAAAAGCACAGCAAAAACCTGTTTTGGATGCTATGAATTGCTGCAGTTCAGCTAAGTCAACAACCTGCTTCACCAAGGGGAGGCCTATGGGTTGCACTGTAGCAAACCCTCGGCAAAATTCAAGATTCAGTAAAAGAATTACGCTTGGTGACAGCTGCCCTTAGCAAGGGGCTAGCCTGCCCTTTGCTCCACCATGCTCCATTTCCAGCCCCACCCCTGTCCCTACCTGGAAGTTTGACAGCCAGAAAGGCCGGCACTTTCCCTAGGTCTATGAATTGTTTTGATATTTTGTTTATGTTGTAGTGCTGGGGGATGGAAGCCAGGCCTGGGCATGCCAGGTGGGACAGTTAGCTTTCATTGTTAACTTGACACAACCTAGGATCTAGCCTGTGGTCATGTCTGTGGAAGATTTGGGGTTTTTTTGTTGTTGTTGTTGTTGTTTGGTTTGTTTTTGTTTTTTTGAGATAGGGTTTCTCTGTGTAGCCTTGGCTGTCCTGGAACTCACTCTATAGACCAGGCTGGCCTTAAATTCAGAGATCTGCCAGCCTCTGCCTCTCCAGTGCTAAGATTAAAGACATGCACCACCACCTGGTTGGATATTTTTCTTTAGACAAAGTCTTGAGACCCATGTGGCTTGAATTCTGGAACCTTGAGTAGAGGCAGAGAGAGAATAAAGAACAGACACACACACAAGGAAGCTGAGACAAGGTTTGGGTATCCTCATTCGGATGGAGCCAACAACTCAAACCTCAGCGTGTTTATTAGGTATAGCCCTCGGGGAGGGTTATCTACTCCACTCTGGGTAGGAGGTCTCTGTAGGTGAGCAGTCTAAACATCAGGGAGGAGGAAGAAACTTCAGTTGCTAGTCTTTGCACACACACACTGCTCACCCATTCACTTGGACTCCCGAGGAAAGCTCTGCCATCCCTCTGAGCCTCACCCTGGTAAGGTTTTCCATTCCCATGAGGCTGAGGCATTGGGGTCCGGGATATGGCTGCACTCATGTCAACAATACACCTTCACTCAGGGCTTCATCCATTCCCTACAGACTTGCTATATAGCTCAGGGTAGCTTTATTTACCAGTAACTCTGAGACAGGGTCTTACAAACCCCAGTCTGGTCCTCAACGTTTTGTAGTTGAGGATGATCATTCACTTCTGATCTTCCTCCCTCCTCCTTCCCAGTGCTGGGATTACATCTCCCCATGCCCATTTATGCAGTGCTGGGGACTGGAGCCGGGCCTTCAAGCATGATAGGCAAGCACGCTGCCAACTGAACTATATCCCCAGCCTCCAGGCTGGCCGTGAACTGGGGCAATCCTATGGTCTCAGCTCCTACGTATTGGGATTTCGTGTGTGTGCCATCATTCCCAACAACACCCCCAAGTTTGTGAGGGAGCTCCTAAGAAACCCCTTTGTTCTCTCTGGACATGGCAGTCCCCTCCAGGGAAGGACGGTGAGGCTCCACTCTGTATTGAGGAGTGGCTGCTTCACCCCAAGGCTGACTGTTACATTTTGAACAAAACTCCTGGTGTCTCTTGCTTGGATGAGGAATTCTCTCTCACCAGTGGCAACTTCTTATTTTAAGCTTCTGAAATGTCATATTTGATTCATCGGCCAGAAATAAAGATTCATCCTTTTTAAAGACTAACTTTAATATCATGAGAATGTCGTTGTAGATCACGATGTCATATGAAATACAAAAATCCATGAACAACGAATAAAAATGAGTATAGGAAAAACTTGATCTGCACTGGGGTTGGGTTGGACAGGCCTTGGTTTAGGCTAGTGGGTTTGTTGGGAGACTCTCCTGGTTTTGGAAGGTATTCACCAGCATCCCTGACTACACATTGGATTCCAGTGTCCCTGCCCCTGTAGCAGGCTTTCTTGAACCGCCAGCCCCCAAAATCATGACATGGAGACTTATTAATTATGAATGCTCAGCCTTAGCTTAGGCTTGTTTCTAGCTAGCTTTTTAAACTTAAATCAACCCATTTCTATTAATCTATGTGCTGCCCCAGTCTTGTTTAACTCTTTTATGAGCTACCCATCCTGCTTTCCTGCTTCCTCTGTGTCTGGCCGGCTCATCCCCAGCTGGACCCTGGTAGTCGTCGTGTCCCCGTCCGCCCCCCCCCCCCACCTGCCATCCCCGCATGTCCCTCCTCTCCCTAGCTATTGGCTGTTCAGCTTTTTATTAGACCAATCAGGTACCTTATATAGGCAAGGTAAAACAACAACACATCTTTACATAGTTAAACAAATGCAACACATCTTTGCATAGTGAAATATTCTATTCCATAACATGCCCCAGTTGTGGCCAAAATAGTACTATCTCCAGGCATTGCCAAGGTGTCATGAGGAACAAGACAACCCCCACTGAGAGTTACTTCTTTATGCTAGTCTCTTCTTATGGAACCATTTTAAAAATTAAAAAATTAACGTATCTGGGAGGGCTCAAGTGAAGGCCAGGGATAACCTTCGGGAGTCAGTTTTCTCCGGGAATTGAAGTCAGGTTATCGGGCTTGGTGGCAAGGGCCTTTACCATCTTGCTGATCCTATGACCAATTTTAAAAATAAATTCTCAGAGAACTTGGATGTAACCTCAGCTGGGATTATAGGTGTGCACCACCTTCCCCAGCAAGCACTCTTACAACTGAGCTACATCTGCAGTGTGGGAAAGTTTTTTTTTTTGTTTTTTTTTTAAAGATTCATTATAAGTTTAATTGTGCGTGCGTGCGTGCGTGCGTGCGTGCGTGCATGTGCGCTTACAGAGGCCAGAGGTGTCAGGTTCCCTGGAGCTGGAGTTATGGGAGGTTGTGAGTCACCCGAGAGGAATTACGTGAAGTCCTCCAGAAGAGCAATGCACACTTTAAACCTCTGAGCCATCTCTTCAGTCTCCTGGAAATTTTTAATATTCTTACTTGCTAAAGTCTTACATTACTTCAAAATGGCCTGTGAAAGAAAAGCTACTCCATCAGTCCTTGGTGATACACACACCAGGATGTCAAAAGCCAAAGGGACCGTTTCTTCTAGCGTGAGAGCGGAAGGACTCTACTGTTGCATGCAGGCCTAGCAAGGCAAGATCAGGTAAAGCTGAATAAATGTGTTGCACAAGACCCACTTCTAATCTAGATCTTTGAGGTGGGAAGATCCACCTTTAATCTGGGCCACACCTTCTGCTGGCAGCCTATGTGAGGACATGGAAGAAGGAAGCTCGCTCTCTCTGCCTGCTTGTTCTCGCTCTTGCTGGCAAGTCTGTTCCTTCACTGGCCGGAGGGTTTCCTTCTTCGGGATTCTGGCGTCTACTGGAGACCCGGTGAGACATCAGCTTCGTGGACTGAACACCTGCTGGATTCTTGGACAAGAACAGCTCTGCTGGGTGTGTGCTGCAAAGCGAAGCTGGGGTCCTTCCTCTAAAACTGCCTGCAGCTTCCAAATCTCAATCCCCAGCCTCCTCCCTAAAGTGCTGATGCCTGGTCGGGGCGGCCACCTACTGACCAGAGAGGGAACTGCAGCGATAAGCGCCGCTTACGGCAATGATCTCATCGCCTCTTCCCGGAACTCAGGTGACATTCCAGCTGTGCCTTGCCAGTCAAGGGAGCATCAAAGGATCCTTGGAAAAGATACTTTGAAATTAGAGAGAATTGAAAGCATTCCCTTAAAGCCAACTTCGTCACACATTTATGCTGCTGGGAAGTATTTGGTGTTGTGTGTAGACAGGGCCCCTACTCTGTGGAATTTGGTAAAAACCATTCCCACCTCAGCCGGGAACTCTTGAGCAATGACCAGTCCGTACTGCTGTGCCCTGCGGCCCTAGTACTTCAACAATCTTCCTCTTAGAATTTCAGTAGCCACTCCCACCCCCTCCACAGACATACATTCCTAACAGGGGCACAAAGGACACTCCCGCCCTCATAGGTTTGTTTATGGTACTCTCCAAGATCTGTGAGGATTTCAGTTTTCAACAAGAACTATTCATTTTAGCTTTCTGTGTGGGTGGGATGGTTCAGTGGATAAAGGCTCTTGCAGCCACACCCGACCACCCTAGTTTGATCCCCAGACCCACATAACAGAAGGAAAAAGCACAATCCCCCCTACACATATATGCCCTCCTCCACACACAATGAATACATAAATGTAATTAACTTTTTAATATTTAGTTTTTTATCCTAAATGTTGAAGGTCTCTTTCAGATGGTATGGAGAAAAGCCTGGGAACTCCTAGTGTGTCTTTAGGAGAATAGAAACTTCACAACTTCTCATCATAGACGACAGTGTAGAGCTGGACAAATCGAAAGTGTGGAAAATGCCACACTTTAAAGTCCATGGACAAGCACATGTCAGAACTGACAGGGAAGGGGTGTTCACTTGATGACATTTCCAAAGCACTTGGTATTCTGGATGGATGCTCCCAGGCTGGAGCAAGGGAGCCTCTGCCTATTGGACCCTGCCCTGCCCCATCTAGAACATGCCCACTCTCCTGTGCCCTGCCCCATCTAGAACATGCCCACTCTCCTGTGCCCTGCCCCATCTAGAACATGCCCACTCTCCTGCACCCTGCCCTCCGAGCTCACAGTCCAGAAGGTAATCTTAATGACTCTTGTCCCATCTCACTCTCCGGCGGGGAGCCTCTTACCACCCATGAGTGTATCTCCTTCAGCACTCACTGCAGTTACTGTATTTACTACACTTATGTTGATTTTTTTTCTCAGCTCTCTCCAAGTCATTTTTTGTTGAATTTCTCTACCATTTCCTTGTTTTCCATTTCATGAATATTTGCTTTTATTTTAGTTATTCCTGTCATTTCTACCTGTTCTAAAGATTTTATTTTTAGTCGTGTGTGTGTGTGTGTGTGTGTGTGTGTGTGTGTGTGTGTGTGTGTGTGGCCATTTCATCCCCTGGAGATAGAGTTGGAGGCAGTTATGAGCTTCCTGACATGGATCCTGGGGACCAAACTCAGGCCCTCTGTAAGAGCAGTACGTGCTTTAAACCACCGAGCCGTCTCTTCAGCTCCAAGTCTATAGATTTTTGGTCCTGGCAATAAATGCAAACTTAAACAGGTGGATCAACAGTAAGAGCACTGGCTGCTCCTCTAAAGGACCTGCATTCAATTCCCCACACCCACGTGCTGGCTCACAGCTACCTGTAGCCCGGGTCCCATGGAATTCGACTCCCTCTTCTGGCCTCCACTGGTACTAGAGATGCACAAGATGCACAGGTGTGTAGACAGACAAAAGATCCAAACACATAAAACAACAGTTGGACCAATGTTAGTGTGACTCAGAGCTACCAAGGGGGCCTGATTCGCCTGGTTCTGCTAAGCTCAAGTTGCAGGGGCCCCTCCCGAGGCTCCAGTGCAGTCCTCATGAGGCCTGGCTGCAGTGATAGCCCCTCCCGAGCTCCCGGGGAGGATGATGTCAGCACTGCTTCTCCGACATTCTTTGATGTGTTCCAGGTGATTTTCCTATGCAGCCAGACTGAGGGTAAGCTATCACCTAAGAGACTCCCTGACTCCAGCTTTGCTCCCTTCGGTCGGTGCTCACTGCAAACCAGAGGGTCTTAAAAACAAACTTCAGCTGGCTGTGGTGTCTCAGGTCTGTCATCCCAGCACTCAGGAGGTGGCTGCAGGAGGATCCGGAGTTGAAGACTAGCCTGGGAACCTGACTAAATCACCACCTTGCTCAGAACCTCCCCAAGGCTGCTCCTGTCAAACAGCTCTGCAGCTGGGACAGGTCCATGCTCTGACCCCTGCTGGGTCTTCCAACCCCATCCCTCCCTAACCATGCTTCAGCTCCTGAAAGATCCCGAGCTGTGTTGTACTCACCAGCAGGGGGAAGAGCTATGCTGTGGTCACCTGGCAGTGCTGGAGCCAGGGGAGGAACCCAGGTTCCTCCTGGGTGGCCAGAGCCACTGCATCCCCAGGAAGATGGCTCAGTTCTGGGAAGCAGAGACTTCAAGGTAATGAGTATTGCTCATTCCCACTCCCAAGCCCAACCCCAGTCCTGTGTAAAAGTTCCTACTGGTACTGGATTTCTGTTCCCAGGAAACAGTCCCCAGTGTGCTTGGTTTTGAGAAGAGGCTCTGTCCTCCATGTGCAGTGGCAACACGTGGTCTACTTCTCTGCTGAGCCACAGAAGTATTGACCCACCCTGCAGTGGGTGCCTGGCTCATGGACACTGTAACAACAACCAATTGCTCCCAGTTGGTAAGAGTGGAAAACTGTCAATGACTAGAAAATATAGAGCTGGGACCATAACTCTGTGGAGGAGTGCTTCTCTCTCTCTCTCTCTCTCTCTCTCTCTCTCTCTCTCTCTCTCTCTCTCCCTCTCCCTCTCCCTCTCCCTCTCCCTCTCCCTCTCCCTCTCCCTCTCCCTCTCCCTCTCCCTCTCTCTCTCCCTTTCTCTCTCTCCCTCTCTCTCCCCCCCCCCCCACACACATGGAGACAGAGAGAGGGGAAAGGGAGGAAGGGAAGGAAAGGGAAGGGAGGAAGGGAGGGAGAGAGAGAGAAAGAGAGGGGCTGTAATACTGTGACCTCCCCTGGTCAAGACTTCAAGATCGAAGTAAGCATTTCCCAAACAGATATCACGGAACTGAGAAAGTTCCCAGCAGGTGCGGTAAAGCTCTTTTAAGGGTTTCCAAGAGACTGTTAGAAAGAGAAGGGTGGGGATCAAACATTAGGATGGGATGACACCTTACTGTGCTTTCCCTTCCAGTAGTGACCTTCTTGGGGCATCAGGCCAACGGGGAGGACCTCAGCAGCAGCAGAGGGTGGGACATCCCTGCTTCTGTCATGTAGAGAGCAAGCAAGGTCCGTCTGTGTCACTCACAGCATGAACTGTGAATCTAGGGAATGTGATGAGCTGTCTTCCCACAGCAGAGTCCATGGTGAGAGGACTTGGGGGTCACATAAGCCAAGGGACTTACCAAGCCAAGTATCTGCTATGAGACACGGAGCACACAACCAATGCCCAGTTGTGCCGTGAGACTCATTGAACATTGCCCTGGTCAGATTCTCCATGATGAAAACTACTCCATTTATTTCCAGTTTTCTCTCCAGAAGACTCCAGTTAGCTCTCCCACCCCCACCCCAGAGGGATGGGATCTAGAGGACTGGGCACATTTCTCAGCCTGCTTGTCACTCAGCAAGAAGCCACAGAGATACAGGTCACAAGGAAGGCTTTACTTGAGATGAGTTGGCTGAAGGGAGGACTAGTGGGGGCCGGAGGCTGAGGAGTCACAGGGAGCAAGATGCAGGATGGGGATGTAGTTTAGTGGTACAGTGTTTGTCTAGCATTCCTGGGGCCCCAGGTTCAAGTCCTAGTACTGGAGGGCGGGGGGAGAGACCAAGTCAAACAGAGGGTATGTGAGGAAAGTCCCAAAGGCACCCAGCTTGGCTTTCTCTAGACTGGCCCAAACTTCAAGGTCACTGTCAGTCCGTTGTCTTCCCTGGAGGTGATGGCGCATGCTTATAACCAAGGAGGCAGGAGCATTGCTGCAAATTCAAGAACAGCCTGGTTTATGGAGTTAGTTCCAACCCTATCTCATTGCCCACCACACACACAACTAAAAACAAAAAACCGGAATTGATGTGATCGGGTCCTGGCGGCTCCCCACCGTCCCTTCTCTGATGGGGTCTTCCCTCTCTCCAGCTGTGTGGCTGCGATCCAGGCATCTGCACCATCAGCAGCTGCTCATCTTCTGCCTCTCTTCTCGGCTGGCAAACCCGACTCGCTTCATCCACACACACTGCTCATCGGTGTGTGTTTCTCAGGACTCTCAGGCTTCAAGAGTGAAAACTCACACAAACAGCTTCGGTAAGAGGGGGACCTAAGGGCCGGGAAGTGGCTCGCGCGGTGAAGTGCTTGTTTGGCGAGCGCAAGGCCCCGAGTCTGATACCGAGGCTCACATGGAAAAGCCAGGTGTGCCAGGACGAGGCTGTAACCTTAGCACGGGAAGGCGAGAGAGGAGGATCCCTGGGGCAGCGGGTCTAGCCAGTCTAGTGGAATCATCGAGCCCCTAGTTAGTGAAAAGACCGTTTCGTCAGTAAGGACAGCCAGCTAGATGGCTCAGTGGGTAAGGGCGCTTGCTTGCCCAGCCTGATGACCTGAGCTCTATTGCCAGAACCAACATGGTGGTTCCTCTGCCACTCCTCTCACCGCCACATGCGAACCATGTGACTTATGCATACATGCCACTCTATTGAACATGTAACAATACATATATAAATGTAATTTAATTAAAAATAATGATAAGGTAGAGACCAACTGAGAAAGACATCCAGCATCAACCTCCAGCCTCCAAATGCACACATGTGCATACACACACATATACGAAACACACAAAGGAGTGTGAAAAACAGGTGTGCACACCAGCCTGTAACCTCATCACTTAGGAGTCTGGGCTAGGGAGGGAGAGCAGGGATTTAAAGCCAACCTTGGCTACATCTTGATATTGAGGCCTGCCTGGACTCTGAAATCTTGTTGAAATAAACAAAACCAACACCTCCCTCCACAACAGCAGCAGCAAAAATGAATTAATTAAAAAAAGGAAGGGGATGCATTGACTGATATTAACTCGCATAAGAAAAAAGATGGGGTCAACTTCAGGAATGGCTAGATGCTGACCCTCAAATTATCCTGCTAAGAGTTTCTCTCTCTCTTTCTCTCTCTCTCTCTCTCTCTCTCTCTCTCTCTCTCTCCACACACACACACACACACACACACACACACACACACACACACACACACACACTGTGGCTTCTTCTTTTGCTTTGGTTTTGAGTTTGTTTTCTAACACACAGGGTGTCACCATGTAACTCTGACTGCCTTGGAACTTGCTACCAAGCTGGTCTCAAACTTTGAGAATTCTGCCTGCTGCTGCCTCCTGGGTGCTGGGATTCATTAAAGATGTGCACTTCCACAGTGGGCATGACATTTTGAGTGATCTTTCTAGGGCAGGATGTACCAGGCTTTTTCTTTTGGGCCACCAACCAGCTCCCTAATCATGACACAGAGACTTAATATTAGTTAGGAATGCTTGGCCTTAGCTTAGCTCTTATTTTAATCTGTTTCTTTTTTTTTTTTTTTTTTTTTTTTTGGTTTTTCGAGACAGGGTTTCTCTGTGTAGCTTTGCGCCTTTCCTGGATCTCCCTCTGTAGACCAGGCTGGCCTCGAACTCACAGAGATCCGCCTGGCTCTGCCTCCCGAGTGCTGGGATTAAAGGCGTGCGCCACCACCGCCCGGCTTAATCTGTTTCTCTTTATTTACATTTTGCCTCAGGGCTTTTTACCTTCTTTCTTTCTTACCTTCTTGCTGTTTCTATGTCTGCCTGGCTTCTTGCCCTGGGTGTGTCCCTCCTCCTCTCGTTCTTCTCTCTCACCCCTAGATTTCTCCTCCTATTTATTCTTGCTGCCTGCCAGCCCCGCCTATCCTTTCTCTGGCTAGCTATTGGCTGTTCAGCTCTTTATTAAACCAATCAAGTGTCTTAGGCAGGCAAGGTGAACCAGCAACATCTGAACATCTTTACATAATTAAACACATTGTCCTTACATCATTAAACAAATGCAACATAAACAAAAGTAATACACCTTTACACAGTTTAAGTAATATTCTGTCACATAAACAGATGTAACACATCTTTGCCTACTTAAGATAATATTCCACAACACCAGGAGGCCCCCAGCTTATGAATTTGGTCACACTGGGGAATTGGGAGGCATCTTCCCCCAGTTTCAGTTCACAGGAAAGTCCAGTTATCCTGGCGAGAACCATGAGCCCAAAGCTTGGCCTGTGGCCAGTGGCTAGAGTCATTAGCCAGGTGTTGGCCCATCTTTCTGGACCTGAGAAGGGATAATGGGCACTCTACTTTTCAGAGAGCAGGTCTTAGATAAATGGGGGGGGGGGTGTTATCAGAAAAAGTAGTGATTGCTGATGTCAGTTTGAAGACCCACAGAGGTTTCCTAGTGAGAACTTACTCAGGGTCCAAGAAACTGAGCTTGCTTTACCCAGCAGGGCTGCCTAAGGGGATGATTTGACCATGGGCGTGGTTACCAGGGGTTTGGAAGGGTCTGCTCTTGGTTATATGGTGTGCTTTGATCTAGCTAGGGGGAGGTCTTTTGCCCCGCCCCTTGGCATTGTTATAAAAAGCCCTTTTGAAGCGGCAGAAGGAGTTGGTGGGTTTTGATCCAGATCCTCCCGGAGCTATCCTGTGTTTCTGTCTGTCTCCTCTTTGCTATCTTTCTATCTAAAAGTTTCTTATCCCTCTCTCCTCATAGGAACCCTTTAAAAGGTGGGAGCTGGCCTCCCACAGTCAGTGACAACCACCTTCCACCCTGTACTCCATGTTCCTCTAGGCATGGAGGAGATAGATTTTGGAGTCAGAGGGACATAGGTTTAGTTATTGGATTTCTAGGGCCTGGGTGACCATGGGAAAAGCTGAAGGCTCCCTGGTCTCTGCTCTTTCATTATACCATCTTGGAGGACTTTGAAGATAACCAAAGCATTTGGCACACAGTAGATGCTGTTCTTAACCGCTCTTTAGGCTCAGTTAAACTTAGTTGTAACAGCAGAGCCCAAACATACCTTAGAAGGGTTCCTGACCACTGAAATGGGCCGATCGTCAGGCAGGTTTTGAGGATGAAGGAGACACTCAGTTCTGTGCCCTTCTTGACTTTACATTGATGGTCCCTTGTATCTACATAACTCTCTCCTCTTTCTCCTCCCCTCCCAAATCGTCTTTTTTTTTCTTTTGAGAGAGAACCTCAGGTAGCACATGATTTGAACTCCCTTCGTAGCTGAGGATGACCTTGAACAACTGATTTTCTTGTCTCCACTTCCGAAGCGATGCCATTATAGGTGTTCATCACCGTGCCTGCCTTGATCCTCACTTCTCAAGCTCTCCAGAGTCTGTCTCTATTTGTTACTTGGTCTCACTGTGTCATTGTAGAGGAAGGGACTCTACTGGGCTCCGAAAGTAAAACTGACCAGGGAGCCGTCATGCAAAGTTAGTAAAAACAAAAATAATGGGCAGCAGGGGGCACTGTGGAGAAGCCCCAGTAGATCAAGGACAAACTGGCCTGGTTCTGAACCTTGTCCCCAGGGCAGGCTAGGACCTCACCAGGTGTCCCGAGCCCCTCTGGACCAGGTGCCTGGCTAGTGACTGGGCTCAGGCTGAAGCAGCCTCACAGGCCATCTTGCCACAAATGAAGAGCCCCAGTGAAGCAGTCTCCCCTGCATAGGAGCCAGTAGGCAGCACAAGTTCAGGGGGAGTCCAGCTGGATTCTCGGCTCTGCCTGGGTCCCCAGGAAGCAAGGTGTTGATGTCAGATGCAGCCTGTGGCTCAAGGGGTGGTACAGGGGCATCGAGGGGCAC